>NW_020172738.1:4411828-4508893 GCF_003031525.2 Neophocaena asiaeorientalis asiaeorientalis
TGCGGAGCGCGGGCTGACGGGCCACACCAACCGGCCCACCTGGGACAACCGCCACCGCCACCGCCGCCGCCGCCACCTTCCCGACTTCTCCTGAGGGGAAAAGACGAGGAAGGAGGACGGCAAGAGGAAGCCCGTCCCGGGCGGCCGGAGGCCAAGTGTCGGCCGGCGCCTTCTGCTGGACAGGAGGAGTTACTGCGGCCACGCTTACAGGGCTAAGCGCATTACTTGGGTTACCTTACCCCCGATGCCTAAAGCTCTCCAAGGGCTGCCCACTGCTTTGGGGATAATTCCAAGTTCCTCACCGTGTGCCCTAAACAGCGCTCCATCATCTAGCCCAGGCTGCCTCTCTCACTTCATCCTGGGTTATTCAGCCACAGTGGATTTCCATTTGTATCCGAACACAGCAAGCTCCCTCCTGACTCAGGACCCTTGCCCTTGCTGTTCTCTCTATAGCGGGGTTTCTCAACCATGCCACTGTTGACGTTTTGGACTAGTTAATTTTTTGGTGTGGAGGCTATCCTGTGCGGTGTTAGGATATTGAGCATCATCCCTGGCCTTTATCCACTAGATGCCAGAACGACCTCCCCACCCTTCCCACAGCTGTGGCAACCAAAATTCCCCGGACATTGCTGTATGTGGAGCGATGATAGAGGGAAGTGAAATCAACGGGACTGCGGACCATTGCTACACGTGGAAGACCACGGCATACATGCATCCATGCAGCCTGGAAAGTGCAGTATTTCCATGTGAATATTTCCACGTTCCTGGAAAGTCACTTTCCATGAAATGGCTGTGTTGTATCGTCTTCAAGGTTCTAGCTGTTTAAAATCCTACTCCTTCTTTAGTGTTTACTATGTTTTATCTGGGATCTCCCTTTAGGCTCCAAAAACAGCCTACACCCCAGTGTTTTCTTCACTACTCCACCCTCTGCCCCTCCCAGAGCTGGAGGCTAGGTGCTCAGTATTTATGGAATGAATGCATTAAGTACCTAATTTAATCTTAACAAGATCTCTTGTTAAGGTAAGCATTATTGTTCTTTCCATTTTACAAATCTGGAAGCCAAAGCTCTGGAGGATTAAGTAAATTTACCCTAGGATACTTGTGGGTTGGCCCAGATAGTCAGACTGTCGGACTCAAATCTCTTAATCACTCCAAAAATCCACAACCAGCAGGACGTTAAAAATCATCCCTGCCCCTCATTTTCCAAAAGAATACAGGGAGACCCAGTGAGTCCAAAGTCATTCAGCCATTGAATGACTGAAAGTAAGATTAGAATCCAGGTTTCCTAATTGCCAAGGCCAGCCTCCAGATCTCCCACGAAAGTGACTGGATAAATCAACCAAGTGAGACTTCATATTGATTATTATACTGAGAAATGGAATATTGCCTGCCATATCAGTAAACAAAGAATGTCACTGTCATCAGTGATTGCAGCCACAGCTGATGGTGGGCTGGTGACCCCTGAGGAAACTCAGGAAGGAAAGAATACCTGCCATCAACAGCCATCAGACTGCAGCCACTCCCTGCGGTGAGCCCTGAGGAAGCTCAGGCTGTGACAAGGTGGGATGTCGGCCCCAGATAGCTGAGGTGCCTATCAAAGGAATGATTTCAGTGAGCCCAACTTTTTAATATTAAAAGAAAGGCATCAACAGATTTTGGATTGGCCAATGGATTTTTTTTAATTTATTTATTTTTTGAACTTATTTATTTTATGTATTTATTTTTTTGGCTGCACTGGGTCTTCATAGCTGTGCACAGGCTTTCTCTAGTTGCGGCTAGCAGGGGCTACTCTTGGTTGTGGTGTGCGGGCTTCTCATTGCTGTGGCTTCTCTTGTTGCAGAGCATGGGCTTTAGGTGCGTGGGCTTCAGTAGTTGTGGCTCACGGGCTCTAGAATGCAGGCTCAGTAGTTGTGGCACATGGGCTTAGTTGCTCCACGGCATGTGGGATCTTCCCAGACCAGGGCTCGAACCTGTGTCCCCTGCATTGGCAGGCAGATTCTTAACCACTGCACCACCAGGGAAGCCCCAACTCCCAAGTCTTTTTGACAAAACCCTTGAGTTAAGGGCAACTGGAGTGTCATTGCCGCAGGATCCCTGGCTGTTTAGGAGAGGAGAGTACTGAAATGTTCAATCCTGGACTGATCAAAACAAGGCTTACTCAGCCCCCCTCTGACTAAACGTGACACCCAGCAGCCTGTTATTCATCACCAACAAATGCACTCAACCCACAGCCAATGGCTTACCTGTTTCTATGTTTATAACGCTCACTTGTCATTTGTATGTTTTCTGTTTGTTCATCTGTACATGGTCTATCGTCTGATAAATGCCAAAATCAGAAGGCACGACCGTAGCCCCAGTACAAACAGTTTAATACATGGTTGTTGTATTATTGTGTTGTTGTTTCGAGTCAGGAGAAGGTACTTCCAGACTGTCGTTCTATAGGAAGGTGAAGTCCAAAACGTTTTCTCCAAATAAAGCCGAAAGTGGTTATGACCTGCTGAATTTTAGCTTTCTTATACCCCATATAATATCAAAGTAGGCTTCTACTTTCTCAGATCCCAAGGAGAGTTTGCAGCGTGTCAAGCAAAACTATTGATTTTCTTTAATTTTCTTAACCCTCACAACAATGCAGAAGGAGGTATTATTATCCCCATTTTATGTATGAGGAAGCTGAGGCTCTGAAATTCTGGCTTGCCGAAGGCCTCGCCATAAGTGAAGCATGAAGCTGGAATGCAAACCCAGATCCGGCTGCAAGGCGCCAACTTCTTCTTCCAATAACTGAATACCGATCCTGCATATTGGATTTGCAAAGCAGAAGTTACTTTCAGAGGAGTTAGCTCTGCAGCCAGAGTGATCTTTCCAAATGCAAATATGATTCAGGCATCCTCAGTCTCCTCCCCCTGCCTTTCAGAGACTTCCCATTGCTGATAGGAAGATAGAGACCCTAGGAGACCCAGAGGCCCTGTGGTCCAACCCCAGTTCCTGTGCCAGATGCACAGTGAAGCCAAACAAACTGAAACGTTGAAGTCTGGAGCAGAGAGAAGTTTATTGCAAGGGCCACGCAAGGGGAATGGGTGCGTCATGCCCAAAAGACCTGAACTCTTAATGGTTTACAGGGAAAAGTTTTCATAGGCACAATTTGGTGGGAAGTCTGCATGATCTTCCTCTGATTGGTTGGTGGAGAGGTAACACAGTGGTGTTCCAGAACTCTCTATCATCAGCTTTCTGGTTCCTACCAGCCTGGGGTCCATGTGCTGTATTCAGCCTGAAGTTACCATCCTCCATGTGGGTGGTGGCCTTAGTTCCTGTAGAAGAACTCAGAGATTCCTATCAGATTGTTGTGTATATCCCTTAAGGAGGAACTAGGACCCTGCCCCATCATTGCAGTATTGCTTCTGACTGCCTTTGCCTTGTTTCTGCATTCCCTCAGGCCTCTAATTAATAACAGCATGAATTTGCCCTTTGGAACTCAGGAAAGGTCTAGGAGGCTGAAACCTTTTCCCTACAAACAAGGAATAGGGGACAAGCCAAGGCTTTTGTGCCCCGTAGGGCCCCACAAGGTCTTGCTGGGTTTCAGCCCTGCACAGGCAGCCTCCTTCCTGCTACCCATGCTGGTCTCCCCGACCCTGCCCCAGCTCCACCCTAAGTCTCCACCAGTCTGCTCCAACCCCTCTGCCTTCTAAGTTTTTTATATTCTCTTCTCTCCCACTGCAGGGCCTTTGCAAATGCCATTGATGCGTCTCAATCCCTCTCCTCTTTCCCTTCTCATTTCTCAGATCCAGCTCAATATCTGTTTTTCAGAGATCCTTCCCTGTCCTGCCTAATCAAGTCAGACCCTATAATATGTGCTCATGGTACTGAAACAGGAGAGCAGGGCACAGCATCTAAAAGAGTGACATAGCTCTTGAGGATACGACATAAACTGGTTAGAACCTACTAGGTCCAAGATGGTGGAAGATTCCACTTCCAGTGGACCTTGAGCCGCATTATGCGCTCACTGCTATATACTAGCGTCTAAATTACATGCCTACAGGTGCCATGACAGTTCCTAGGCTAACCATAAAAGGTCAAAAAGTGGGCAGTAGCCCAATTCCTGGAAATCTCTCGCCCTTCCCCAAAACAGTTGGAATACTCCTCCCTGTCGTTAGCCTGTGAAATTACCCAGCCCATAAAAACTAACCACCCCATATTTCAGGGCCTTTTGCCTTCTGAGTGGCCCATACTCTGTGGAGTGTGTTTCTCCCAGGACCTCTCTTGCGTTTTTAGACAGACTACATTCTCTCTATAGAATGTGTATCTCTCTAAATAAATCCACTTCTTACCTATCATTATGCCTCTTGCTGAACTCCTTCTGTGCTGAGACATAAAGAACCTGAGCTTCATTTAGTCCTGAGACTAGGTGTGCGATTTTAATTAAAAGACAGTGGTTGGCTTCCCTGGTGGCACAGTGGTTGAGAGTCTGCCTGCCGATGCAGAGGACACGAGTTTGTGCCCCGGTCCGGGAGGATCCCACATGCCCCGGAGCCGCTGGGCCCGTGAGCCATGGCCGCTGAGCCTGTGCATCCGGAGACCGGAGACCGTGCGCCGCAGCGGGAGGGGCCACAGCAGTGAGAGGCCCGCGTACCGCAAAATAAATAAATAAATAAATAAGTTACAAGAAACAACAGAGATCATGCTGTATAGTACAGTGAACTATTCGGTATTCTGTGACAAACCATAATAGAAAGAATATGAAAAAGAATATATATATGTATATGTGTATAACTGAGTCACTTTGCTGTACAGAAGAAATTAACACATTAATAAGTAAAAAAAAATAAATAAATTTATTTTTAAAAAAAAGACAGTGGGTTCAAGTCCCAGTCTGGGTTTCGGCTGGGTTCGAGTCCCATCTGCGTTGTGCGGTTTCAGTACCATGTACCTCTCCTTTAAAATGTTTGCAGCTGTGACTGCTTTGGGATTTTTTTTTTTTTCAGGTAGGGTTCCTAGCCCCCCCCGCTCTCCCCAATACACTGTGGGCTTCATCAGGATGGGGATCCGGTCTGTGTTTGCTTAGCACTATTTCTCCAGCTCTTAGCATGGGGCCTGGCACTTAGAAGGGGCTCAAGTCAGTATTGGTTGAATGAACAAATAAATGCAGCAATGGGAGTCAGAGAATAAAGCTTCCCTCAGTCTCATGCAGTGGGTTCCACGTTCTGTTTATTGCTGTCTCCGCTGCTTTGGCTCCCAGAAGACTACAGTTCTGCCAAAGCTACAATAGTTTTGTTAAGGAGCTTGCACATTCTGAAATCAAACCTCTGAGGGTAAGAATCTAAAACCTGACTTGCTTAGAGGCTCCCGCCTGTCTTATCACCAGGGGTGACTCAGAGAAAATGTCCTGAACAAACCCTGGTGTTTGGAGAGGCCCCATGGAGCCAGCGATAGAGCTGCCAACTCATCCTAGGCCGCCCCACCCTCAGGGCCTGTAGGCGAGGCCCAGAGAGGAGGCCCCTCTGAGTCTTCTTGGGAGCAAAGCAGGACAAGCAATAACAAGTATCAGAACAGCGGTGGCTTGGTCGCTCAGGGTATCTGAGTGAGGAGAGAAGAGTCCCCCCATTTTTATGTGAAGGACTCAAGTTTAGACTACTGACAATATACCTGAGTTACACACAGTGTCGAGGAGACCTACTGACGGAATAGAAAGAAAATGTTGCCAGAGACACACGCATGGCCTGTGTGCCTCTTCACAGCCTGCAGCGCACTCTGAATTCATACTTTTAATAAGTCCTGGATTTACCTTGTGAATAACACAATTGCTTTGTTTGCTTGTATATTAAAAGTGCTAATCTGTTGCGTGTAATTATTTAAAAATACGCCGCAGTTTTTGTGGTCCTGTTTGTTTTTGTTTTGTGGTATGCGGGCCTCTCACTGTTGTGGCCTCTCCCGTTGCAGAGCACAGGCTCCGGACGCGCAGGCTCAGCGGCCGTGACTCACGGGCCCAGCCGCTCCGCGGCATGTGGGATCTTCCCGGACCGGGGCACGAACCTGTGTCCCCTGCATCGGCAGGCAGACTCTGAACCACTGCGCCACCAGGGAAGCCCTATGGTCCTGTTTTGACAGCTTTCCATGTTTTGATATACTGGGAATTTTGAAAAACTTGAAGCGGACGTGAACCCTCCCTGAAGCGAGCCCCTCTCTCTCCAAAGCCCCCAAACCCTCAATCGGCTCTGCCCAGCCCCAAACCTCAGAAGCTTCCCAATCCTCCCTCAAGGTGGCCCATTTCTCGATGCTTGGGGTCTTCTGATCTTCCTTCCCCTCAGGATCCCTGGATGCCTGAAGGTGATTTTCTTTATGGAGAGGCGTTACCCGATAGCTGTGATCATTCCCAAGGTAGGAAGCTGGAGCTGTGGGTCTTCCCCTTTTATTAACATTCTTCCGTCTCCAGAGCGTGACTTTTTCCAGCTTGTGACCGAGGAGCCAATGCTAATTTTTATAGCCCATTTAAGTAATGGCAAAGGAAAGTCACATCGGCCCATTAACTCCCCCAGACCGCGGCAGGTTTCACAGAGTGAATAATCACAGGGCCTGGGTACAAAGCACTGTGGAATAATACTCAACTCGATTTTTTCCCCCTTTTATTCTTTTGATACCGCCTTCTCTTAGCTGTGGTTTGATTATTTTTACATTGCTTCCTGACTTGCTTTTTAACTTGCAAGAAACAGCAACACAGAAAGGGAAGAGGGAAAGAACCTACAGAGAACAAGCAGTTGGTGCATACTTCCTGGAAACATCGGCGTGGTTTCTGGGTACACTCTGCACAGAGCCCTGGGAAACCATGCACCTGAAGGGCAATGCTGTGGAGCTGACAGGCAATCGGACACCTGGCCTCCTTCTCCCGGCAGATCCACCCTCCAGCTGTCCCCACCACCATCGAAGCCCTGCTCCTCTGCCTGGGTTCATTTTACTCTGTCCTTTGTGAGCTTTGTCTCACCAGCTGAATGGCATCTGCCCATACAGCAGGACCTAAGCTCTGTGTTCCTAGTTTGCCGGGCCACAGAAGGGCTGTGCCAGTTGGTTGACCGCTCTAATCTCAGGCCGTTCTGGAAACCCAGCAACTAGACTTCAGTTATCCATTTATCAGAAAGGCACTTTCTGGATGTTAAGAGAGAAACCAGAGGCAGTTTTCAGACATCATTCACTTATTCATTCATTCATTCAATTAATATTTCTTGAGCACCTACTGTGTGCCGGGCACTGGGGACTCAGCAATGAATAAGACAGAGTCGCTACTCTTCTGAAGCTTGTGTTGCCCGTGAGATGGAGACCAGACAGTATCTATGTTAATAGAAATGGGCCAGGTGATGCTAAGTGCTCTAACCCAAAGTGAAGCAAGGGAAAGGAATAGGGTGTGAAAGGAGAGGATGCTGCCGGGTGGTGGGGCAGGCCCAAAGGTTGGTGAATCAGGGAAAATTCTAGGATGTGCACCTGTCAGAAATCACAGGACAAATATCATATGATATCGCTTATATGTGGAATCTAAAAAAAATGGTACAAATGAGCTTATTTACAAAACAGAAATAGAGTCACAGATGTAGAAAACAAACTTATGATTACCAAGGGGGATTGAGGGGGGGGAGGGATAACCTGGGAGATTGGGATACACACTGCTATATATAAAATAGATAACTAATAAAAACCTACTGTAGCACAGGGAACTCTACTCAATACTCTGTAATGATGTATATGGGAAAAGAATCTATAAAAGAATGGCTATATGTATATGTATACCTGATTCACTTTGCTGTACACCAGAAACTAACACAACATTGTAAATCAACTGTATTCCAATAAAAATTTTAAAAATAAAAGGAAACCACAAGTCAAAGGGCCTGGTGTGGGAACCCTGCAACCGAGCAGCCCTCTTCCCTTTGACAGTTTGTGCCAGAATCAGGAATCCTGGCCTCCCGGGGGTCACCTATAGAGAATATGAGTCTTTGGAAACCAAGGGAGAGAAAAAAGGTCCCTGCGTCTGCAGCAGCAAGAGAGTCTGGGATAAGAAACGCTCCATTCACGGCGTCAATGGAACGTTGTTCTTGCCCATTACTGAAAAGAGAAAAGGGACCTTCCCTTCTGGTCCAGGGTAAAGAATGGGGCTCCTGTGGGGAGAGAAACCTGCTCTGGCTTCAGAAAAGAAACACCAGCGGGGCTTGCAGGGCTGCCCAAGAGGAGAATGGACCCTAGCAGCAGCCATCCATTTTGAAGGGGTCAGACGGAGATGTTGTAAAAGTGGGTCTCTAAAAACACTCATCTTCTTTCTTTTCCTTTTCTCACCAAATTCCAGCAGACAGGTGATGGCTCCTATGACACGGGGTGATCTGAGCGCAGAGCATATCTCTTGAGCCCAGCTGACTGGCGTTTCCATCACACCCCAGCCCCTGAGAAGGGAAGCGATCGCACAGAATTCCCTGTTGATGCCCAGTAACGATGACGAACATTTCCTGGGACTAAGCACCAGGCACTATGCAAAGCACGCTCTGTAGAGTGACTCCATTTATCCTCACACCAGCCTTCAGCGGTAGGCTGTATTAGTTATGCCCATTTTACGGATCAAGAAACTAAGGCTGCCGAGTGGAGGACCTTGCCAAGGTCCTACAACTGGGAAGTGATGGAGCTGGGATTTGAAGGTCAGTGGGGTGACTTCAGAGCCCAGGATTTAATGTCTACAGTCAGCACTTCGCTATCTGTTAGATGCTCTTGTCAATCAAACCTGGCCCTACATGAGAGCAGGAAAAGACAGGAGTGTGTGCCTTCCTGGTCTTGATCTGGCCTCTGGGGGTACAAACTCCTTGGAATACAACCGGGCTGGTTTAGCCCAAGGTTTCTGCTTTGGGAGGATGCCACCCCACCTCCAGAGCTTCAGGCTGTGCACTTGAAGGACCTATTTTCATTCAAGAAGTTATTCAGATGAGGGAAATTACCGGAAAGTTATACACACTAAGCTTCCCCCAGTGAAAATGTCCCAAATATTCATTTAGGTAGTTGTTGCAGTACAGATTTGTCCTCACAGAATGTGCAGACAGCTACAGAGCAAAGTTCACTTCAGAGGTGGGAGAGCCCCTGGAGCAGGTTTACAGGAACAAGCCTATAGTCATTTTTACCATAAAGAAAACCTACTGCTTTATTACTAGTCACCCTCCCAGACCTGGGGCCAGCGATGATTCAGAAGGTTTTGGTAAGGATTGAATGAGAAAAAATAGTTAGCCCAGCACCTGACATTTTAATGTAAGTACTTCAGTCATTCTTATTATTTTAAAGATGCCTATTAATTCCCTTTTCTTCACTCAGTGAGTATTGCTTGTGATGTACAAGTAATGCAGTTTAGCTGCAGTTCGCTAGAAGCTACTGTAAAACCGTAAGTGAACCCCCCCTTGGGTACTTGGCTACTCTGACCAGAGCGACATTGCATTCTGACTGGTTGAAAGCACTTGTGGTCTGATTGGTCTGCAAGGCAGTCGGTGATGCTCATGAACATCTATATTTCATTCAGTTCATACTAGTCTCTGTTTGTTCTAAGTGAATATCTGACAATGTCTAGTTCAATGGATTCTGCAGATGCAATGCTCCAAACACATCTAACCATAGAAGCAACGTGTTCCTTTATTATTATTGTATTTGGAGGGAGATGGGGAGGATGTGGGTCTGTGTGTGTTTAGGTGACTGGTTTCTTGAATCAGACCCCTATCTCCTATGTCTGTCTGCATGTGAAGAGACAGTACAGCAAGGGCTGTTATAAGCACAGCTTCTGAGTCAGACTGTTTGGATTCCAATCCTGGATCTCCCCTGGGAGTTTAGGCAAGTAACTTAAGTCTTCTGTGCCTCAGTTTCCTCATCTGTAAAATGGAAATGATTGTATCACCTACTTCATGAGGTTGCTATGAGATGAGGTGATTTAGTATATAAAAAGCACCTAAAATAGTGTCTGTGTCTGTCAGATAGTAAGCACTCTATAAGTGTTAGCTGTTATAATATTCCTCTCTCTTCCCATCAAACACCTCCGCTACAATCCAGCCAGAGTAAGCAAGCGAATGTGTGTGTGTGCGTGTGTGTGTGTGTGTGTGTGTGTGTGTTTTCTTATAATACACTTTGCTGTTGTTGTTTTTTAAATTTGTTTGTTTGTTTATTTTGGCTGCACTGGGTCTTCGTTGCAGCACGCGGGATCTTCATCGCGGCATGCAGGATTTTTAGTTGTGGCATGCCAACTCCTTATTTGCGGAATGTGAACTCAGTTGCAGCACGCATGCGGGATCCAGTTCCCCGACCAGGAATCGAACCCGTGCCCCCTGCATTGGGAGCATGGAGTCTTACCCACTGGACCACCAGGGAAGACCCTCCTTTTGTTTTTTAATATCCTAAGTAATACATGGATACAACCTCTTTTTTTAAAAAAAAAGGAACTTCAAACATTACCGGTACAGTGGTTGAATAATGTCCCCCACTCACCCAGAACCTCAGGATGTGACCTTATTTAGAAATAAGTCTTTGAAGATGTAATTAGTTTAGGATCTCGAGGTGAGATCATCCTAGTTTAATAGAGTGGGCCCTAAATCCAATGACTGGTGTCCTTGTAAGACAAGGGGACACACACAGACACACAGGGAAGAAAGCCATGTGACAACAGAGGCAGAGATTGGAGTGATGCTGCCACAAGCCAAGGAATACCTGGGACCACCTGGAAACAAGGAAGGATCCTTCCTTAGAGACTTCGGAGGCAGCTTAGCCCTGCTGACACCATCATTTCAGACTTTTAGCCTCCAGAGCTGTGAGAGAATAAATTCCTGGTGTTTTCAGCCACCTAGCTTGTGAACATCTGTTACAGCAGCCCTAGGGAATGAATACAGCCGGCACAGCAAGCGTTCTCCTGTCCACGGCACATGGCCCCCACCCACATCCCTTCTCCCAGCACAGTGTCATTTTGTTACCTTTCCCGACCTTTTCCCATGCCCTTACACACATAGCCAACATATTTTGTCTAGTTGACAACAACATTTGGCAACTGTGGCTATAACCGTTTTCGTTACATTCTGCAGCACTGATTGCAGCCGAGCGGCTGGACCACATCCAGGATGAGGACTGCTGCTGTGCTGCCTCTCCCAGGGGACCACGGGGACCATGTCCTGTGTCTCCCCTGAGCATTGCCTCTGACCGACAATCATTAAAAGACAAGAGAATCCTCTAGAACAATGTCTCCTTTTTCATAACTCATGAGCTCTCAGGGAAATTTTAACAACCTACTCCCTCTCATGCAGGTTACATTTTTGTCTACCTTAGTCATCTTCTACAGATCTGATTAATATGGGTCCATTAATATTAATATGGGTCCGTGCTCTGTAAGAACTGGAAGTTGCCGTTTGAAGAGTGCTTTGCCATATCTTCAGCTGTGAGCATGATACAGAGTTATCAATTACATGAAAAGGGATCTTCACATACAAAGTCTCAAGTTAAAAGAATATTCGAAGTCTCCTAACTCTTAAGAATCCTATAGGGATTTCCCTGTGGTCCGGTGGTAAAGAATCTGCCTTCCAGTGCAGGGGACGTGGGTTGGATCCCTGGTCAGAGAACAAATATCCCACGTGCCGCTGGGCAACTAAGCCTGCGTGCCACAGCTACTGAGCTCGTGCGTCTCAACTAGAGCCCGAGGGCCGCAAACTACAGAGTCCACGTGCCTTGGAGCCTGTGCGCGACAACTGGAGAGAAGCCTGCATGCCTCAACGAAGATCCCGCGTGCTGCAACTAAGACCCGACACAAGCAGAAACAAAATAAATAAATAAATAAATAAATCTTTTAAAAAGAAAAAAAAAAATCTGATAAAGATGCCAACCCTCTCCCCTGAACTATGCACCAAACATATAAACTAGAATCTCAGGCCAGTCCTTGTGCCCAGGTTAAAGTCCCCCTCATTTTACAGTTGAGAAAAATCAGACTCCGAAAAAATAAAGCAAAAAAGGTCTCCGAGGAATCTGGTGGTAGAACCAGGATAAGAACCCAGATTCTGCGTGACCTACCATCTCCCTGTGACTCTATGTTTCAGTCAGAAGACCCATTTGCCAGCAGACAGGACAAAGGTGGGGAAGAGGGTATTGTGGGAAGGAAGACCCTGATTGAAAGAGCCAATGGTCAGAAGCAGGAGAGAGAGTTCAAGGTCTCCACACAGATGGTGGCCAGGACACCACGGTGGGTTCCTCAGACATGGCATTCTTCTAGTGTCCACCAAGGCCAAGACAAAAGAAAAGAACTTTACATTAAAGCAGCAAGGCCTTAGCTAACACAAGGAAATTTTATTTTAAGTAACTATCTTTGCATTTCTAAAAGAAATTTATGTGATGTCCTCTGCAGGCCTCAAAAATAGAATAGCATCTCCTCGTCTATCTAAGATGATTTGAATGTAGATAGATATGGAGACAAGAAGCTGGTCAGGAATGTTAAATACATTGTCTGGGCACACCATTCCTACCTCCTTAGCCCCAAGCGGACATCACTCACCCTAGTTGTACTATTTCTAAACCAACACCAGGTGTGGCCTCGAAATCCTTCACAACTCAGTTCCTCCTAGTTGGCAATAAGGTCTACAACCTATATGCCATCCTATGGCTAAATGACCTTCCAATGTTCTTTCTAGTCTCTTGTGATTAGGGATTTCCCTGTAGGAATTTCCATTTAAACTTTCTGATGGCTTTACTCAGTTCAGCAGTGGCCTAGGGACCTCCCTTTCTAGGGCAGGAATCTCCCCTAGGATTTCTTCTAATAGCTGTATTCCTACATTATCAGTCATGTGAAATAATTAAGAGAGCCCTAAGAATTCTTGCTTATAACTTATGTTTACCTAGTCTACAAAGGCAGCTCTTTAAAAGTTTCAAGTTCAATATTATTATTGCCCGCAGAGCTTGGGTCTTGATTTCAAAACCCTCTTTTGTATCAGTGCTCCCTGTCTACCTCTCTCTCTCTCTCTCTCTCAACTACATCCCTTATGTTAGATTTTGAAAAAGAAACAAGTAGACTGACACAAATCTAAGCTGCAACATGAAGTTCAAAGACAACGACAGGGTGAGGTACAGTGTAGGATTTTACATCTTGTCACCCTAAACATTAAAAGGGAGCTCTCTGCATACATGACATTGATTAGATACATAGAGTGTAGAGCCCAATGCTGGGTCCCTTTCTTGCCTCTTTTCTTTGCTTGCATCACCAAGCATTCCAGAACTACTTCTGGAACTTTCCAACCTTGTGTTTTCCTCAGTGCCCCTTGACGTGATGATTTGTCTTCTGCAACACAGCAGTACTGTCCTCAAAGGGAACAACCGGGCTTCCCTGGTGGCCCAGTGGTTGGGAGTCCACCTGCCGATGCAGGGGACACGGATTCAGAGCGGCTGGGCCCGTGAGCCATGGCCACTGAGCCTGCACGTCCAGAGCCTGTGGTCTGCAACGGGAGAGGCCGCAACAGTGAGAGGCCCGCGTACTATAGAAAAAAAAAAAAAAGGAACAACCAAGTTAACTTATATCTCCAAACTGGAAGAAGCCACGTGCCAGGAATGTCGCAACCTGTGATGGGAGGGTGGTCAAGTTCTCTGTGCAAGAGAGAGACTGAACAGGAGGTCGTGTTGTGTTGTGTTTGGTTTTCTAGTTGTAAGTCTAACGTAAACCAAGAAGGTTTTAATATTTTATGATGTGACTTTGAGAAATCCTTTCGTCCCCCTGCTTCCACACTCATGTTCCTCTACTGTCCATCCTCCACCCAGTACGTGGGGGGGGGGCTGGGTGTGTGTTTTTAAAACCGTAAGTCGTACCATGTCACGTTCCTACTCAAAATTCCGTAATGCCCGCCTCCACGCCTGGCTTCCCCTTCTACAAGGCTCCTCTTCCTCTCTCTGCCCAGCCATTCTGACCTCGCCACATGGGGAAGGCAGCAGGCTCCTGCCTGGGGCGTTTCCTCTAGCTGTCGCCTCTGCTTTAAGCCAGATGTTTGTTTGGCTAACTCACTCATCTCCTCTCTCTATCTCACTTTCTCAGCAGGGCGTGTCTCGATGACCCTATTTAATATGGCAACCAGCCTCACACATACACACCCCAGTTCTCCATCTCCTTAAACTTGCTCGTCTTTATTTTTATTTTATTTTATTTTATTTTATTTTTTTCCAGAGCACTTACGAACTTCCTAAATACTATATTGTTCTTACTTACCATATTTATTGTTTATTATCAACTATCTCCCGTGAGAATGTAAGCTGGAGGTGGGGGTGGGATGGCAGGAATATTTTACGCTAATTGTCTTTTTCACTAATGTATTCTAGGTGCCTTGAATTGTGCTAGGTAGTTTAGGTGCTCAATTAATAGTTGATAAATAAATGGTTGAATGAATAAAGAAATGAATCAATAAAGCCTTTGTTCTGGGATGACTGCCGATTAGCAGCATCTAGAAACATCACCTCTAACAGCGTTTCTAGAGTAAGGAAGGGGTGGGGGTGAAATCAACATTGTAGAAAAGTCTGAACACGATGAGATGATCGATAGCATTTATTTCTCTGCGTAATACATGCTCACTGGTGGTGGTGACCTATTTTTATAGAAGTAAAACTGACACAACTTCCAGCAGGTACCTTTAACAGTAATTTTTTTATAGAGTGGTGATTTTAATATTTGATTTTATTTTATAAAAGACGGCTGCAGCAGTTCTCTGGGTCTTTCTGGCAAAAAAAAAAAAATGGTAGCCTGGACTACTCTAATAGCACTTCAGGTTTTCCTTCATTGGACAGAAAGCAGAAATGCATGTGCAAGGAAGTTACTTAAAAGGCATGAATATTTTGCCAAAAGAAAGATGCTTTTGTGGTTGAATGATGGGATAATTTATGCTAACTACCTTTCAGCAACTATTTTTGCATGTGGAGGTGAGCTCATGTCACCAGGAGCCAAAAAGCCTTAGTAAGACATGCTCTCTGGACTGTTAATGAAATGACAGGCCGAAGGGTACCACCAAGGCAGTGCAATGCATCATTATCAAATAACCATCATCCCATCCAATTAACTTTTACAGAGGAAGCAACCTTGAATCTAAATGCTAACAATACTGGGCTGTATAAAGACAGCGTGATTCTATTGAAAAGAAAGTTGACACTTGAGGCCCAGTGAAACCGTGTCCATAAGACCCTGAATTTGAGAAAGGAGAGGAAATATGCAAAATAAGATGACAAAGTAAACGTACCCTGAGTCTGTATGCTTCAGAAGGAAAATGTGCATTTTCATGGCAATCTGGGTTTTAAAGACTAAATGGTGTTTATCGTTTCCTTCCATGTACTTTGCAGAAGTGCTTTTCACAATCTAGATGCCGACATGATTAATTAAACATGCACACAATGACACTGTACTGTGTGAGCTTAGAAAAATTGCAAGGCTAACCTTTTTAAAAAGTGCACCTAACTGCTAACACCTAATGAGAGGCAACACCAATGAAAGATTTTCTGATGAATCTCTGGTTGAAGTCAAAGGTCACCAGCATTCCATGGGCAGAGAAGGGATTACCCTTGGTTTCTTAGACAAGAGAGCTTCCGAAGAAAACCCAATGCCGAAAGCTCAGCCTCTGTGGACCAGTGCCGAATCAATTCTTGCAGACAGATTCTCAGAGACAGGTGAAGTAGAAAAGAAGAGCTTTTTTGTTTTGCCAAGCAAAGGGGGACACAGCAGGCTCATTCCCTGAAAACCTGTCTGTCCCAACCTGGGAGGATTTGGGGAGGAGTTTTCTAGCTATGATTCAAGCTCGGGGCTGCTGAGGGTGCGGGGCCTGCACTCCTTTAATCTGGCCTCAGGTGGTCTCCGAATGAGCTTCTCAAGGTTATCAAACTCTTCCTTCTCTCTGGAACATCTTCCATTTGGCGGGTTTTTTTTTTGTTTTTGTTTGTTTGGCGGCGGGGTTTTAGTTCCGCAGAAGAGCTGAAAGATATTGTTATGTGTGTCCCTTGAGGCCGAACCAGGACTCTGCCCCAAGGCTGCACTATTGTTTCTTGACTACTCCTCCCTTTTCTCTGTATCCCTTCCTGATTAGCAACTGTTGAAAGGCTTCCATGCCCAGGAGCCCCACAGCATCCTGCCCGGTTTCAATACTAGCCACTTGCTACCATTTTCTTCAAAGGCAGAAATCGATTTATCCTTCAAGCCTCAGACCCGATTTTAATCTTCTGTAAAGCCTTGCCAGATTTTTTTCAACCAGATATAATGGTTCCTGTTTAGTTATTTGAACCCTTGTAATACTAGGTTGGCGCTTTTCTTATCCCCTTGGAAAGGTACCACTTACTAGGTAACTAGATATGTCAGGTCCTGAGCTCAGCACTTCATGTGTATTGTCTTATTTGCTTTTGAAGAGTATGTATTACTACTTGCATTTTACAGATGAGGAAACCCACCCTCACAAAAGATAAGCTACTTTTTCAGATGCACAAAGCAAATGTGACTAAACGTATGTGTCTCCTTAACTTCACTTCTAGATTAAATGCTCTCTGAAGGCAAAGTCAGCATCTCTTACTCAACTTTCCACACCCTGTGCCTCACTTGGAGAAGGGGTTCATAAACACCAAGCATTGTTGATTTGAAGTGAATGTGTGGTTTGGATACCAGAGTCTAGTGATGTAGTAAAAAGTCACAGCAAACATAGCATTGTACGCTTTCCAGTGCATTTTCACATACGTTATCTCATTAAGACCTCTCAACAATTCTGTAAGATATGTATTGTCTCCATTTCTCAAGTGGAAGACTGGGAAGCTAATTGGCTTTCCTCAAACCAAAGTGCCAGTTGTGGCAGAGCAAGGACTCCAATTCAGGTGTCTGTCCATTTGCCATCCGCTAGAGCAACATTACCTCCCCGCTAGTCCCATCTAAAATCCAACCAATGGCACAATATCTTGGAGGCAAAAGAACCTTTATATGAATCTCAAATACTGCAAAAGAGGCAATGACCACAAATTAGCAGAAAACCTGAAACTGTTTTGCCCAAGTTCAGTTCTTTAGAAGGAAGAAGGTAGAGAAACCCAGAGCCAGGCCAAATGCAAGAAATCTAATTCTCATTCTGTGGGAAGAAATAGTCAGCTCAAATAACTCCTTTAATCTAGCTATGGGTTTATATAAAGTAACGAGACAGCGGGTTTTTAGGAACTCTGAATGTTGAACATTCTCATTTTTAAGAATTCAGTTCTGGAGCATTCTTCCTTTTCTTTCAGGAAGGTCAGGCGTGTCATTTCAACATGTCCCTGGCAGTGGTAGCCTTACAAAGGGGTTGGGCTAGGTGATGTAACCGTTTTTATATTTCTAAATATGAAAGCACAGGTTGGTGTGTTATACAACAGTGAAAGAAAAAGAATGGCTGTGTCTTTAGTAACGTGTCCCGTTTCAAGAAGCAGCCAGGGGGCTTCCCTGGTCGCGAAGTGGTTAAGAATCCGCCTGTCCATGCAGGGGGCATGGGTTCGAGCCCTGGTCCGGGAAGATCCCACATGCCGCGGAGCAACTAAGCCCGTGCGCCACAACTACTGAGCCCGCGTGCCACAACTACTGAAGCCCACGCGCCACGAGCCCGTGCTCTGCAACAAGAGAAGCCACCGCAACGAGAAGCCCGTGCACCGCAACGAAGAGTAGCCCCAACTCGCCACAACTAGAGAAAGCCCGCGTGCAGCAACGAAGATCCAATGCAGCCAAAAATAAATAAATAAATTTATAAAAAAAAAAAAAGAAAGAAGCAGCAGCCAGGGTTTAGTAGGGAGTTTGTTCACCATAGAAAGAAAGAATGGAAGCAAAACTGCTGACACACATTTGCAAAGGGAACGATTGCAACATTAGTCCAGGGAATTGAACTATAACTGGACTTTGTCTTTCTTCAACCTGATGGGGCTGGAGAGGAGCTTGATTGCATTACCTTGCTGTCCAGAAAGACTTCCTCGGGGTAGAACAAATATCAGACGTGGACTCTGTATCTAAAATGTCATTTGCTTAATGTGTGATCTGAATGCAGTGTACAAAGTCCTAAGTCACATGGTATAGGAAATACAACAAGGAAGTAGAGGCAGATCCTCCCCTCAAAGGGTTTTCTGGTTAATAGGAAGGGAGCATAAATGACCTCAAAGCAAGACAGAAAGGGAAGTGTCACAAGAGCGGTGAGATACTGTGCTAACGCAGTTCAGAGGAAGGTGTGATTCCCTCAGTCTGGGAGAAGAAGGGAAAGGAGACTTCACAGAGGGGTTGGCAGTTGAGGTGGGCAGGATTTGGAGGGCACGTGGCCCTGGGAAGAAAGAACATCCCGGGCAGAGGAAACAACCGGGGCTAAGGCTGAAAGTAGGAAATACAAGAGGCAGAGCCAGAACAGAGAATTTACTTCGTCCATGATGTAGGATGCTTGAAGGTCAAACTCTTTTAACAGTAATTTCTGTTCATAAGGCTTAGAAGGCATTATGAGGCTGTCTTTCAATAAAGTGAACGTCTTCTCAATTACCCAGTCCCTTGTCTGACCCTCTCTTAGCAATCCTAGTGGAAGAAGATCTTTTCACACATTTAAAGCTACATGGATGGAGTAGCCAGTGGGCCAGGCACCCATTAGGAAGCATTTCATGGAATAATATTTCGATTTTACAACCAAGTACCTGTCCTTGGTTCGTACAATATGAAAAGTTCTGCAAGGTAGCGTGTAAAATCCACACTTCTTTGTAGACTTCACTAAGGCAGCTGTTCGGTTTTAAGTGTTCGACTGAACATTGACTGTGCAGTACTTGTACTGACACATCCATGCCTCATGCTTGATTCCATAATCCAGATGTGTTGAATCAACTTTTCTGTTATGCATGGACACTCTAATAAGAAAAAAAAAGGGAAGGAAGGAAAGAAGGAAATAAAGAGGGAGAGAGGAGAAAAGAAAACCGGCTTCCTTCATATCTGCAAGTCTCAATTTCTGCATTTCATAATTCAGCTGAATCTAGGAAGCATAGTGTAATGACTTTCCCAAAAAAGAAAGAAGGTATTTTCCTGCCAAATTGAATATATAGATTTGGATGTGATTTTTAAGCCACGTGGTAACATATTTCAAGAGTTCTCCTTTTGTGACTGTATCTTAGCTCCATCTATACACAAATGTGTACTGGACTTCACTACCATAAAAAGGATGACTTTTTATTTCATCCTGAATCTCTAACTTCTTCTACCTTATGAAACATGTACACTGCAATGTTGTGTTTGGCTCAGTCTACTAAAAAAAACACAAAATCTTTCTTCAGGAGAATCTGACCCTGTTCCCACTGTTTTCTCAGCATGTTTTCAGCATCAGCACATTGATGGTGCTGTCATTAGCCAGAATACTGAGACAGGAAAGAGATCTATTAGATCATCAAAGTCCATTCCTGGAGTGGGCCTAGGTCTCCTGGGAGAGCCTGTGACATAGCATCTTAAGCAGATGACCAAGGAGAATGTAGAGGCATGTAAAATTTTACCTGCTACAGTTTTTAATTTTTGAAAGTTTCTGAAATAACTCCCAGAGCCTGAAACAACAGCTCAAGCTGAATTTAGGTCAGTGGTTCTCAAGTGGGGGCAGTTGTGGCCCCCAGCAGATATTTGGCAATATTTGGAGACCTTTTTCCGTTGTCACAGCTGGGGTAGGGGGTTGCTACCGGCACCTAGCGGGTTGAGGCCAGGATTGCTGCTAAACTTCCTACATTGCTCAAGACAGCCCCCCTACGATGAAGAATTTATCTGGCCTCAACTGTCAATAGTACCCAGGTTGAGAAACCCTGGTTTAGGTCCTTTTCTAACTATTTTTTCCCTGAAGTTTAACTGTTCACTCAGCTCCAAGCAAGTCAGATTGCTTGACTACGTGGCACCGAAGAGCACACACTATTCTGAAATAAACTATTTCAAATAAAATCCCTACTAATTCCTTCTTCTTCAGCATGCAAGCAAGTATCAAGAATCATATGGAGAAAACAAAAGCACCTTTTCTAATTATTTCAAGAGTTAGAGTGTGTTGAATTTCAGAAGGCTCCAGATCTGGTAAATAACATTCTAGAAACTTGAGGCAAAGGAAGCATTTCACGCTTTAGGAAAAAGAAACCATCATACTTTCCTAAATCATTAGAGCCTTATTGTTCATCAGAAGCTTATATTTTTGTTTCTACATATTCTTCAAATGTTTATAGGCAGAGTAGATCTTTAAACTCAAAACCTTAGGTGAAAAACTCTTGGTAACAAACAAACAGCTCAGTACTCAACAGATATCCTCCTGCCCTTACCCCAAATCATATCCATCATTCATTCTTATTTAGGAAGTAAAGAAAGGGAAAGAGAATATAAGATAGAATGGAGGGATAGAATAAGGGCAAGGTAAGGAGAGGAAAGGAGAGAGGTTACCCAAAGTTTTGTTTCTGCAGGTTCAAATGGACCTTGGCTGACAGAAACTTCCTGGTGGGTTGTTCAACACCCAACTTTCTGTGCGATGTAGCACTGGCCTTGGTCTTACCTGTAACGTAGATTTCAATATTGCGCATCAGGGAAGTTTGTAAAGGGAAGAAATGGGTAAAACATTTAAAACAGTTATGAATTGTTAACGAAATACTAGCATCGAAAAAGTAAGCAGTATTACAAATATATCAGCTTAAGTTTATCCCATGTCGTAATATTTTCGCTTGCTTTGTGCTTCTAGTATTGAGAATCTAATTTGAGTTAATATTTTCAAAGACCGAAGGAGTTGTTACAAATTCCAGATTAGCTCAGAGGCTTTGAAAGTGTGAGAAGCAAGCCAGATCCACTGAAAATCCTTTTTAAATACATGGGGCTTTGTTTAGCTCACTGATTTCAATAGCAAAATGACACCTGTGCATTTGAAACATGAAAGCCGTTTACTCTTTGCCTATTATGGAGTCATTCCTTTTTTGAAACTGTGCCTTGACTGTGATATTCACCCTCCTCCCCTGCCCCAAACAGAATCAAGGTTGAACCTTTCTGCACTATTAGGATAACTTGAGTTAAAATCTGTCACTTGTGTTCAGTTACAATTCTGTTGTATTTCCTAATGAACTGTGTCTGATCTTCCTGCATTTCCTAGGGGATTTATGAGAATGGTGCAACTAAGGCTTAGGAGAGACTTCATGGTGCTATTTAGTATGTGAAGCATCTTTACAAAGCATACAGCCTAGAGTCGTCATTCCTTCTTGTTATTAGAATCAGTCACCCACACTCCTCTCCTACTGAATGAGTCATGCCCAGGATAACTCGAACACGAATTCTTCACAGGGATAGGACTGATCGTAGCAGAACTGGGAACTGATAAATCCAGTCCTGACTTTCTCTATAAACCAGGAATACATTTAATAAACTCTTTTCCTTTCCTTTTATTTTACTGAACTTGTACAAATTACAATAGTCATACAAGCTCATGATAAATGAAAAAGTGTCTACCACACAGAATGGTAGTGAAAACAAAATTTCCTTTCTCTATCTGCCCAACCTCCAGCCCCATTGCTCAGAAATAGGCACTATTAATAGTGCTTCCTCATGTGTTCTCCTAGAAGTTTTCAGAGACAAGAATAGAGAAAAAAAAATTTTTTTCTGTGCCCCAATTCCTTTTTTTTAATTAAAAAAAAATTTTTTTTTCAGAGCTCACAGTACTTTATATCACCACTAAATCTTTACCAGGTCAGTCCCATAAATATCTCAGGCAATTCTAAATAAATTAGAGAGCTAATTAAAGAAAATAATTTCTTAATATTAGTGGCAGACATTAAATAACATTTTCCCCAGCCTTCAATGGTTTCTCTCTCTGTTTATCTGTTTTGTTTTGATTTTTTTTGCGGTGTACGCGGGCCTCTCACTGTTGTGGCTTCTCCCGTTGCAGAGCGCAGGCTCAGCGGCCATGGCTCACGGGCCCAGCCACTCCGCGGCATGTGGGATCCTCCCGGACCAGGGCCGAACCCATGTCCCCTGCATCGGCAGGCGGACTCTCAACCACTGTGCCACCAGGGAAGCCCTTTCTGCTTTTGAATTCAAGTCCCCAAGTTCATTTTGAATTTTGTAGCTGTTTTCTTTCATTACACAAAGGGCTTCTTTAGTGAAATTAAGTGGAGACAAACTAACATTGATCCTGCAAACCCATGAAGACAGTGTGGAAATAGGGTATTCATTAGCAGGCTCACAGACCTGAATGTGGTGCTCTGATATTCCTGAATATCTTGTTGCTTCAAGATGCTGTACTCTCACTATTTTTATTAAATCCTGAAACAGGAATGCATCATGCCCCTGGTCTGTCTTCCTGGCCGATTTCCTGTTCTCCCTGGACATATCTTGAACCTTTTATGTTTTTAAAACACATACCACTACTGTATCTAGGTTTGACCCCAACCTTTTTGTTGAGTCATTCTGGCCTGCAGACTACTTTTAGGGAAACTCACCAACTTCCCCCAAGCCACTAAGGGGCTGCCACTAGGTGATAGGCCCTTGTCTTTCTATTACCTGTGAGGCACTCTCTGGCTTTCCGTCCACTTGGAATTGGAGCTGCCCCTGGGTCATCTCCCCACGGGCCTGTGCATCCCTCCTGGTGACATTTCAGTCAGTAACATATCCCATCTGGCTCATCTGGCCTTTTAGTTGTGGACAGAGGCACATGCAATAAACTTTTTCTCTTTTCTTTTCTTAAATCCAAGTCAGACCAGAATTTTTTTTTATAAATTTATTTATTTTATTTATTTATTTTTGGTTGCATTGGGTCTTTGCTGCTGTGTACAGGCTTTCTCTAGTTGCGATGAGCAGGGGCTACTCTTCATTGAGGAGCACGGGCTCTAGGCGTGCAGGCTTCGGTAGTTGCAGCACGCGGCAGGCTCAGTAGCTGCAGCTCGCAGGCTCTAGAGTGCAGGCAGGCTCAGTAGTTGTGGCGCACAGGCTTAGTTGCTCCACAGCATGTGGGATCTTCCCAGACTAGGGATCGAACACGTGTCCCCTGCATTGGCAGGCAGATTCTTAACCACTTCGCCACCAGGGAAGTCCCAGTACAGAATTTTAAACCCCGGGTACCACCCCATTAATAGAAAAAACAAACAAACAAACAATAAATTTGCAGAAAGAGAGAGGCATAAGTAAAAGCCACAGCATGAGGGAGGGCTGACAGGAAGATCAGGATGGATTTTATTATTAGCCCCCATCAACCCTCCTGAACAACCCGTTTTGCTCAGGACAACCCCTCAGCTCCTTGGGATCAGCTGAGCCTCCAGGATGGGAGAAGGGCCTGGCTGGTCTGTCAGGAATCCCATCCCCTCCTCCAGCAGTTGGTTCAGTGATGGGCTTGTGAGAGGAGAGGTTTCCTGCAGCATCCTGCAAAGTCTCCTCACTCTAAGGAGAAAGGGAGAGGAACTAAATACTAACTAAACTAAATACTAACTAAATACCAACATTGCTGTTCTGGTCTTTCTCTTCCTCTGGAACGTCTCAATATTCGCCTACAGATGAGTTCAGCCCACAGGGGAATGCAGAGCCCGAGGGAATGGAACTAGAGCCTGTGGATTCAGTCAACCCTGACCGTGTCCTATCAACGCTCCAGTTGTGGGAGCCAAGACAGTTTCTCATTGTATAAGCCAGTTAAGTTCAGTATGTGTTACCGGACACCGAAAGTGTTCTAAATGATACAAAAATAGGGAAGCCAGCATCAAAGGAACAAAAACAGAATTTCTACCCCACAAGCCATATTTTGTCCTCTTGGGCAAAGTAATGGCTTTGGAAAAAAGCACACTGTGGGTACTTTTTAATACCCTTATGGTTTCTTTGAATTTCTATAACGTGTACTTGATTTGGCCTGCTGTGTTTTGTTTTGTTTTCTTTATGAAATGAAGTCCCAAATTGTGTGGATTTTTTTTTCTTTCTTTCTTTCTTTCTAATTTAGAACCATAGGACACAGCTAAATGTACATATATATTAATATCAGTAAGAATAATAATTGCATTTAAAGCACTGGACTAAATATAGGGGTTATGGAAAGAGGTTTAAAGAAAGATAAATAACATTGTGCTAGACTTAAGGTGTTCTCATTCTAGTCCTATCCCCAAAGAATCATGGAGAAAGAGCAGTTAATGTAATTCTAACTGACAATAGCCTTGAGCAGAGGTGACATTTGACCTGAGCCTTAAAGCTTTTTTTTGCATAAAGGAAATTCAAACATAAAAAATACAGAGAATTACGTACTAAGCACTTGTGTCCTCAATAAACTTTTTTTATTTTAATAAATACCAACATTGCTGTTCTGGCTTTAGATTCGTTTTTTGAATTAATTTTTAAATTTTGAGGTAATTGTAGATTCATATGCAGTTGTAAGAAATAATACAGAGATTGATGGGGTAAGTTACACGTTAAGCTTTACTAACCATCAGGGAGATTGGCGAAGAATACCAATTCCCCAGTTGGGTGTCTCTATGTAAAGGGAAACTGTTGGAAATTATAAGATGCCTTGTTTTAAAAGCTATGTGATACCTTTAATAAGAAATAAAACAAATTCAAATTAAAAAATAATAATAATACCAAGAGATCCCCTGTAGTCTTTCCCCAGCTCCCCCAATGGTAACATCTTTTATTTTTTTGGGGGGGAGGTATAGTTGCATGTATAAATTTACATTCCCACCGCAAGAGGGTTCCTTTATCTCCACACCCTCTCCAGCATTTATTGTTTGCAGATTTTTTGATGATGGCCATTCTGACCAGTGTGAGGTGATACCTCATGGTAGTTTTGATCTGTATTTCTCTAATAATCAGTGATATTGAGCATCTTTTCATGTGCCTCTTGGCCATCTGTATGTCTTCTTTGGAGAAATGTCTAGGTAACATCTTGTAGATGTAGGTAACACATTACCACAACCAAGACATTGACATTGATACAGTCAAGATATGGAACATTTCCATCCCCCCAAGGATCCCTCCTGGTGTCCTATTATAGCCACACTAATATCTCTCCTATTAGGACCCTCTCCTTAAATCCTGGAAACCACTATTCTGTTCTCCATTTCTACGCTTTTATCATTTTGGAAATGTTATATGGATGGAATCATACAGCATGCAAACTTTGGGATTTGCATTTTCACTCAGCATAATTCCCTGGCGATTCATCCAAGCTATTGTGGGTGTTAGTAGTTCATTTCTTTTCATTGCTGAGTCATATTCCATGGTACAGATGTGCCACGGTTTGCTTAACCATTCAGTTTTTGGTTATTACTAATAAACTTTATTATTATTGCTACAAATATTCACGTACAGGTTTTTTTTTTACATCTTTATTGGAGTATAATTGCTTTACAATGGTGTGTTAGTTTCTGCTTTGTAACAAAGTGAATCAGTTATACCTATACATATGTTCCCATATCTCTTCCCTCTTGCATCTCCCTCCCTCCCACCCTCCCTATCCCACCCCTCCAGGCGGTCACAGAGCACCGAGCTGATCTCCCTGTGCTATGCGGCTGCTTGAACATGTCTTTATTTCTTTGGGGAAAAATGCCCAGGACTGCAATTGCTAGGTCATAGTACTTGCATGTTTAATTTTTTAAGGAACTGCCCAATTGTTTTCTAGAGAGGCTGTACCATGCTAGATATCCACCTGTGGTGGATGAGTAATCAAGTTTCTCTGCATTCATACCAGCACCTTGAGTTGTCACTATTTTGTAGTTTAGCCATTCTAATAGGTGTTTAGTGATATCTCATTGTGTCTTTTTTCATTGAAGCATAGTTAATTTACAACGTGTTAGTTTCAAATGTACAACAAAGTGATTCAGTTATACGTGTATATATATTCTTTTTCAGACTCTTATCCATTATAAGTTATTACAAGATACTGAGTACAGTTCCTTTTGCCATAACAGTAGGTTCTTGTTGTTTACCTGTTTTATATATAGTAGCAGGTATATGTTAATCCCAAACTCCTAATTTTCATTGTGGTTTTGATTTGCATTTCACTAATGAATAATGATGTTGAACATCTTTTCATATGCTTATTTGCCATCTGTATATCCTCTTCTGTGAAATGTCTCTTCCTGTCTTTTGCCTATTCTTTAATTGAATTGTTTTTTGCTTGTGTGTTTGTTTGAGTTTGGAGAGCTCTTTACGTATTCTATATACCAGTCCTTTGTCAGATATATGGTTTGTGAATATTTTCCCTCATTCTATAGTTTGTCTTTTCATCCTCTTAACAGGGTCTTTTGCAGAGAAAAAGTTTTTAATTTTATGAAGTCCAATTTATCCATTTTTCTTTTCAGGGATTGTGCTTTAGTTGTCAAATTTAAGAATGCTTTGCCTAGCCCTAGAACCTGAAGACTTTCCTATATGTTTTCTTTAAAAATTTTTGTAGCTTTATGTTTAACATTATGTCCATGATCCATTTTGGGTTAATTTTTTATAAAGTTTGAGGCTTACATTAGGTTTCATAGTTTGGGCTATAGATGTGCTCCAGCACATCTGGAGCTCCAGCATCATTGGTCGAAAGGGCTATATTTCTCCCGTTGTACCTTTGTCAGACATCAGCTGGGCATATTTGCATGGGTCTATTTCCGTTACCTTGATCTCTGTGTATATACTTCCACCAATACCACACTTGATTATTATAGCTATACGATCAGCTTTAATATCAGTTAGGCTTCTTTCTCCTACTTTATTCTTCTTTTTCAAAACTGTTTTAACTAATCTGGTTCCTTTTCCTTTCCATATAAATTTTAAAATAATCTTGCCTCTATCTATAAAAAAATCTTACTGGGATTTTGATAGGAATTGTGTTAAAACAGTATATAAATTTGGGGAGAATTGATATCATCATCTTTTTGGTTTTTTTTTTGGCCGTGCCACACAGCTTATGGGACCTTAGTTCCCAGACCAGGGATCGAAACTCAGACCCTCAGCAGTGGAAGTGGGAAGTGCAGAGTCCTATCCACTGGACCATGAGGGAATTCCCCATCATTATCTTAAGTATTCCAATTCATATACACAGCGTGCCTCTCATTTTTTTTAGATTTTTAAAATTTTCTTTCATTAGCAGTTTTTTCAGCATGCAAGTACAGTACATGTTTTGTTAAATTTACATTTTTTAATCTACTGTGAATTGTATTGTATTTTTAATCTCAGTGTCCATGTGTTCATTGCTAGTATATGAAATACAATTGATTGTTGTAAGTTTATCTTGTATCCTATGACCTTTCTAAATCCACTAATCACTTCTAGGAGATATTTTTTTGTTTGTTTTTTCCCTGCAATTTTCTACATAGACAATCGTAGGATCTTCATGAGGACAAATTTTGATATGTTGTTTTTCCATTTTCATTCACATCAAAGTGTTTTTTTTAAATTTCCTTAGAGACTTCTTTAACCCATGGATTATCTAGCAGTGTTTAGTTTCCAAAAGTTTCAAGATTTTCATATTATCTTTCTATTTTTGATTGCTAGTTTGATTCCATTGTGGTTGGAAAACACACTTTGTATAATTTTGATTCTGTTAAATTTTTGAGGTCTGTTTTGTGGCCAGGACATAATCTATCTTGGTATGTGTTCCACTGGTACTTGGAAAGAATGTGTATTCTGATGTTTTTAGGTGGAGTGTTCTATAAATGTCCGTTAGATCCTATGGGGTATTGGTGTTGAGTTCTACATCACTGCTGATTTTTTATTCAGTTGTTCTATCAATTGTTGAGAGAAGAGTGTTGACGTCTCCAACTATAACTGTGGATTTGTCCATTCCTTCTTCCAGTTCTAATGTTTTCTGCTTCACGTATTTTGCAGCTCCTTTGCTTGGTGTGTATACATTTGGGATTGTCATGTCTTCTTGGTGAATTGGCCTCCCCCTTTCTTTTAATTACATAATGCCCCCTTTATCTCAGGTGATTTTCCTCTGCAGTCTATTTCATCTGATATTGCTATAGCCGCTCCTGCTTTTCTTTGACTAATGTTTGCATGACATATTTTTTCCATCCGTTTACTTTCAATGCTTATATCATTATATTTCTAAGAGCATACAGTTGGGTCATGTTTCTTAATTCAGTCTACCAATCTCTGTCTTTAAATTCGTGTATTTATATCATTTATTGACATGTTAGAGCTTAAATCTGGCATTTTGTTGTCATTTTCTCTTTGTTCTATCTGTTTTTGTTTTCTTTTTTCTATCTTCCTGTGGGTTACCTGAACATTTTTTAGAATTCCATATGTTTTTGAGTATATCTCTCTGTTTAGCCTTTTTAAAAGTTTCTCTAGGTGTTGCATTATATATAGTAACTTATCACGGTCTACTGGTGTTGTCATCTTACCAGTTTGAGTAAGGTGGAGAACCCTAACCTCCCTTTACATCCATTTCACTCGCTGTTTACGTTATTATCTTAAATATTTTCTCTACATACATTGCAAATATTAGACAGTGTTATAATTTTTGTTTCACTTGAAAAACATAATTTAGAAAACTCAAGAGGAGAAGGAAAGCCTCTTATATTCACCCATAGTTTATTTACCACGTTCTTTCTTCCTTAAGTTCCAAGGTCCCTACTTTTATCATTTCCTTCCTTTAGTCATTCCTTTAGAGTAGGTCTGCTGACAATCATGTCTCTTAGTTTTCTCTCATGTATTGATTTCTCCTTCATTCCTGAAGGATATTTCTGGTGGATATAGGACTTGGGGTTGACAGTTCTTTTCTTTCAGCGCTTGGAAAACATTGTGCCTTTTCTTCTGTCCTCCATGGTTTCTGGTGACAAATATTCTGCCTCTCAAATTATCTATCCCCCTACAGGTAATGTGCCATTTTTCTCTGGCTGCTTTCAAGATTTTTTTCTTCGTCTTTAATTTTCAAAATCTTAATTATAATGTGTAATGGATTTCTTTGGGTCTATCCTATTTGGGATTCAGTCACCTTCTTGAATCAGTAGGCTTATGCTTCTTGCCAAATTTAGGGAGTTTTCAGCCACTATTTCTTCAAGTATTTTTCAGCCCTGTCTTCTTTCTCCTCTCCTTCCAGGACTGCCATGACATGAATGTAGAAACTTTTGTTATAGTTCTAAAGGGTCCTTAGGCTCTGTTATTTCTTTTTTTCAATCGATTTTGTCTCTGTTATTCAGATTTGGTCATTTCGGTGTTCAGTCTTCCGGTTCACTGATTTTTTCCTCTGATCCCCCCATTCTTTGGTTGAATCCATGCATTTGGGTTTTTACATTTTCAGTTATTGTAATTTTCCCTTCTAAAACTTTTATTTGGGACTTCCTGGGTGGCACAGTGGTTAAGAATCTGCCTGCCAATGCAAGGGACACAGGTTCAATCCCTGGTAGGGGAAGATCCCTCATGCTCCGGAGCAACCAAGCCCGTGCACCACAACTACTGAGCCTGCTCTCTAGAGCCCCACGAGCCACAACTACTGAGCCTGTGCACCACAACTACTGAAGCCCGCACACCCTAGAGCCCGCGTCGCAACTACTGAGTCCACGCGTTACAACTACTGAACTAGAGAAAACCTGAGTGCATAAACGAAGACCCAACACAGCCAAAAATAAAGAAAGAAAGGAGGTAGCACAAGGCAATGTGTGTGTGTGTGTGTGTTTGTGTGTGCATGTGTGTGTGTGTGTGTGTGTGTGTGTGAGATGAAACTCTTTTGTATCTTGATTGTGGTTGTAATGATATAACTGTATGCATTTGTCAAAACTCAGAACTGTAGGGACTTTCCTGGCAGTCCAGTGGATAAGACTTTGCACTTCCAAGGCAGGGGGCATGGGTTTGATCCCTGGCTGGGGAACTAGGATCCCACATCCCAAATCCTGCATGCCGCATGGCACAGCCAAAAAACAAACCCCAAAAAAACCACTCTGAACTGTATACCAAAAAAGAGTGAATTTTACTATATGTTACTATAAAGTAAAGAAAAAAGTTTACATGAGTGTTGTCATCCTTCTGCAACATTCGTATTCACTCAACATTGTTTTATATCCAGATCTACCTATGTCTTGGAAAAATTCCAGTATGTAGAAGAATGCATTCCAAGTGGTAGGACTATTAGGAACAAAGATTCAGAATTGATGTGACCTTGGAGCCATCTATGCACTTGATTCTAAAATGAAAAACATCATTAAATGGAGCAGGTCCAGATGATCCCCTGGGGAACATCACTTTGACAAGAAGGTTGACAGAGGTTATCCATCATAAGCCATTGACTCTAAACTTAAAGGCTGTTATTCTCAAAAGGTGAATTCTTCCAGGGATCTCAGCTATTTCAACATTAAGTAAAAAACATGAGGGCACTAGTCTCTACATTTTCTCTTACTTGTTTTTTTCCAATCCTGTAAAACTCAAAGTTATTCATCCATACTGCATTGGAAAAAGTACCCTATAAGTTCTAGTCCTATTTTACCAGCTAAATAGTTGGTGATGTTGGCAAGTCATTTAACTACTCAGAATCGCTTTCCTCTTCCTTAAAAAGTCACATTGTGCTAGATTATTTTAAGTCTCTTCCACCTATAAAATACTATAGGATATTAATCAAACATCTGAAGTGTTCAGTTGTCCAGTCAACTGCCTGATGTGTCTCAGGAACTTATCTAGGTGCCCTAGATGCAAATAAGAATAAGGAAGAGTCCCCAGTTGGGTGTGAACAACAGCACAGACATAGTACAATGGGTTGGTTGGTCAAGGTCTTGGGGGAGAACCACCAAGAGAGCAGTTCATGGCCATTTTGAGAGTGGGGAGAGGATATGAAGGATGAGAATGCCAAATAAGTATCCAGACACCCTCAAATTCACTGCTGCTTCTCCGCTCTCCACATCTGATTTCATTTGAGAAGGGAAGAGGACTTTCCTCTGCTTCCATTGGTCTGTCCAAGGATGTAAAGGAATAAGAAGCTACAGACTTTCAAACTTACTTAATGCCCAGACGTATATCCTCTCAAATCTTCATTTCTTATTTAACTAAACATATAATGAAAGCATCTGAAACTGGAGGACCTAGTGCTTCAGTAAATGTAAAGCTCTAAAAGCTTTCCCAGTGATGAGTAAACATTTAGAATCTGGTCATTTTGTTGGGGTTTTTTTTTGTAAGTGGTAACAGCCTAGCTTTGAGAAATGTGTGTAGCACATTTTCCCACACATCTTTTAAAGAAACAACAAAATAAATAAATATTCCGGAAGATGATTTTAGAGAATGAATATAATTCCTGCCCTTTAATTACCACATGATTTGACACCAGGAATGTTCATTTAAAAACAGTTAACCCAGAAGCTTAAGTGACAAGGAAAATTGTTGTGGTAAAAATCTAATGGTCCATTAATACAATCTCACATGAATGTGGAAAAGCATAAAAAATTAAATATGGAATAAATGTTACATTAATACTGGGAGTATATTTGTCAAAGATTAAACAGGGTTTCTGTGCATGCTAGAGAAACTCCATTAATCAGAAAGTTTCCATTCAAATTTAAATAGGAAATGGGAAATGTTTTTGACTACTTTTACATCTATTGTTGAAACTCCTTCTAAAATATATAAGCTTTCCTTACTTTCTAAGCACAGAAAAGTTATCACAGTTGAGTTAACCCTTGAAGATTGAAATATTGAAACATCTGTGATGATGGCTGAGTATAGCAGATGCCAGGATTGAAGACCAGCCCTCAGAACCTCAGGTGAATCCTGGAGAATCCTTTTGGAGAGATGAATTCCTGATCCCAGCTTTAAAGCATTAAGTTCTCTCCTTTCACCAGGGTGTATGGATCCAAAACCTAAAGCTTGGCAAAGGAAAACTTCCACTTCATCGACCCTGGCCAACTGAGATTTTACTGTCTTCAGAGAAGAAAAGCTCATGAGTTGAGATGCTGAATAATGTACTGGATCTCAAAGAATAGTCCCTCCAAATATTTTTTCATTATAAAGGCTAAAATAGTAACTTTACAGTGGGGAAACCTGCAAGATAACACCTCAACCAAATGACCAAAGATAACCTTGCAGCAATGGAACAAATGTACAGCATGTGTCTCCTAACAGGATACTCTAAGAAGAGCTCAGTATCACTCCTGTGGGATTCTTGTCCAAAGTATATTACCTGAATCTAGTCATGAGGAAACAACCAACAAACCCGACTGGAGGGATGGTCTACAAAACAACTGGACTATACTCTTCAAAAATGCCAATGTTGTAAGAAAGAAAGACTCAGGAAACCATATCTGATCCCAGGAGACCAAAAGAGACAAGGAGACAAGATGACTGAATTCAAATGTTGGATAGTTTTTACTATAAAAAACACTGTTAGGGACAATTGACAAAAGCTGTAGATGAGATACTAGCATTGTTTCACTGTTAAGTTCCTGATTTTGATCATCATCCTATAGTCATGCAAGAGAATCCATGTTTTTAGGAACTACCAACAAATATTTTGTAAAAATAGGGAGTAAAATGTCATCATATCTAAATTTACTCTTAGGTGGGTGCAAGAAAACTTTCTGTCTGACAAAAGATTTCCATATCTTTTTTTTTTTTTTTTTTTTTTTTTTTTTGCGGTATGTGGGCCTCTCACTGCTGTGGCCTCTCCCGCTGCGGAGCACAGGCTCCGGACGTGCAGGCTCAGTGGCCATGGCTCACGGGCCCAGCCGCTCCGCGGCATGTGGGATCTTCCCGGACCGGGGCATGAACCCGTGTCCCCTGCATCGACAGGCGGACTCTCAACCACTGCGCCACCAGGGAAGCCCAGAGTTCCATATCTTGACCGTGGTGATTACAATGGTTACATGAATGTATTTATTTGTCAAAGGTCATCAAACTTAAGTGCATGAATTTTATTGTTTGTAACCGTATCTCAATTAAGCTGACTTGTTAAACTGCTGTTCATTTTGATATTGTATAATATTGTTCGTGAAGTAGTAATATAGGTAATAAGTCATGAACTAAGTTTCTGGTTTTTTATGTGTATGGTTTCATAATGATTGATTGATTGGTTGCCTAATCTGATGTGTGAAATTCACTAAGATTGTCACTGAACTTTTACAAGCGCACCCGCTCCATTATGTCATTTTGTCTGATCTATTTTAAGAAGTTTGCAACTACACATGCAAGTTCTCATTCAAATCTTGCTTGCTTTTTATTTTTTATTTGTTTAATTTATTTTTGGCTGTGTCGGGTCTTCGTTGCTGCACACGGGCTTTCTCTAGTTGCTGCGAGCGGGAGCTACTCTTCACTGCCGTGCGCAGGCTTCTCATTGCAGTGGCTTCCCGTTGCGGAGCACGAGCTCTAGGCGCATGGGCCTGGGCTCAGTAGTTGTGGCACGGGGGCCTCAGTAGCTGTGGCTTGCAGGCTTAGTTGCTCCGTGGCATGTGGGATCTTCCCGGACCAGGGCTCAAACCCGTGTCCCCTGCATTGGCAGGTGGATTCTTAACCACTGCGTCACTAGGGAAGCCCTTGCTCCCTTTTTAAAGAGCTGCACATATTTTCTATCTAAAAACATGTCTTCTTTGTCAATAAAAGATATCTCCAACCTAAAACAATTCCTTTATTTTGTTTTATATAAAAATGAAAAAAGAAGAAAAGCATGTTGGCTGCTTCAAAGGAAATGAAAACTAGGATTGGGGCCATTTCTGATCATTAAATAATAGGCACAGGAACTTAGCTATTAACTCAACATAGGAAGAGGATTGCAGAACAGACTACTACTTGTTGTGAAGAGATTCTGATGCCTTTACATGGCAGCACCAAAGGCTTGAAGAAAGGTGAACAGCCAGGGTCAGCAAACACCATAGAAACTGGCTCTCAAACCTCAGGAGGGAAATACCGTGAGCACAAGTTGAAGCGATTCTGACCGACACGTGGATTTGGACCTGACCCACATTAGCAAGGCAGGGGGAGGCTGCAGCCTGCCTCCAAGGGCCAGAGCTTAATGAGAAGTGAGCTGAAAAGGTGAAGGCTTTCCTTTGTCCTGGCTCTACCAGATTAACTGAGCGTCCTTGTACCACGTTCCCTCTCTGTGCCTCAGCTTCCTCATCTACAAGATGAAAGGTTGCAGCAAATGTTCTTCACAGCGAGCATCCTTTGATTCCGAATCCCAGCATCTTCGATGTGGAACACAGAGGCTTTTTTCTGCTTCCTAACTTCTGCCTCTTCTCTCCCCTTGCTTACCAAATCTGACAACACTGTTCATGCTCATTGTCTATAGAGCTGCTTGGGACATTCTTGGGATAAGAGGAGACATTTAAATTGTTTCCATTGTGGTTTTTGCTTACTGAGAGATAGAAAATATTTCTCTCTTTGTTTTTTCCCACTAATTCCTGGGAATATCCATAAAACCCTCCACAGCATGTACAGACATGCTGAGAAAAGGGTACAAACACAGCTAAGAAATAGAAATAATTTATGTTTGCTTAACTTGCATCTCCCGGAATTTCTCAGTAGTTGCATAACCTTAACCGGCTGGTAGTAATATTATCTATGTGAAGGAGCCTATAGGTTCTCCTATCATCATTTACAAATGAACAGATTCTGGATTTGAAATTGAGGTGCCGAATGTGGGAATATTCTTAGAATACAATCAAGAAACGCATCGAAAAAACTATTCCAGGCAATGTAAGAGGCCAGTTCAAGCCCCAGCTTAGACTTCACACAGCTCTACCTTATGGTGAAAATGGCTACTTTAAATATGCACCAGCTTTTGAAGCTGAAAAGTGTGGAAGGGTACCGAAATCTGCCACCCCAAAATATGACTCTTTGGCATGTGGATTATTTTAAGAACCACAGATTCAGGAAAAACAGGGCACACAGCTTTCTTTTGTCAAGGAAATTTACATTTACAAAGGAAACTTCCATTTGTAGAGATGTTTCCCTCTCCTGCACCAGGAAGAAGAGGACTCAACTTGTATCAGTGGAGAAGGCACCATAATAAATGTTACAGCCCTTGTTTTTGCCTCTCCATAACTTGTCTCCCCCACCCAGAAGCCCAAGACCCCTTTTTCTTGGTTTGGCCTACCATGCTTTATAAGCCCAAGTTCTAATCACCCCTTTGGGTTACTCATCACTGGCTGCTCCCCTGCATATGCGTGATGCACACGTTAATAAATTTCTGTTTGTTGTCTCATGTTAATCTGTCTTCAGCCAGTCTAATTTCCAGCCCCCTGTGGGAGAACCTAAAATGGGTGGAGGAAAAGATTTTTTTTCCTCCCCTACAGTGCTAGAGTATTAGACTAAAATATTAGAATAAACGTTTTTAACCTTAAAGAAGAGAAACGTGCCCAGACTGATGGAAGAAGCCACTTTTCGTTCCTTTTGTGATTGCACTGGGGCACTGTTTGTCAAAGTGTCTTCCTGAGAACAACAGCCATGGAAGATAGATGTGCAGAGAAAAAGATTCTGAGATCAAGGAGACAGAGAAATACTGCATGCTCTACCCAGTATGGGAGAGTCACAATCCACACTGCCCATGCAAGGCTCTGAGATGTTCTGTATTCATTAAAATACAATTAACTTTATCATTAACTTGGAGCATTTCAAACCTAAGTGACCTCAGAACCCTTTCCTGTTTTGCAGAGCACACTTTGGGAAACCCAGCATCAGGGTTCATTTTACTGATAAGAGTCCACTCGAGATTTGGTAATAAAATAGGGCTGCTCGTGGAATTTGGGGTTGGGCCCTGAGCGGGTTCTGCTTTTTCAGCCTTTTGAAAGTCATATATTACAATCAGGGAATGTGTCGAAAACTGAACTCAATTTTCTTTGCAATATTGCTTCTTCTGTTCCTCCCCCGCTCAAGCCCACCTGGCCCCCTTGCTCACCTATGTCCTTATACACATATACACCTGTTAGAAGTTTTTTTAAAAAATATTTTTATTTATTTGGCTGTGCCGGGTCTTAGTTACGGCATGCAAACTCTTAGTTGCAGCATGTGGGATCTAGTTCCCTGACCAGGGGTCGAACCCAGGCCCCCTGCGTTGGGAGCGTGGAGTCTTAGTCACTGGAGCCCCACGGAAGTCCCAACCTGTTAGAAGTTTTACCGATAGGAAGAACGCGTGGCACACAATTTACAAATATAATAAAACACACAATAGTCTTTACTGTAGATTCCACGTGGTCTATCTATTCTTAGCAAATGCTTTCATTGACTTTTACTGGCTTCCTGTAACCACAGCCCTCCTATGGTACAACTGCTGAAGGAGTGTGGCCCTGTCACCCATGCTATGCAACCCAGGCCCCAGGCGCAGAAACGGTGTGTTTTTTTTTTTTAACCATACAGGCTAGTTGTGTTTTATCAACAGGATGCCACAAAGGCCCACGACAAAACCAGGCTGGACCAGCTAGATCCAAGATGGTGGGCAAAGCACGCTAACGGTCCCTGCTTTCCTTGTCTTGATTTATCTCTGTGTTTCCATACCAACCCCTGAGAGCTAAGGGACACTTACCCTGATTTATTTCTCTGTTTGTTTTCAAAAGTACCTGGTGTCTGGCAGAGATGCTTTGCAGCTGTACTTTAAGAGACACATGCATGGAGAGATATAGGATGGTCAGCTGCCTCAAACCACATCTGACTTGACCACAGGAACGGACCTGTGCAGATGAAAGCTGGAGGTGTGTGAGAGTTACCTTTGCTTCATTACCATGCTAAGATCTCCACCCAAAGTGGGCATTTGCACTCTGCTAGGCACAATTTGTGCCATGTGCAAAGAAGTGTGGAAGGCTGTGCTTGCCCCTTTCCTAGAGCCCTGATGACCTGTCTGCCTCCTCACCCTAAAAATTCCCTTACTCCCATCCCTTTTGGGAGAAGGAGCTTCTGGAGCATGGGCTCCCCCTCTCTATCCTCTGGCCATGGAATAAAAGCCTGTCTTGCTAGCACCAAACTCAGTTTCATCCTTGGCACTGCAAACCTGAGAGGGAAAGAACTTCGTGATGGAGCTGAGGGCCTTCAGTCTAATTTGGTAACAGCTCCAAACAAATGTTGGCTAATATTTTTGTTTATAACAGTGAATATGAAGCAGAAGGCACATATTGAACTTCACTTGTTCATCAGTGATGCAACTCATCTCTTAGCTGAATCAGATAATAGATCTAAACATTGGAAGAATATTTCAAGTTTTTATACTATTATGTCATGGCTACAGACATAAAACCCTTTAAAGTTTAACTTACATTATTAAAACTTTCTGTATCACTTTCTAGTCTAGAGCAGGAACTGGCAAACTATGGTTTGTGGTCAAAAAACCAAAGCAAAGGGCTTCCCTGGTGGCGCAGTGGTTGAGAGTCCGCCTGCCGATGCAGGGGACACGGGTTCGTGCCCCGGTCCGGGAAGATCCCACATGCCGCGGAGCGGCTGGGCCCGTGACCCATGGCCGCTGAGCCTGCGCGTCCGGACGGAGCCTGTGCTCCGCAACGGGAGAGGCGACAGCAGTGAGAGGCCCGCGTAACACACACACACACACACACACACACACACACACAAACACCAAAGCAAAAAAACTGGCTGCTGCCTGTTTTTATCAATAAAAATTGATTGGAACACAATCAAAGTTATCTTTTATGATTGTCTATGGCCACTTCCACACAACAACAGCACAGCTGAATGGTTATGACAGGGACTGTGGAGCCCAGAAAGCCTAAAATATTTTCTATCTGTCCCTTCATAGTAAAAGTTTGGTGACCCCTGAGCTAGAAAATCAACAAAACAACAAATTGAGCCCTAATTTGTAGCTTTGACCAACTTTTGTGTTTATATATTCCCACCATGGTGGATTTCTAGCTACTAGGGTGACATCAGTGATGGAGTCAGGAAGAGAGACGCAGAAGCGCACCATGAAATGGTAAGTCCATCAGACAGATATGGTAGATGCACATGACCTCCAGATCTTGGAGAACAGTAAAATCTAGTAAAATAATTGAGGTGATGACTTCTGAGAATGTGTTACCATTGCTTTTAATAAAATTAATTTTATTGGGCTTCCCTGGTGGCGCAGTGGTTGAGGGTCTGCCTGCCGATGCAGGGGACACGGATTCGTGCCCTGGTCCGGGAAAATCCCACATGCCGCGGAGCGGCTGGGCCCGTGGGCCATGGCCGCTGAGCCTGCGCGTCCGGAGCCTGTGCTCTGCAACGGGAGAGGCCACAACAGTGAGAGGCCCGCGTACCACCAAAAAAAAAAAAAAAAAAAAATTAATTTTATTGTAAATGTATTTAATGTTTAGTGACGGCAATGTAAACTTACAATTGGATCACCTGCTGCTTCCGGCAGGCCACTGCTGAAAGGACACGTGAGCACCCCACCTCCCTCATGCCAGCCCATCAAATTGGTCCCCAAGTCCTGTAATTCCATCCCCTAAACCTCTGTAACATCTGTTCTCCTTCCTCGGTGCTAATGCTTTTTACCTCTGGGCATCTTCGTCTCTTGCCCAGACTATTATGATACTTTCTGAAATCCTCTCTTGAGTCCAGGACGCACGCCTCCAACCCAACTTCTAGACAATGCTTCTTAAACTTCGATGTGCGATGTGCGCCTGAGTCATCGGGATCCTTATTAAAATGCCGATTCTGACTCAGCAGGTATGGGAGGGGCCTGAGATGCTGCATTTCTAACAAGCACCTCGGCAATGCTGAAGTTCCTGGTTCTCAGATCACACTTTAAGGAACAAGGCTGCTAAACACTCCTGCAAAAATGTGAATCTGACCGCATTACTCCCCTGTATAAAGCTATGTATAGTTCTCCAAACAGAACAGGCTGTTTCACACCTCTGTGCTTTATTAATATTGCTCCCACTGCCTGAAATCACTCTGCTCCCTCCTGCATCTATCTGGGAAACGCCTTCTCTCCCAAAGCACAGCTGTTTGGCAGCCTCTTCTGATGAGCACCCTCCCCTCTGTCCCCCTCCCCCATCCCTGTTCCAGTCAGTGCATCCATCTTCCTGACATTGTTGCATTTATTTGTTTGCATGACTCTCTCCCTCATTAAACTCTGTCAACCAAAATTCCCTAAGCCATATTCTGACCTCAGCTCAAATGTCATTTCCTCAGAGTTTCTCTGACATCCCCAAGAAGCCCTCCACCCCCTACCTCGTCACTCTTTACACCCTGCCTGTATCTTTTAGAGAGCCATTCAGAGCCTGTGATTATTAGTTTTTAGTAGAAGCAGCCTTATTTGACACAATTGACACCAGTAGTTGGTAAGTTGATTAAAAGTTAGACACTAAAATTGGGGAATCATAAAAAGTGACATATGTGTATGTTAAATATTTTTGTGAAAATATAAATAAAGGCACGTTCATTTACCGTGGTTTTAACCTAGAGACAAGACCATCATCCTGGATGGAAGTTTGTTGATTCAAGTTCAGCATCATCTTTCTTACATAAACTATATCCATAAAGCATTATCTACAATTTCCAGTTTCAGTTTCTTTAAAGTGGAGCGTGAACATAAGGAAACTTGTAAAGCAAGATTGAAAAAAACATTTCCATTAATTTCCTAATTTTACCAATTAAGTCTTGCCCACGCCTAATTTAACAGCATTGTTTAAAAGCAACCCATCATTATCTAATCTTCCAAAGCGTGTAATTTAGTACTTTTTTTTTAAACAAACATTTTATTTGGGGGTAATTTTAGATTTACAGATAAATTGCTAAGATAGTACAGAGAGTTCCTGAATACCCCTCACCCAGTTCTCCCGGTCTTTACCGTCTCCATTTGTCAAAACTAAGGAACCAACATTGCTACATTTATTATTAACTAAACTCCAGGCTTTCTTTGGATTTTACCACTTTTTCTATTGTCTCTTTCTGTTCCAGGGTCCAATCCAGAGTGCCACATTGCATTCAGTTGTCATGTCTCCCCAGTCTCCTCTGGTCTATGACAGTTTCTAAGTCTTTCCTTATTTTATTTTATTTTAAATTAATTAATTAATTAATTAATTTAGGCTGCTTTGGGTCTTCTTTGCTGCGTGCGGGCTTTCTCTAGTTGTGGTAAGCGGTGGCTACTCTTCGTTGCGGTGCGCGGGCTTCTCATTGAGGTGGCTTCTCTTGTTGCGGAGCACGGGCTCTAGGCACGCGGGCTTCAGTAGTTGTGGCGCACGGGCTTAGTTGCTCCGTGGCATGTGGGATCTTCCCAGACCAGGGCTCAAACCCGTGTCCCCTGCATTGGTAGGCGGATTCTTAACCACTGCGCCACCAGGGAAATCCCAGTCTTTCCTTATTTTTCATGGCCCTGACAGTCTTTAGAAGTACTGGCCAGGTATTTGTAGAGTGTCTCCCACAAAAATATGATATCTAAACTAGTAATTGTGAGAGGAAGAGAGTACAAATGCAGGATATTTGAAATTCATTTCAAATTAAGAGATCAGCAACTTAAAACAATCATGTTTATTTATAGACAGCTATATCAAAACCTCATGGTAACCACAAACCAAAAAGTCTATAACAGATATACACACAACAAAGAAAAAGGAATCCAAACACAACACTAAGGAGTCATCAGATCACAAGAAAAGAGAACAAAAGAGGAAAGGAAGAAAAAAATACCTACAAAACCAAAACAATTAACAAAACGGCAATAAGAACATACATATTGATAATTACCTTAAGTGTAAATGGATTAAATGCTCCAAGCAAAAGACATAGACTGATTGAATGGATAAAAAAACGAGACCCGTATATGTGCTGTCTACAAGAGACGCACTTTAGGGCTTCCCTGCTGGCACAGTGGTTGAGAGTCCGCCTGCCGATACAGGGGACACGGGTTCGTGTCCCGGTCCGGGAAGATCCACACATGCCGCCTAGCGGCTGGGCCCGTGAGCCATGGCCGCTGAGCCTGCTTGTCCAGAGCCTGTGCTCCACAACGGAAGAGGCCACAACAGTGAGAGGCCCGTGTACCAAAAAAAAAAAAAAGAGAAGAAAAAAGAGACCCACTTTAGATCTGGAGACACATACAGACTGAAAGTGAGGGGATGGAAAAAGGTATTCCATGCAAATGAAAATCAAAAGGAACCTGGAGTAGCAATACTCATTATCAGACAAAATAGACTATAAAATAGACTGTAGAATGTCTCCCAATATCTGATGTTTTTCTCATGATTACCCTGGAGTTATGGATTTTTAGAAAGAACACACAGAGATGAAATGCTCTTCTCGGACACATCATACCTTCTTGCGTCACTATTGCTTGTAACCTCCACGTAATTTAGTTTTTATAAAACAATGCTCATCCTTTGAGCACTTACGTTTTATTGCTTTACATATGGTTTCATTGAATAATGTAATCAGAGACATAAATAAAAATGGCAGACACAGGATTGGGAGCAAACACAACTGACTCTCGATCAGTGTGGGTTTCCACAAGTGGGAGCACAGCGTTTGGCATCATGGCTGTCAGCCTGACAAGGGTATCCATCAGTGAGGTTTATGATGATGTGGAAAGCAATGGCTACTTCAATTTTATAAATTCATTGAGAAGCTAAAGGAGCATTAACCATTTACATTAGAAATTAAGAGTTTAAATCTCTCCCTGCGGTAAGCGGAAGTACGTTAAGAGATTCCCCATGCTTGTTAATTGCGTATATCTCTCTCCCCACGAAGCCAAGGAGCTTGTCTGGGTTATTCATCTCAGCATCCCCAGGACTTAGCACAGTGCCTGGCGTCCAGTGGGAACTGATTACATGCTTGTTGAATGAATACACGAACAGAGCAAACTTTAAGAGTAAGTCAGTCAGGTTCCAGTTAAGAAATATTTGAATTGAGAGGGCTTAATTGTTAACAAAGTACAAATTTGTGGACTAGAAACCAGAAATGGCAAAAAGATAGCACCAAATTATCAGGGAAGTAGCAACTGTAGGAAACAGCTATGACCCCTAGGGCTTGGAGAACAAAGAGAAGAGGCTGAAATGATCGAAACTTAGATGCTTGGAGGAAAAGCCCCACAGAGCTGCAAACCAACCCTCAAAGAAGGACGCCAGCTGGCTGGTGCTGATGTCTCTGAGGGCATGTGATGAGACCAGCTCTGTAAGTGTTGAAAATAGCGCAAACTGGATCTGGCAGTTGCCATGGGCAGGAATTGCTGCTGCCAGGGTGAAGAAGCGTCGCCGAGGTGCTGCCCCCAGGAGCAGGAAGCAGTCAGGAGGGAGCATGACCTTCTCCATCCTCCTTGCAGTATCCCCCTAGAATCCCCCCATAGGCACAGCTTTACAGGGAGCCACCTCCAAAGCAAAAATGTGGTTTGCAGATACCCAGCCCCAGAATAACAAAGCAGAATGGAGAAGGTTGGCTTTGGAGCCGAGAGAAGATAGCTTTAGTGATCACCTCGGTACAAATTAGTTTGCAGTAATTTTTTGGGGGGTGGGGGGTGGGGCATGCCGTGTAGCTTGCAGGAAGTTCCCTGGCCAGGGATCGAATCTGAGCCCTCCACAGTGAAAGTGCATTGTCTTAACCATTGGACCACTAGGCAATTCTCACAGTAATTGTTAATACAGCATTTCACTACCTCAGTTTCCCCTTCCTACCCATGGCAGTGCAGGGCATCAACCTTATTTCTTGGTTCCTCTCCCTTCTGGTATCTTGGGGGTCTCTAGACGTGTCTCAGCTACTGTCGGAAGATTTCAACCCTGCCCTTGTCTCCAGGTCAAGGACCAGGGTTGTGATGATCCTGGCCAGTCTCATCTCATTCCTCCCATTGCAGAGCGCAGGCTCAGCGGCCATGGCTCACGGGCCCAGTCGCTCCGCGGCATGTGGGATCTTCCCGGACTGGGGCACGAACCCGTGTCCCCTGCATCAGCAGGCAGACTCTCAACCACTGCGCCACCAGGGAAGCCCTACACTATTCTTTTAATTTTATATAAGGTCCTTTCCTCCCCAGGCCGTTGACACACCTCCATTTTCTGACTGGGTCAGGTATAGGCTCAAGGACAGGTGACTCCAGATTTAGGACCTACTTTCTTTCTGGATAATAGTCACAAATGGAACAGGCTGAAGTCAAACCTAGACTATCTATCCCACTTCTGGAAGCCCATTCAAACCATGAATCTGTAGACATTTATTGTGACAATAAAATAAAATCCAAGTTGATGCATTTGTAAACAGTTGAGAATGTGAACCCACACATTTAATATAAAAGCTGTTTAGCAAATGTTTTTGGAGGAGATTTTTCTTAATTGAGATCTCCTAAAATATAAATCCAGTAGACTTTGGACTGAAGATCCCTTTTTTTCCTGGTAAATCTGCTCAGCAAATATAGCTGTTACTCACTGCAACAAGGACTTTCAAATTGAATTAAAAATTAGGATTATCTTTCTTGAAAAAATATAGGATTGTCGATATGTTGAGCACTAAGGCTTCCAAGTATTTTGAGTGGTAAATGCTGGGAGAAGGCATTGGAGGGGAAGTACTCATTCCATGGAGTTCCCTGGCTTCATTACTCCCTCGCAAGCTGTTCACCAAGCTTAACTGCCTAATGCTATTGAATAATTTCAGTAACCTTTGGAGGAAATCTTCTTTGTTCCTATATCAGAATCTGCAGTTTCTCCCTGAACTCTGATGTGATGCCAACCGGTTCACTTCCTAAAATGATCAAATCATTCTTTACTTGGGCTACAAACATTTTAATGAGCCTCTTCTTAACCATTTCAAAGTTAAAAAGATGATGCCAATAGGCAGAGCACAGAGGATCTTTAGGGCAGTGACACTATTCTGTATGATGCCATCACGGTGGATACATGTCATTATACGTTTTCACAGAATGTACAACACCAAAAGTGAATCCTAGCGTAAACTATGGACTTTTGGTGATAATGCTGTGTCAGTGCAGGTTCATTGATTATAACAAATTAACAAAACGGTGTGGGATTTTTGTAGTGGGGAAAGCTGTGTGTATGTAGGGGCAGGGGTATATGGGAAGTCTCTGTACCTTATGCTCAATTTTGCTGTAAATAGAAAACTGCCTTAAAAAATAAAGTCTAGGGAGGGATAAATTGGGAATTGGGATTGACAATATGTACACTACTATATATAGGATAGATAACTGAAAGGAACCTACTGTAGAGCACAGGAAACTCTACTTGGTACTCTGTAATGACCTATACGGGAAGATAATCTAAAAAAGAGTGGATAAATATATATGTATGGATGATTCACTTTGCTGTACAGCAGACACTAACACAACATTGTAAATCAACTATACTCCAATAAAAATTAAAATAAAGTAAAATAACGCCTTTGCTGAAATAATTTCTTGGTTTACAGGTATCCACCATGATGAATTTTTCTCCTAAGGAGCCCCATGGTTTCTCTTTTCCTTTTAAATTGTTATTTATCCTGTTATGCTCTTTGAATAAAGCTTTTTAAATTCCCATGAAATCAGTAAGTATACGTGTTTTAGAGAAACTGAAATGGGAAGGTGTGAGGTCTACTTCGTGCTGCATATTGGAAGCCACACCTTCATGAGGAGACATGGTTTCCCTTTTAATTTAGTGTCTATTGTTCACCTCCACCCTTCCAAGCCACATTTATCAGACCTATGAGGTAATGGCGAGGGAGAAGGGTCATGTATATAGGAGTTGTGGTCACCAGACAAAATTTAGCTTTTGACATCTGGGAACCCATGTCACCATAGGCCTTTCAATGGTAGAGGCCAGGTCTGATTTATCTTGGCTTTCCCAGCACCTAACATAGTGACCAGCACATATCACTTGCTTAATAAATGTTTAATGAGCGACCGAATAAATGAACAAACAAGAAAAACAAATGGAGATTCAAGAGTTGAGTAGAGGCATTTAGTGGAGAAAAGCTTTGAAGGAAAAAGAACAGAGAGATGACAAAGTTTATATTTTTAGTATCCTTTCTTCTGTTCCTTGGCAACTCTGATGTGAAGAGCGACAGAGATTGAGTCAGGAAACCTCACTCCAGGTTTAGAAAACATTGTCAGGGTGACAGAAAAAATCTAGTCGCATCCTTCCTGCTGGTCTAGCTCAGCCTGATTTCTTGCTTGGGAACACGCAGTTCAGAAGCTGACATTTCCTGCAACAGCAGCTTAGAGAACCCCAAGAATTTCAGTCTCCAGAAATAAAGGGGAGAGAGAGAAATTGGGTATGAGGCTGGATGGGTCAGATACAGCCACAAAAACACACATGTGCAGACCCCACCCAGAAGCAAGGTTTTGAAATTGGTAATGACGAGCACACGTGAGTTCAGAGCAGTTTTGACCTTCAACTTTGCAATACAGCCTGGCCAGGGCAGGAGTTGCAAACTGGGAGCCCATGGCTGGATCCAGCCCATAGACAAAAAAAAAAAGTCTGGCCTGAGTGGTTTTTAAAAAAAATTGTAATACATTGCCAAGATTTAGACATTGGGAAATTTCAGATCAAATCTGGATTTCCGGCTTCTCGTGAAAAAGCAGATCTGGGAAGAGCTGGCCCGAGTTTCCTCAGGGTCTCATGTGCTAGTGGGGGAGGGAGCTTTCACCTGACTGGCCTTGTTCTTGACCCCAGCAGCCTGGCCTTGTGGACGCTGGCATTTGTGCACGCACACACACACACACACACACACACACACCCCACCGCCCCTGCCTCTCTGGGTCCTTCCAGGGAATGAAGCTGGTGGTGAGGGCAGACGTGTGTGATATACCCCTGAAAGGATAATATTACACTGATGAGCCATTCTGTTTAGTAGGAATCGAAGCTTCCTGGAGCCTTTCAATTATAAGCTCGAATAGAGGCTGTCACAGGATCATAAGTGTATTGGGTGATTTAAAGATACAAAGGTCAAATTTTGTAAAGAGGACCCGTGGCTCCTCTCTTTGCTCTGGTCCATTTGACCTGTTCTAAATGGCAGGAAGAATGCCTTCATTTTTATATCACATCTATACCTGGGCCAAAGGTCCAAAGAAAGGTAAGTTCCTTCCACATTGAACATTCCACCTGTTTCAAATTAAGGCAAAATTGCTATGAGAAATAGTCTACGAAATTGGCTGAATTATGAAATTTGCACTTATTTGAAATACCATTTCCTACTGACATTCCCCTTCTGGCTGCCTTGGCATTAATGTAAGAATTATTTATGACTCAGCATTTCCCCACAGCAGCTGCCCATGGGACAGAGCATGAACTGAGGAAAAGGAAAGAAACGGCTGACTCCACTCTCTTGACTGAGAAGAGACAGCACCCGCCGGGGGACGGGGGACGGGCTTCACGGGGGCCAAGCTGGGTGCAAACCCTGACTTGGGAATGGACCAGTTCAGTGACCTTGAAACTGCTGTCTACAACAGGGGTCAGCCAACATTTTCTGTAAATAATAGCTAATAAATATTTTCCACTTTGCCAACCTTTGTAATTTCTCAACTCTTAGCAACTATCGTAGCCCCCAAACAGCCAGACATAATATATTAATCTGCTACTGTTGACATAATGAAGTACCACAGGCTGGGTGGCTGAAACAACAGAAATTTGTTTTCTTACAGTTCTGGAGACTGGAAGTCCAAGATCAAGATGTCGGCAGTGTTGGTTTCTTCTCAGGCCGCCCTCTGTGGCTTGTATACGGCCATCACCTCGCTGTCTTCACATGACCGTCCATCCCTCTGTCTCTGTTGTCTGCGCCCTAATTTCCTCTTTTTATAAGGACACCAGTCATATTGGATCAGGGCCTACATTAATCAGCTCATTTAACTTAATCACCTCTTTAAGGGCCCTACCTCCCAACGCAGTCACATTCTGAGATACTGGGGGTTCAGACTTCAACATATGAATTTTGGTGGGGGGGAATACACACACAATCCAGCCCACAAAAGATAGCAGTATATCCCATAAAGATGTTAAAAAAATTAAATTAAAAAAAAAATAGCAGTATGCGGTTGAGTAGGTGGCTGTGTTCCAGTGAAACTTTCCAGAACCAGGCCTGCGGCCAGATTTGGCCTGTGGACCCAGGTTTGCAGATGGCTGGTTTCCACTGGCTTCATTGCCTCCCTTCCCACGCCGTCTTAGCCAGCTCTCACTGGACTCTCACTCACATCACTCCATCTAAGACCTCTCCTAAGGTCACCCATGGCCTCAGCTTTCTTGTCCCTCAACAGTGTCAGTTCACGCAGGTGACTTCCTATTGAGCCTTTCCTCCCTGGACTCTAGTGAGGCCACACTCCATGGACTCCCTCTTATTTCTCTGGCTGGCCCTTCTCTGCTTTGCTGGCACCTCCTCCCTTTTCCAGCCACTCAGTGTTAGACTGTCTTAAAGCTCAGTGCTGGGCTCCTTCCCTTCTTGCTATATCATTTCTTCTAAGGTGATCTCATCAACACCCCCAATTTCAATTACCCTCTATAAGATGAAGACTTCCAAATATATAGCTCCAGCCCACACCCCTTCTCTGAGCTCCTGCCCATGAATCTAACTACCTCCTTCACATTTCCTCTTGTCACTGTTCCTGTAATTTTTTTTTTTTTTTTTTTTTTTTTTTTTTTTAGCCCAGCCGCTCGGACTCTCAACCACTGCGCCACCAGGGAAGCCCTCCTGGGCCCCTTAATATGCCCCCAGTGACCAAGAGTCCCCTCTTGGAGTACGATCAGGTAGATCTCCAGCTAGCTTTTTCCCTAGGTTTCAATAACAAAAGAGCTCATCTTAAAAAGCTCTGTTCCCTTATTTTTGAGAATTGAGGCCCTTCCCTCCATTTCAAAGGGGTATGACTAATAGCCATAACTAAGAAGTGATGAATTGGATATTAAGGGATAAGAAACATGCTGTATCAAGAGGAAAGGGGCGGGGAGGATAAATTAGGAGTTGGGGATTAACAGATACACACTACTATGTATAAAATAGATAATTAACAAGGACTTACTGTAGAGCACAGGGAACAATAGTGAATATTTTGTAATAACCTATAAGAGAAAAGCATCTGAAAAAGAATATCTATTATACATATATATAACTGAATCACTTTGCTGTACACCTGAAACTAACACAATATTATAAATCAACTATACTTCAATAAAATTTAAAAAAAAGTAGAAAAATGCCGTATCAGACTCCAGAGTACCTAAAAGATTTCCAGACTGATTACAAGTTCAGTCACATCTCTGTTAAAGCAATTAAAACAAAAACCAAACAAATTATGTGGTCTAGCCTCAGGGCTTTCATTGGACAAACCATTTTGGTACATTCATTGTATTTTAATGTATCTTTTATACATTGCTTGCAGAATGCACCTGAATTTAGAAGAAGATACTTTCAAAAGCCACACAGAGAATATCTCTGCTGATTTATAAAGAGATCATCCCTAGGAAGATTTAAGACGCTGCTTCTATTGAGAGGAGCCAGGTCCCTGGGAAACAGGCGACGGGAATGTGGAGCTTCCCCCCATACTCACATTTGAACTTTTTGAATTTTGTACCATGTATACAGATTACCTACTCAAAAAGAAGTGACTTTTTATTACACATGAAGAGAAAGCTATATATTTATTTTTGTCAAGAAGTCACTCTCCCACCACTTTTCTTCTAAAGAAATTCTCTCAAAGACTGAGGAAAATGATGAATTAAACTTTCTCTGACAGGAAAGGCAGAGTCTGAAAATTATGCCTGATGGAGAGAAAGAAGAATCCTGGCAACAGACACGGTGCTGACAGACGAAAAAAAGCACGTCTGACAGAATTTGGACTATACACGGAAGCTGAGCTACAGCCAGAAAGCGACACGTGTTTAGAATGACATCGTCCTTCTAAGTGTCAGTTTACTCAAGTAACCAACCCACTTTTGGGTCATGGCACCTAGTCTTCATCCTCTTCCAACTAACTGTGTCTTTTTTCATTTCTTCCAAACTGATGGACACAAAAGTTGAGTCCTAATTTTGGTTGGAAACACAGTGCTGTCAGCATGCATTTTTCACCACATGGTGGTTCCCAGTGCCCCAGGGGTGAGCTGTGAATGCCGCTGTCCCAAAAATTGGAAGATCGAGAGATGCGACAGAAAGTAGAGGAAAGGATTAGCAGCAGAACTGCCCGCTGTAACACATGGCGGGAGGAGAGAGGTGCGCTTTCCTAGGACTGTTTGGCAGAAATGTGCAAGGTTTATGTATTAGGTCACAGCTAATGTGCTGTTTTTGCTGTGCCCTTTGATCCTTTTTGGAAGGCAAGCCACATGCTATCAATGACACACCCCGAACTTGAACACGCACACCCCAAACTTGAACTCAGAAGAGACAGCGAGGTGCTGGGCATCACAGGGCCCTATGGGCTTTGTGCTTGCACCACTCACGGTACAATGACAGGGTTTTCATGGGGAGGGTTCATGGTATTACCATCTAATGGGTGTTATCTGGGTAAGAGACGGGGGATGGTTTATGTAAGAGATGTAGCCTGCTTCTCATTTCCTCAGATCCCAACTTTTCAGAGATAATGGCCGAGCAGACTCTAGGACACGAAGAAGCTGGCAATGTAATAAAACAGGATGCTACGGGCTGGGATCTGAAATAGCCATGATCTCTCCCAAAAGTTCCATGTTGTATGGGATGCGAGGCATCAGAGTTTGCTGCTGGATAAATAGGTTAGGGACAGCTCCATGCAAGAGGGAGTAAGCATTGTTCACTTTGTTGAGTGAACCCCCAAATCATTTGAATGCAAATAGGGGAGGCCAGAGACCACCTCTACGGCAAAGACTGAACACTTCCATCATCCCCTTTCATTTGGTAGAAGGTTGTCGCAATCCCCACTCTCCACTAAACAGTCAGATCAACTGCAGCCAGATGGTATCTCTAAAAATGTGGCCTGCAGCCATGCTTGGGAGTTGAATGTGTGACTTGCACTCTCTCTCAGAATAAGAATACATAATGTAACCTAATTAAAAGCTTTTGTGCAGCAAAGGAAACCATCCATCAACAAAATGAAAAGACGACCTACTGAATGGGAGAAAACTTTTGCAAGTGGTCTGACCGATAAGGAATCAATATCCAAAATGTGTAAACAGCTATACAAGTCAACATCAAAAACACGAACCAGCAGATTAAAAATGCGCAGAAGACCTGAAGAGACATTTCTCCAAAGAAGACACACAGATGGCCAAATAGGCACATGAAAAGATGCTCAAAATCACTAATTATCAGAGAAATGCAAATCAAAACCACAAGGAGGTGTCACCTAACACCTGTCAGAATGGCCATCATCAAAAAGGCCACAGATAACAAATGTTGGCTAGGATGTGAAGAAAAGGGGACCCTTGTGCACTGTTGTTGGGAATGTAAATTGGTGCAGCCACTGTGGAAAACAGTATGGAAGCTCCTCAAAAAACTATAAACAGGGTTACCGTATGACCCAGCAATTCTACTCCTGGGTATATATCTGAAGAAAATGAAAACACTAATTTGAAAAGATACATGCACCCCAATCTTCACAGAAGTGTTATTTATAATTGCCAAGATATGGAAGCAACCTGTATGACACACAGACACACACACAATGGAATTTCAAAAGAGAATGAAATTTTGCCATTTTCCACAACATGGATGGACTTGGAGGGTATTATGCTTAGTGTCAGACAAAGAAAGACAAATACTGTATGTTATCACTTATATGTGGAATCTAAAAAATAAAACAAACTGGTGAATATAACAAAAAAGAAACAGACACACGTATTGAGAACGGTTATCCGTGGGGAGACGGCCATGGGGAGGGGCAAGATAGGGATAGGGGATTAAGAGGTACAAACTGTGTGTAAAATAAATAAGCTACAAGGATATATTGTACAGCACAAGGGATATAGCCATTATTTTATAAATGAAGTAGAACCTATAAAAGCATTGAATCACTCTGCGGTACACCTGAAACTTATATGATATTGTAAATCGACTATACCTCAATTAGAAAAACAAAAACAGATAATGTAGACAGCAATGGTTGGGAGCGGCTGAGAGAGAAAAGAAGCTACAGGATGGGACATTATGTGACTGAGGTTACTGATTCGTGCCCTTGCTTGCTCACCCCTCCCTCCTATTGGAAAGTAAGCTTCAGGAGGGCAGGGCTGGCACTGTCGGACTCAGGGCTGCATTTGAGCCCCTTGACTCATGCCAGGCACATAACACGTGCTCGGTAAGTTTTCCTCAAATGAATGAGGGGCTTTCTCAGAACGTTTTCTGTGATCGGGGATCAAGACAGCGGCAGATTCTCTGCAGTCGTGAAGTCTATGTTTTCTGAATATCCCCACAGAGGCCATGTCTTGATTACAACCATGGTGAGCCTAGATTGCTACGCAGACGGCCGCGGTTTCAAACACAAGGATGAGAATTCCTCCCAGCTCCTGCCAGGCTGCCTCCTCACGCTGACTTTATGTTCGGGCCTCTTTGATTAGGTCTGAGGCCAATCTTGCCCCTTGCGAACGTTTTTTATGGGTCCCTTCTAGGTCCAGGAGTTAAGTCAGACATTCCTGCAGAGGGTGGATGGCTCACCCTCGCCCAGGTTGACTCCTGAGAACACACCGCCCTCTAGTGTCTATGATGCATTTGACAACATGGCTTCCAAGGGCCGCTAAAGCGCAGCCAAATGAAGCCCTTTATGGCTCTTGGCAGAAAGACCTCAGTATTAAGGGGGAGGGAGAGCAAACATGCCCAGTTGCCGTGAATGTCCAGAATGTTTTGAAGATGCTACTAATTCAGAGCTTTGAAAATGAAAACAAAAATCAGGCATGAGACAATTCAAATTCAAGAGCTCATAGACAGAAAATTCTACCTTCTAACGGGGCTGGGCATTTCCATAAACTGACACTTAGACTATGAAGTAGAAGCGTGAAGCTGCCCTCTTAGCATCTTCATATGCCAATGTATTGCCTTTTGAACCATCTTCCACATATTTTGTGTGTGTGTGTGTTGTCCATTCACACCACACACAAACACACACACACACTCACATATGCAAGCTGTGTGAGGGTACAAATATACCCATTCGATGGGTCCGTACTCTCAATCACAGGGTAAGACTGTTCACCTTACTCGCACACCTTGTCTCGGGGAGGGAGGACCTTGGATCTCTACTGCAGCCTGTCCTCTTCACTCCAAGCCTTTCAGCAGGTGCAAGGTGGGCTTCTGGCACAGCCAGACAAACACCTGAATCTGAAATGCGCATGTTCACTGCCCAAGTGTGGTCTGGGTGAGACTGGTGAACTGAGCTTCTATTCTATTTGTTTTTAAAGTAGAGGCTAGAATGAAAGACACTTCCATCATTGACATTATAAAAATCATCTTCGGAACACTCGATGGTATGTGGTCTTGGGTTACATACTGCAAAAAAAGAGTAAAAAAGACACACTTTGTGTTGTAGGAATATGCATTCTATGGCTCCACCCCTCATACAGGTGCACCTCACCTTCAGAAAACTGCAGTTAGGGCCTCTGCAGGAGGCCCTGGCTGTGTAATAAACACCCCCGAAGGTGTGCAGTGCACAACCTGAACATCCTTACAAAGCAACCCTGATAAAAATACCTTCTCTAACAAAAGAGCACAAATGTTTAGACTACGCCTTTAAAACCCCGTTTTGCTCACTACTCAGAAAATTCAAGAAGTAAGTCAGGACTGGGCTTTCCTACCTCCTCGCCTCTTGGATTCTCATCCCACCGATACTGTGTTTTTCCTTATTGATCATTATGCCTCCTCTATCCTTTGTCTTTTTTTTTTTTTTTTTGGCTCTTTATCTTTATTTAGGTTACAAAGGAAACCCATAGTTTTTCCAAAAAGTTCAGGGAATATAGTAACGTAGGGCTTACAAAGTAAAAGTCTCCTGTGTTTTACTTCCACAGAGAATCTATTTATATCAACAATATGGCATATATTGCCCAGACCTGAGAGTACTAACGTATGATATACACATAAATACGACAAAAATGCTGCTATTCACCTTCTCTTCTACAGATTGTTTTTTCACTTAACAATACTCACAACTGACTATACAACCTGATAATTTTGTAAATTATACATGCATAGAAAAAATAATAAGGGGAAATATAACCTAATGCCAATAGCAATATTCACTGGGTGTTAACATTATGGAAGAGTTTTTTCATTGCATATATTCTTTGCCCTCTGAATTTTCTTCAATGGAAGTAGTACATTACTTTTTTTTTTTTGGAGTATAACTGCTTTGCAATGTTGTGTTAGTTTCTGCTGTACAATGAAGTGAATCAGCTATATGTATACCTATACCCCCTCCCTCTTGGACCTCCTTCCACCACCCCCATGCCACCCATCTAGGTCATCACAGAGCACTGAGCTGAGCTTCCTGTGCTTTATAGCAGGTTCCCACTAGCTAGCTATTTTACACATGGTGGTGTATATATGTCAGTCCTAATCTCCCAACTTGTCCCACTCTCCCCTTCGCCCCCCCATATCCACATGTCCATTCTCCACATCTCTATTACTGCCCTGCAAATAGGTTCATCCGTACCACTTTTCTAGATTCCACATATATGCATTAATATACAATATTTGTTTTACTCTTTCTGACTTACTTCACTCTGTAGGACAGACTCTAGGTCCATTCACGTCTCTACAAATGACTCAATTTCATTCCGCTTTATGGCTGAGTAATATTCCACTGTATGTATGTACCACATCTTCTTTATCCATTCCTCTGTCGATGGACATTTAGGTTGCTTCCATGTCCTGGCTATTGTAAATAGAGCTGCAATGAACATTGTGGTACATGACTCTTTGAATTATGGTTTTCTCAGGGTATATGCCCAGTAGTGGGATTGCTGGGTCGTATGGTAGTTCTATTTGTAGTTTTTTAAGGAACCTCCATACTGTTCTCCACAGTAGCTGTATCAATTTACATTCCCACAGCAGTGCAAGAAGGTTCCCTTTTCTCCACATTCTTCCAGCATTTATTGTTTGCAGATTTAAAAAAAAATAACTTTATTTTATTTATTTAGTTTTGGCTGTGCTAGGCCCTCACTGCTGTGCACAGGTTTTCTCTAGTTGCAGCGAGCAGGGCCTACTCTCCGTGGCTGCACACGGGCTCTCACTGTGGTGGCTTCTCTTGTTGCGGAGCACGGGCTCTAGGTGCGCAGGCTTCAGTAGTTGTGGCATGTGGGCTCAGTAGTTGTGGCTCGCGGGCTTCTAGAGAGCAGGCTCAGTAGTTGTGGTGCACAGGCTTAGTGGCTCCACGGCATGTGGGATCTTCCTGGGCCAGGGCTCAAAGCCGTGTCCCCTGCATTGGCAGGCAGATTCTCAACCACTGCACCACCAGGGAAGCCCTGTTTGTAGATTTTTTGTTGATGGCTATTCTGACCCATGTGAGGCGATACCTCACTGTAGTTCTGATTTGCTTTTCTCAAATAATTAGTGATGTTGTGCATTTTTCATGAGCCTCTTGGCCGTCTGTATGTCTTCTTTGGTGAAATGTCTATTTAGGTCTTCTGCCCATCCTTTGTCTTTCAAGGTACACCCTACTTCTAACAGGGCACAATCCCTTACCTCAGAGGATAAAAGCTCTGCTGGTGAGCAGCAGGTAAGGGATGTATTTGGGGTAGCGTGACATTTCTGATAGCCCTTTAAGCAGGCTTTCTATGCCTGTCTCTGTCATCTCTGTGAAGAGAAGCCTCTCTTTCTCGCTCTCTTTTTATTCTCTTATCCCAGTCTCACTGATCAAAGGACAGTTGGCCCAGTTGCGGAATACATCTGACCTTTCCCTCCAGGGGCTCGGAAAGGCAATAGTGATCACACCAGTGTACCTAGGGTAAGGGGAGTGTTGTTTGCTCTGAGCTAAATTATTCCAGGAATTGTTTTTTCTGATTTCTCTTTAGAGTAAATTGAGGCTAATGGTAAAGGGCAGGGCCCTTGGGTTCATAGTTTTCTTCTGTAAAAGGGATTCGATTAAAAACATAACAACAATTCCGTCTCCAGCCTGGCTCATAAGGTGTAGGGTGCTCAATCGGATTGGTTGACTGGCATTTCAAAGTGATTCCTGAAGACGGTTCCCTTTTCTGAGGCCTGAGAGGGGGCTCTTGTTGGGTGAAGAATCTAAGAGAAGTCTCAATATACCACTTGTCTCCATTCTTCAGCCCACACTCGTCAAGCCCACCACACCATCCCACGGCTCTTTCCTGGTCTCCATGTTGCTAGATGCTCTGCACCATGTCTGGCCCGCCTCACCCCTGTGCTCTCAGCGTTGCCCACCATCTCCTGAAGACATCTCTTTCTTTGGCATTTGCAGCCTGCCTGCCTGGTTTTCCTGCCACCCCTCTGCCTCTCCTTCTGTGTCTCCTATGAAGGCTCCTTCTCTTTGGTTCTCTTCTGGTCCCAGGCCTGACCTTCCCACAGCCTGCTTGATATCGTCATGTAGACGATGCACAGGTATTTCCAATCCTACGTGACTGGCTCGAACGTCACAATCTTGCCCTCACCCCAAACAACCCCAGCAAGGAAACGGTCTTCCCACACCTGGTCACTCAGAACCTGGAGCAATCTTGTCCCTGCCCCTCCCTCCTTTACACGTCCTCCTAAACATATACTAAACCCATTCACTCCTTTCCAGAGCAATTTCCTCCCCTAAATCTAATCCATCCCACCTGCCTGCCTATCGCAATGGCTTCCTTTCTCCCCATCTCCACCCTTTTCCATCCCATTCTCCACATGACAGCAAAGGGGCCACTCACTGCCAGGCTGAGAGCATACCCGCTGCCCCCAGGAGAAAGGCCAGGATTCTCACCGATCCCGCAGTGCTGGGCAAGACCTGCTCCCCACTCTCTCCCTGCAGTCTCACTGCAACAATTGCCCCTTCTTTCTCCACAGTCCACATCCTCCAGCTTTCTTTCAAGTCCTCTAATTCCAGAATGTTCCTACCTGAGTCTCTGAACCTGTTCTTGCCTTTGCCTGGAATGCTCTCACTCCCACACGTTGGTGGCCAGCTCCTGTTCAGACTTCAGCCGGCAGCTGTCTCTTCCTGGGGCACCTTCCCTGACCCACAGACTTGGTTAAGATCCCTCTGCTATAAGCCTCTCCTTCCCAGCACCCCTCACCATTGGAACCAAAACATATCTTTCATTCTTTGTAACCACAGTTGCCTTCCAAGGAGGGCAGAACCTATGACACCGCTGGACATCTTAAGGAGTCTGACTGTGAGAGTGTACGGGAAAACTAAAACATTCTACCTAATACAGTAACAATGACAACGCTGGATTTCTCGGAGGTATCCAGAAACAGGAGCAATGAGGGATGGAGGGGTGGATGCTATGGGACAAAGGGTACAGAGAGGGCCCAAGTGGAGTGACTGGAAAAGCCCTTTGAAGAACAGAGTTAGCATACTCTTAAAACATTCTATTTACCCAGGACTGCATCAACAGATCTACCTGTCTGTGTAAAAGACTTCTCCCTGGGTAACTTAACTCCTATTAAACTTGAGTCCGAAAGAATGTTTTTTCCAAGTAACAAGGACAGCTGTGGCAGGAGAAATGTCTGTAGGAGCTGACATGATCAAGACAGACTCTGTGGGATGGATGTCCACTCTACCTGACCATCCTCCTGCAAATGTCCACACGGCAGACTTGGTGGAGGAGGGTGGGGGAGGGGTGGGGGCAAAACAGGAAGTAAAGATAACTGGGGCGGCCCGGTGCAGAAGTGGGCCAGCAGGGAGGGACGGGCAGGGCGGACTCCAGCCTGTACCCCGCTTTCGTCAGACAACAAAAGCTGTGAACGTTACCTCGGAAATTCCCCAAGATCAATGTTAGCTGAAGCTGCATCCAGTGTTCCTGAAGAGCTGCTATTAAGGCCTATATGTAGCTGATTTATATGTCCCCAGACACACCCAGGTGGAATAAATCCCAGGACGATGACAGAGGTGAATACGGTATCGATCCCACATCAGTTTCTCAAGACCTATTCGACTGGCTCACGCGTCCCCGTTTTAACAGTATTAGACTTCTAGAGCAGCGTCGTAAACGTTTCCTGTCAAGGGGCAGGTAGTAAATTAGGCTATCTACCATCTCTGCTGCATATTTTTATTTTTTCTTATTTTTACAACCCTTCAGCAATGTAAAAACTATTCTGAGCTTGGGGACAGTACCAAACCAGACCAAGGACAGATTTGGCCTGGGGCCATAGCTTGCTCTTCCTTTCTTTAGAGTAAGGAGAAATGGTGACAGGGCCATTTCACACCTTTTGATGCCCTGGGAGGGAGCTCAGATGGAGAAGCTGAGCTCAGAGACGTAAAACAACTCCTCCAAGTTCTATAACCCGAAAAGACAAAACCCAGATTCAAACCTCATCTCTGTGCTGGCCTATACCTTCCAAGGCTCCTCTCGCCGTGAGGCTGTGAGAGGCAGGCCATAAAAGATGATCCGGTGGCACTCTCAGCCACCACAAGCACGGGCAGAAGTCTCACTTGTGAGCAGCCGTCCAGACAGAGGAGTCCTGAGAGCTCGGCCTGAGGCACTCAAAATCCACAGTCTTTGCACGGTTCGTCTACCAAGCTTGTGCATCTTGGAGAAGTCAGTTCTGACTATGTGGACTGCCTATAGAATCCTCCAGATGTAGCTCTGAGTAGGGGCTGGGAGGGGCACTGTTCATCCTGTTTCTGCTCTATGTCAGGCACTGTTGTGGGCCCTGGGTCCACACAGTGAGCTCAGGGTCTACACTGTGTGCACGATCTAAGGTGCGTGCGGAGTCTACAGCTGTGAGGTGTCCCCTATCACTGCAGGGTAGATATACATATGTATGTATACGAGAGGCCCATATGCTTCCTCTATGGGGCAAGGGGAACGCGTGGGCTTTGGCAACTGCGGGGCTTGGCCTCGCATGTGTTGCGGCTCAGTTTCCCTGCCGGTCTGCCCCCCTTACCCCACACTTGGCAGTTGTGCCCATCAGCAGCGGTTCCCCGACCCCCCTGGTACCCTGATGTTCAGCTGTGGCTGCAAAGCTAAGAGCAGCCATCCCCTTCCAATTCTTTCACCCTACGCGTCGAATCCTCTGAAGGACATCTTTCTCTCCTTCAAAAACAATTGCTAGAGGGGCTTCTCTTTTCCTGATTCGATTCCAGCTGACAAACACAGTGAGTGCAAAGTCCTGAGGGGGGAACACATGTATTGCAGAGAGAGAGAGGCTGGCAGGGCTGGAGGAGGAGAAAACGATGCCGGAGTGGGGAGAAGCCGGAGGTAATTCACACCCACCCGGAGAAGGGCCCCATGAAGCATCTTAAGAAGTATGGATTTTATTCTGGAAGCTCTGGAAAGGCACTGGGGGGTTAAGGAGAGGGAGGGAATTAAACAGGAAAGGGGAGAAGTGGGCAAAACCAGACTGAAGAAACAGAACAAAGGAAATATAAATAAATAAAAAATAATGAGACAGAATAACATGTTCTAGAAAAGAAAAAAGTGACTAAAAGGTATTTTAGTAATTATTTGTCAACATCTGAAGGGCTCTTTTTGATTTTTTACATTTGCCCCATGTTTTCCATCTATTCCAAAGACAGAGGAAGGCCAGCCAGCCTCAAACCATAGAAGCATTTAGGTTAGTGGCACGGGAAAAAAATCTCCGACTGTAGAAAGAGGTTGAATGCCCTCTTTTCTTGAGAAGGTACACAAATAAGATAGACAACTAGTGATTTTTAGCTGGGTGAAATCTAATTTGAAGACAGTTGTCGCGTGTCCCTAGCAATTGGATCCACCAATCATGGATCATTTGGTCTCATGTTTATATTCACTCTTGGAAAATTTGGCCTTGATTCTAACACTGTGTGTTGGTTTACTCTCTGTGTGCTCAGAAAGGCTAGTTCCTGAGTCTTCCATAATAGACAATCTTCATCTTAGGGAAACAAAGTCTGGAAATTACCTGATAACATTGTCGTGACTATGTTATGAATTGTGTTAACAGTGGTAAGAAATCACCAGTCATTGCATCTTGAACATGTGAGAGGTCTGTGGCAGGAACCCAGGTAATGGGGTATTGGGACCTGGAGGCAGGCAAGGATCAAGGGAACAAGGTAGCCACCGTCGTCAATAACCAGTCAGCTCTCCCACTGACGCAGGCGCTCGGCTGAGGTCACAGCCTTAAGCTAATCACGATGATGTCACAGGAATAGAATATGGGACATTACACCCACCCCTCACACACCCCTCATCTGTCAGCTCTGGGCCCAGAGGGAGACTGGCGCATTCGAATCAGGTCCCACCAGACTAGTGGTCTCCACCCGGAGTTGGGAGGGGTGGGACTTGAGAGAGAGACAGAGCGTTTCCGCCCTGAAGGTAGAAGCCGGGAAAGCAGACCTAAAACTGGACCCCGGATCCTGAGGCCAAATGGAGTTGGAGGCACAGGTCTGGGAGAGAGGATGAGAAACAGGAAGGGGAACAAGTCCTAGAGCAGGTGGGCTGGAGCAATGCCGCAGGTGCCGGCCACCCCGCCCTGGCTTCACGCCCAGAATGGACAGAGCCTGAACCTGACATCACTGAGACCTGGCCTAGAACCCCGGCTCTAAGTCAGCACTTGGGGGATGTGGGGCAAAGTACTTGACCTCTTTGAGTCTCAATACCCTCCTTTTTAAAGTGGGAATACGGGAGGTCTTCATTATCTAGGGATAATTGGTACAGGGGGAAAAAACTTGAATCTATTTAAACAGGAAATAAAGTGTCACAGCAAATAATTTAGTAACAAGATTGATTGCAATCCTATCTTTAAAAGTGTGGCTAAAAATGATGCATACAAATTATTTTGTTTTATGGTTAGTAAAATATAGGTTATAATTACCACTGTGTGCTCATTTCTAGAATGACAAATAACTCAGATTTGATTGCAGAGTTTTGGCATATTTTTCCTGACAACATGTTGGAGGGCTCCATCATTTCCTCTAAGCATTTCTCCTAATATTTTGATAGGCAAAGAATTCCCTCCCCATGATGTGGCATCCTACTGTCAATATATTCCTTTCAAGAGCAGATAGGGAATGAATAAATTAATTGTTTTTAACTTTAACTTTTTATAGCTTCTTTAAAAACTCTATTGATCATTTCCATTTCTGGCAATATGGTAGGCTAGATACCCCGAAAAGCCTTCTGTCTCTGCAAAACAGTTAGAGATTCTGCACAAAATATAACAAGCTCCCCTTTAATTGTAGAGTTGGCTCAGGAGAGTAAAGGCAGCCCCCAGGGGAAGAGATGCAAGAGGGCTACACATTTGACATGCAGCATCCTTGGGCTGGGCAAAGGGGAACTGAAGCAGAGACCCCTGTGGGAAGTGTGGACCCTCTAAGTGTCACCCTCAGTGAAAGGAGGGCTTGGAAAAAACCCACCCAGGACAAAGCAACCTATCTAGTGTCTGCAGCGGTTTGGGTGGTGGGTAGATGGGAGATTTGCAGAAGCGTGTTTTGGTGTATATCTCTTCAGATCTTCTCAGACCCACGCACATACACGTCTAAACGAATTTCTATTGTTCTGTAATTTGCTTTTTTCCTCTTAGTTTTAGAGAGCTTTCAATGTGTACTATATGCATTTATCTCATTTTCTAAAAGCTGCATAATAGCATATATCATGGCTATGGTTTAATTTGAAATTCCAAAACCACACCACGTTTGTAATTTTCTTTTACTTTTCCGTTGAACTTAGCACATTCTAATGTCCTCAATATTTATCCATTAATATTTATTTTCTGTTTCCTCCCATGAGCATGGAAATGTCAGGTGGCAAGGATTTGTGTTGGGTTTATTCACTGCTGTATCCCATGTGCTTAGAACAGAGCCTATCACACAGTAGATTCTCAAGTAAATACTTGCTGGATGAATTGAATTAAGCAGTGAGTTATACTTCAACCAATTCCCCAATGACTTATACGCTTTCATGACTCTAAAGAACACTACAAACATCATCATATATGCTTCTACATACACAAAACCGCAGTCAGAGCCTCTACATCTAATCTACGCTAGTTTCGAAACTGTATGGAAAACTACCTCTATGGGCAAAACAGCTCGCTGTTATTTTGCTCGTGATTATTTATTGCAGATACATAATAAACAACTCTATTAGAATTGCTTCTCAGATCTTTTCCTGGAGGTTTTACATTTTGCTCTGCCATACTCAAGGCACACGACTCTAAAAGAGCTATGCATTTATTCCCGTTTTCCCCTTCACTCTAATACAGAGGTATGTTCCTCTTTCCTCTGGGATAAGAAGGTGGAGAAAGCAAGCTCTTGTCTGCTTCATTTTTATTGCTCCAAGTTGAGCCTACGGGCAGAGTGGAGCATTTTAGGAAGTTGAATGTCAAGGTTCATGGTGACTGTGGACTGAAACCAAGATCCCATTAAATTAACAATGTTTATTTTAGCTTTCTATTTTATATATAAAATAGTGTGTCAAATAGATAACTGATAAGGACCTACTGTATAGCACAGGGAACTCTACTCAATACTCTGTAATGACCTATATGGGAACAGAATCTAAAAAAAGTGGATATATGTATAACTGATTCACTTTGCTGTACAGCAGAAACTAACACATTGTAAATCAACTACACTCCAATAAAGCTTTTAAAAAACACACTGTTTATTTTCTGTGAGAAAATATACCACATCATAGCAACATAAGACATGAAGAAGAAATTGTTTGTGAGAAAGACACATGAAGCAGAGGGACCTGCATAAGCCAGACATCTGGAGGGGCCACCTCACATCACCAGTGCATTTTCCTACTACGTCATGACTTCCTTCCAATTTCACCTTCCACAACATTTCCCCGAAGGGTGTTCTACCCGATAGCATCCCATGAACAAACAAGGAATGACCAGATATTCCGTTTGAAAGAACACACTCTCTTTTAATATTTTTTGTTGCCTCAGGTGATGTAGGGAAGAACAGTAATCAGTCCCCACTTCTTTACGGGGCGGGGGGTGGCAACTCCATATGAAAGCAAGATTTGCAATGAACCTATCCAAACCCTACCTCCCATCCTTCGACTAAAGGGCATCTTTGGGTTTCCCTCCCAGAAGACATGGTTTTGAGCATCCTAACTGACTGCCCTACAGGAAGAACATCTCACCCATCCCCTGGACTGCTGGGACTTCCTCCTCCCACGCATAATTTTCCAGGGCCGCCAGTCCCCACGGGAGGAGCACAGCCAGTTAAGAGTGGCTTTCAGGCCTCTCTGGACTGTGGCCCCTGCCACCCCAGCCCCTCAGTGCTCCTTGGACTCCAGCCACACACACCCTGACTATCCCAAGCCTGCCCCGTTCTCCGTGTGCCTATTTTGTACTTCGGCTCGGATGCCCTCCACTTTTGTTTGCATGCAGCCCAGCCCTAACGTTTGCAGGGCTGAGACTTGGGTACAAATGGAATTGCAGACTGTACAGTCTCAATACTATAAAGCAGTAAATCATGCTAACAGACTGTTACAATGTGCTCCATCCTTTTGCCTGGTCAGATATACCATCATAAAAACCATATGAAAGGGCTTCCCTGGTGGCGCAGTGGTTGAGAGTCCGCCTGCCGATGCAGGGGACACGGGTTCGTGCCCCGGTCCGGGAGGATCCCACGTGCCGCGGAGCGGCTGGGCCCGTGAGCCATGGCCGCTGAGCCTGTGCGTCCGGAGCCTGTGTTCCGCAATGGGAGAGGCCACAACAGTGAGAGGCCTGCGTACTGTTAAAAAAAAAAAAAAAGAAAAAGAAAAACTATGTATACCTGTGTGACTTTTGGCAAAATGCCAAAGACAACTGAATTTAATTACTACTGCATTGTGTCTGGGTATTATGTTGATGGGTCAGGATGTCGGATGAGTAGTAAAATAGAGATACACATAAATTATTATATGTTTATTACAGAGTGTTTTTCCTTACCTTCATTTCAGCAAATTACTAACTATTTGGAATAATAAAGATTAAAAAATAACTTGTAGTCTATTGACAGTAATGATCTAAAGGATTAAAAATGAAATGTAAAAGTATTCAAACTGTACAAAATTTAAATATATTTTCATCAAAAAAATAGAAAGTGTAAAAGTAAAAAAAATTAAAGTTTTTTTCACATGCTTAACTTTCTTGGAAAAAATCTTCAAAATTACCTACAAAGTTAAAAGATAAAAATCAAATTATAATTAATGAACATTTTAAATTAAAATTATTTAAGTAAAACTAAAATATTTCTTTCAAAAATATGTAATTAAATTTTAGCAGATACATTATGTGTCTAGTGTTTAATGTCCATGTAGCGCCACAGTAAAGGATCAATAGCCCATTTCATGCATGTAAACAAACGTCGGAAAAATATGTGTTGTTTAATACCGTAAACACTGCTCAGCAACCACATGCAAATGTTGTGGACACCACAGGGACATGTGAGTATCTCCAGGACAAGGAATTAGAACACAAGAAGATGCAAAAAAATGGATGCTTGCTACTCCTTATGGAAATGATACTTTATGATACAAGAATATTCTGAGGAAGCATTTGACAAGTCAGTCAGACGCTTCTCTTGCCTAAGTGTCTCTCCATCCCACAAATCCTCCTTCATGCTTTCTGAAGCAATCAGCCCACAAACCTCCACGGCAGTCGTGAGCCCCTGTTTCCAGGACACAGGGCAAGGGCTGTGGACACCATTGCCCCAGGGCCCGAACGGTGTGTCATCTCGCAGCAGCAAATGTTGAGGATTACGGGCCAAGTTCTGGATCCTACGTGGAAGAGGGGCCCTTGTATTCTTTAACAGATTTATGTCCATATGCTTTTGGTATGTGGGACCCTAACATGCAGGGCCTCAGGCCTCTTGCCCAAATCTAAGGGTGCTCCTGGGTGCATGGAAAACTCCTGTGATTATTGATGAATCACCCCCATGGAGACCTCCTCTGGGAGGGAGGGACCACCACTGGGACTTGACTCTAAAACAGGACTCAGCATGTGGCACTGAGATGGCTTCTTTGTACATAAGCTCTCACTCCCCTGCAGTCTCCTTGAGGGCCCATAGCTTAAAACCAAAATTTACTGGTACTTTGCTGTGTTTCCAAGGTAACATATACTCAATTTGCCAAATAGAAAATTATACCGAATCTGTTTTTCTAGCTACTCCTGCCATCCTGTTTATGTGGCCGGGTGGAGAGCCACCATGCTCTTGGAAAGAGGGTGTTTCGTGTTCCGGGGCCGACAGATCCAAAGGTGGATCTGTCTACAGGATCTGATTCATGCTGTGGGATTGTGTCTGGTTTCTGTCCACCAGCTGGTTCATCTAAATATCAAGTTTACAACTGAACAGAAAGACACCTGACTGGAAGTTAGGAGTCCCAGCCTAACCATGAGTGAGTCACCTTAGCTTCCCTGAATCTGACTGTCTTCTCATCTATAAAATACTAAGGCTGAGCTGAGAATCTCCACACGCCTTTCCAGCTTTAGCTGCACAGGAGTCCACTGAGTTCTCAAAATTAAATTCACGGGTTCTCTACCCCACAGACTCTTGTATATACTTTGGCTACAGTGAGCATTAAAATTTGTTTATGTATATATAAACAACTCTCAATCCAATATGATCCATCAGTCAAAATCTGCCCTGCAACACAAATAGGTCACAGCCTGGTTCTGAGGGTGCAAAAATTCCCACTAATGAGGTCAGCAGAATGAAATGATACTTTTAAATATATTTCATTCTTTTGAAACATTTACTTTTCTGTTTGTGGAACTTCTGCACTTGTATTCCTACTTATATTGGTTATATACAGTAAGTATATAACCAGTACAGTATATTTCTTACAGTTTCTAATGTTCCCTAATCTTCCTAAATATAATTTCTGAATAAAACTCTAGGAAAATACGGTATCTCCGTGTCTTGTTTTGATTTGTTTTTTATTTATCTTTGGCTGCACTGGGTCTTCATTGCTATGTGCGGGCTTTCTCTAGTTGCGGCGAGCGGGGGCTACTCTTCATTGCGGTGCACGGGCTTCTCATTTTTTTGGATGTTTTTGAGGAGGGGTGGAAATGATGGAGTTGACTTCCAGCAATATGTTGCAAAGGTCTGGACGGTTTTAAGGTGAAAGACAAGGGACACACTGAATACATTGGGGTAATGCTAGCTACTCTAACATTGACCCAAAAACATACAATGACTTAACATAGTAGACATTTATTGCTTGTTGATGTCAACTATCCTGAGCAGTCCTAGGTGGGCAGAAGGGGCAGGGGTTGAGGCCTCTAGCTGGTACGGATTTAGGTCTGTGGAAGCTGATATTTTCAGCACATGACTTCCAGAGTAGCTTGGTTGTCTCCAAACTATAGATGGAAAAGAAGAAAATGGATGACCTCCATCACTTTGTAATCTCCTTAGACGAAAATAACTTCCCATTGGTTAGAAATAGTTACATGGCCCAACCCAGAGGCATGGGTAACTGGGAAATGTAGTCCGGGGCTGGGTGGACACTTCTCAACCACTCTACGTGAAATGTAAACACACAAACGTTAGTGGACATTTAGCCATATCCGTGTATAAAGCCCAAGTTTTTCAGTCAAATCAGCCTCAACTGATTTGACTGAAGTGTGTTTAGAAGAGGATGACTGACATAACACGGGTGAATGTTTAATACCCATTCATATCACATGAATTCCTCCTGGGGTAGTACTGTCAGGCATACGCAGTGCATGGTTGGAGCTACTTAACTCCAACCATGGAGTGAGCAGAAGACAGTAAAAGCTAGAGAATTTTAGGAAATGTGGTCCCTGGTGTCTGACTACAATCCTTACTGCTCCTAGGTCCGTGGTGTGCAGTGGGCGAGGAGAAGAAGCACTGGGTCGGGCGGGGGGAGGACAAAACAGAGTGCTTTTGCTTTACCTCTTGTTTTCACCAATGGCACAAATATGACTTGGCTGTGACTCCGTTCTCTCTCATATATTAAGTCCTATCCCTCGAAAAAACATATTTTTCTAATATGTTTTCTTGAGATGTGTTCTCATGTGAATTAAACAGGTAGTTTTAACTCGTTTTAAAAATGTTACATGTCATCCTAGACATGTAAGTATATCTAGACATTCTAGACATCTAAGACATGGAAGAAACACAAACATGACTGAAATCACTTAAAATGGTACATAGTAATGGTAATCCCAGCTACTCTAGAGAAAGATTTTTCCATACAATTTAAATGAAATCACCCTGGTGAATTGTCTTCCTCAATATTCATTTCAATGTCATTCTAGTATAGCTTTCGGTACAGTAGAGACTGGAATGATTACCAACTACGTTTTCCAGGGACTTCCCTGGTGGTCCAGTGGTTAAGACTCCACAATTCCAATGCAGCAGGCACAGGTTTGATCCCTGGTTGGGGAATTAAGATCCCACATGGGTGGCAAAACTACATTTTCCAGAATACTCTACATCTAAGTCTGGATATTGCAATAATTAGATCAATCCTTGAGCGATACTGAAACGGAGCAGGACCCTGCGGGCCTTGCCTGCCCCCCACCCCATGTCCTCAGCCTGCATTTTGTCTGCAGAAAAACTTTAGAAAAGAGTAAGCTTAATCAGAGAAGTGAGAACATGCAGAAACAAAGGAAAGGAGTCAAAGGAGACCAAATAATAATAGTTTGGTCATTAAGCAAAGTCAAGGACGTTTAGTTCCTCCTCAGGGTCTATAGATACTATTCTGAGCTGTATCCTGCAAGCTGTGTTATAGATACTGAAAGCCCCACCAGGTGGAAGAAGTTAACTACGTGATGACCAGACTGTAGCCACGACATAAGCTGCCACAATTCCGAGAACAGGCCTCAAGACGATGGGAACAAACCGACCCTGGAACTGAAGATTAACTGTCCTTAAAACAATCAAGATGACCCTGGTCAGACCACCGATGACCAATTTCAAGATGACTCTCAGAGCTGACTGTGCTGTTTCTGCAGGTAGCCCCCAGCCTCCGTCTATAAAAGCTCTTACCCACTGATTGTCAGTGGGGTGGGGAGTCGGCCTTTGGACAGGAGTCCGCCCTCCCCTCGGCAAATTTTCCTTTCCATCAACATGCCTCTTTATTGGCTTCTGAGTGGCAGGCAGCCAGACCCCACTTTAAGTAACAATATGGAAGACAGCAAGGAGGTAGAGGCCCTCTTTCTGCTGCTTCTGTCTGTGGCTGTGAAGGAAGATGGGGGGCAGGGGTTTTGAGTTTTCTGCACGGCCACAACGTTCCTGGGTCCAGATACTACTTTCACGGAAGCTAAGAAGAAGTTGCAGTGGCAGCAGAAGTCAAATTCAGCGTTCCAGGGTCCTGTCTACCCTTGAGGTTGAGGAGGGGCAGTGGCAGCAGCAGTGGCGGTGGGTTCCTGGACTGCGGCTGCCATGGTGTATGCATTCCAGAGGTGGCTTCTTGATTTCCCTGCCTTTGTGAGGACTGCAGAGGCAGAAGTTCCCCTGGGACCATTCAGCAGTCATGTCCTGGAAGGCATTCCTGGAGACTGCCCCTCCAGCCCTCCCAACAGTTTTGTACTCGATTCCCCAATTATCCTTCTTCCAGCTTAGCACAGCTAGAAGAGTTTGGGTTTTCTGCAACTGACAGTGGTACATGAAATACCTTTCTGACCATCTTTTTGTGTCAAATTCTAGCCATCTTCCAAAGCCGAGAGGAATCCTGCTTCTTTGCCCATCTTGATAGAATCCTTCCATTTGCTTGACTCCTTTTGCTATTTTAGTACGGCAAGTTATTTGTATACTTTTCTATCCTTGGTTTTAGTAACTTTGGCTTTGTTTTCAAAAAAAAAAAAAAAGAAAGAAACCCACTTAAAGTACTAACAGGGGGATAATTTATTATGAGAATATAGAGGCATCTCACAGTAAACAGACACAGGACCACCAGTCAGTCTTCACAGGGTAGAGACCAAGAAGTAGAAAGCCTGTTTTGTGTGTGTGAGCATACAGCCTGAAACTGAACCCTAACATTTTGACTAATCAAGAACATTGGCAGCAGAGAAAATGTTTTCTCCCAATCTCATATATATTCATTTCCTTGTTGAACAATTTCAAAACAAGGACCTTCCATAGCTGGTAATAATATCAATACAACAAGAAAAATAGGTTATCATAACTGGATATTCTTGTTTTTACTTTTTATATGGCATACTGGTATAATGTAAAATATGTTAGAAGAGTGTATCTTAAACCCATTTTTTTATCTGCCGATTTTCATGCATAAATTTATCTAGTAGCAACCATAGATTTTTTTTCCCACCTACCTTCCCCACCCCATGGTAACGTAAAATCGTCCTTACTTCCTGCAATACTCCTCATAATAATGTCCTGCCCTACTGGACTCTGAACTCATTTCTGTAATTTTTTTTTTTTTGTAAGTGCTGAGCTTTAACTAGAAAGCTCAGGATAAAAGGCAAGACAGTGCCACAAAAACAGCCACCCTGACAGGGTTTCTCCTCAAACCAGGGGGTGACCATGACCTGCTGTGAAGGATGGACAGCCTGCAGGTTCTACTTCTGTTGGGAGCAACTCTCAATGCAATACCTCTAATTGTCAACTTAGTGGAGGAAGACCAAACTTTAAAAAACCCCATCTCTTGCTTTGAATGGTTGTTCCCTGGGATTATTGGAGCAGGTTTGATGGTGAGTGAAATTTATTTAACTTGATTTGGAGCCATTTTACTGAACATGGTCTAAAGACCATCTTGCAGCCTTGCCGTGAGCTATGTCTTGGCTTAGGATATAGTGAGGATCAGTGAGTATGGTATTAATTTATATTGGCATCAGTGAAGAACAATTTAAATGAACTGTGGTACAGGCTAGGGAGCTTGGGCAAAAAATAAGATATTGATAAACGTTGGTTGGGTAATTACGTATCATACTTCTTCGCATATAAGGCTGTTCTTCCAAGCTTCATAGTTAGTGCTCGGGACTTTTTGAATTTATTCCCTCAGCTTTCCTTTGCCAAAACCAGCTCTAAGTATTCACAGGGAATACAGCAAAAGCAAGAAGTGCTCAAAAGGAAGTGCAAGAAACATTCCATGCCCGATGAGTCTCCTGGATGACAATTGTGAGGCATGAATATGGCATTGCCTGCACCAAGGGGAGTTGGCCCAAGAGGTTTGGGACTTGAAACCCTGGCTTTCTGACCTCAGGGATGTTTTGACTCAGATCTTTTACAACTCATACATTATGGTGCTTGTTTAATGTTCGGTAATTTTTAATAGGTCAATCTTTGTTGAAATCTGCAGCAGAGCAGTGTAAGATAGAACTCCCCAATGTATCTGATCATAAGTCACCCGAGGCACTTGTAATACATGTAGATTCACAGACCTTCTGGGAATTCTGATTCAGTAGGCCTGGGTGGTACCCACTGTGTAGAGCAATAAATCCTGTTTTCAGACATGACAGAATATTGAGATATTCTGGTTGTATATTCTCCGATATACTACTGTTAGCAAATCATTTATCCTGTGATTTTGTTTCCCTATCAGTCAAGTCAAATGGGGATGTAATTGAAGTTTGAAAATTCAGCATTCAAGAGCCTTGTTGTTATACCACTTGGGTGCTATAACACCCACTTGCGGTCTCGTTAATGCCAGAGAAATGCGCCTTTGCTTGGATGTATATGTGTGTGTGTATGTGTGTTACAATGATGATCAGTTATTGCTTCTAGTCTTATTCTAGTCTTATCTCCAGACTTAACATGAAAACACTTGTACGTCATTATATATGAAACAGAGAGACCACTGTTAAGTGCTAACGACTGGGTTCATACATTACACTATCTTATTTACATGCTATAATAATCTGGCTGAGTAGTTATTAACATTTGTATTTTAACAGACCAGCAAACAGAACGTTAAGAATGTTAACAAGGTCACATAGTAGGTGTGAAACCCAATTCCAGATTTATCTGACTCCAAATCTCTGTTTTCCACCAGTATTAGCAACATAATCCTCATCACCTGTCTCAGGCCGACAAAGGGGAAAGACAAGATCTATAACTTAACCAATAAACTTAAGTGACCAGGAAACTGAAGCATAGAAAAATTACATAAATATGAAATTGCTTCAGAGAATCTGGACTTTTTTTTTTTTTTTTTTCAGTACGCAGGCCTCTCACTGTTGTGGTCTCTCCTGTTGCAGAGCACAGGCTCTGGACCGGGGCACGAACCCGTGTCCCCTGCATCGGCAGGCGGACTCTCAACCACTGCGCCACCAGGGAAGTACTGGACTTTTCTTGTTCCAGGATTAAGTTTGCTTTATCACCTCAATAACTATTAACAATGTGCTGGTATCACGCCAGGCTCTAACTATTACTCGGTATTGTGGAATATCTTCAAAGTATCAAACAACTCTTTGAAACGTTCAATAGACATTTTATAGCTAGAGCCTCAAACTCTAGACTAGGCTCACAAGCAAATAAGTGGGTGATAGAAAGGTTATTTTCTTGATCCTTGGCTATACATAGAATGTGGAAGAATATCTTTTTTCAAAGGGAATTGTGTCCTTTACATCTATCAAAATACTGACTTAGTTCAAAACATTGAACTCTCAATATACTTGTAAATACACAGAAAAGTTAATGAAGAAATCACTGTCGTGATAAGCACTTTTGTCATAGTTCTTGAAATCTTTCTAATCTGTAGCATTTTAAATTAGTATTGTTTCAAAAACGGAATTTTGCAGGAAGTAGTCAATAATAAAAACTATGGAATTCATTACTGATTACTTCATAAAATACAGTCATTTTATGGTTTTATGATTTACCCAAAACAGAGGTGAACCTTATCATCTTTGAAACCATAACTAAGAGTAAAAATGTTATGTAATTACCTTCACCTATTATCTGCCAAATGGAAAAATCAGTACACATTCTTTTTCCAAGGCCTGAAAAAACGACTTGAAATGTTTCCTTGAAATGTTTCCTCTAAAAAATAAAGGCCATTTTATTTTATAGATTAATTGCAAGCCTAATCTTAATCATGCCTATTTACTGAGTTCACTTATTGTGTAATAATTCACCAATTATTAAAATCTTAAGAGAAGAAATTGTTGAACGTTACATTAGAAAATATTATGTCTAACAAAAATTTTCAAAATAGATTTTATATAATGAGCCACTGTTTTGTTTGTTACTTTCATGTTCAAGTACTTAGAGGAACCCTGAAAGTTTGAATTCTATTAGAGTTGTAATGGTCTAAAGCTCTTCTGTACTTCACTTATGAAATCATATGCTTTATTTCTAAAACTGGATGAAAATATGGGTTTCTGTAAGGAAAAATAAACAGTGCTACTTCTTTTCTTTATAAAAACAAACGACTATCAAGAAAAAGTTTCACAAAAACTCATGCATTCAAATGTGCTTAGGAATTGAAGAGAAAGATTATTCTCAAGATTACTTATTTGTGCAGGAGATTATCTGGAAGACTTATAATTCAGTCACATACACACACACACACTTTCACATTTTAATGTTCATCCTATAAAGAGCCCCTCTAATTTCCAAAGCTCTGAATAAGCAAAATGGTTGAAATACAGAGTTATCAAGTTACCCATAATGATGTAACAAAGATGTGTCAACATGCCATGAAGTCAACCAGGTGAGGATTCATACATGATAAGCTAGTATTACTTTATAAAATTCCTTTGCAAGAGAAGGGAACTATGAAAGTATCTCTTTCAGCATCTCTGGAATAAATTAACCTTCAAGAAAGTTAGCAGAGTTCAATTTACATCAATAAGGAAAATGGAATGATTTATCCATTTTAATTATAATTTAATGTTGCTCTTTCTTTTAACAGATTTTCTAAATCAGGGGTTAACACGTTTTTTTCTGCGAAAAGCCAGGTAGTGAATATTTTAGCCTCTGTGAGCCAGTCTCCCTCACAATAATTCAACTCTACTGCTGGTGCGCCAAAGCAGCGTGGATAATAAGTAAGCGAATGGGCATGTCTGTTTTCATAAAAGTTTATAAAAAAGAGGCAGTGGGCCAGTTTGCCAGTTCCTGTTCTAAATGATTTGTTCCTTAAGCTTAGAAGGCAGTATCACTTCTAAGTACAACAAAAGAAATTTAGCCCACGAACACTGACACCTATTTGGGTACATACATTTCTTTTCCCTTTTCTTCTGGGCTCTCAGCTATGCCTTGAATGGCTAGGCTGCCATACATACACGTGCCCTTTGAATTATAAGAGTGTTGGTGTTCAAGGCAGTATGCAAGCAAAGCTTGATAACAATACAGTGTTTTCCATACGTGACACGGAGTCATCACATGGTCAGAGTGGGGTGAAGTTTGTCAGGAAAGTTGCCTTGTAAGGCTGTTCAATCCGAGACCTGCTCTGAAAGGACAAAGGTGGACATGGTCTTGAAAAAATGGATTGGGGAAGGAGCAATTAGGAGGAGGACAATGAGGTGAGTGAGGGGGTGATGGTGGTGGGGAAGATGAGAATGTGCAAGCTCTAAGGGGGAACAGAGAATTGCTACAATCGGCCAGTGTGACTGGAATAGTGGTTGAGTCTGGGCTCTGGAACCCTAATGCCCAACTGTGACTCCCAACTCTTCCACTTCCTTAGGCAAGTTACTCAAGCTTTCTGTGCCTCAGTTTTCCGACCCAGTAAAATGGGGATAATTGGCACCTACCTCATAGGATTTTTTTTGGGGTACGCGGGCCTCTCACTGCCGTGGCCCCTCCCGTTGCGGAGCACAGGCTCCGGACACGCAGGCTCAGCGGCCATGGCTCACGGGCCCAGCCGCTCCGCGGCACGTGGGATCTTCCCGGACCGGGGCACGAACCCGTGTCCCCTGCATCGGCAGGCGGACTCTCAACCACTGCACCACCAGGGAAGCCCTACCTCATAGGATTTTTACAAGGCTGTGAATGAACTAAAACACGTATAGCACCTATAACAGTGCCTGGTATGTTGTTAGGACTCAGTAAAATGTTAGAAAACAAGAGTGGAAGGAGAGAGAGAGAACTACTCAAGGGCAGCTGTGCTGAGATGGCAAAAAACTTATGGCTAAAATATCTTAAGTGTAAGGAAGTAATCGACATTCAACAATCCAATAATACAAAACTTCTTTCATGAAGAATTTCCAGTTATAGCTGCTGACTAGTTATTAGTAGAAATTTTAACCTAAGTCCTGTGAACATGGCATCATTTCTTACAGCTTTCCCCAGCAATATGTGTTCCCTTGACACAGAATGTAATACAAGATTTCTAAACGTCAGTGCGAAGTGAGATCATTCCATACCATGGATACAGGAGTAGAAAGGAGAATGTAGAACTAAAAGTAATTCTCAAATCATAAGTTTGGGGAACTACTGAGCTGGTGGTGACCCTGGGAGTGAGAGGAAAGTTAGGGAAGTGGGAGAAGGGTAGTGACAGAATTCTTAGTTCCCAACTACCAGGCAGACAAAACCATCAAGTTCCTTTCTGAATCCTTGCCAGATTAATTCACACTATTTTGGGGAAATTGGGTAAGTGGTTGCAGATTATAGTAAAAAAAAAAAAAAGGTGAATTTTGGATGATGCAACCATTCCTTCAGAAACATTCCTCCAAAATAATGAATAAATAAATTTAAAATCCAAGTCTCTCTAATGATGACTCAAAGTAAAAATGTAGACGGAAGTTTTAAATTGCTATACTGAAATCCCCCATCCTTTCCCCCTTTTTAATCTTTATGGTCCAGATGGGGATCGTTAAGGGTCACAAGATCAAGGACATTGTCACATCTCCTTTTTATTCTCTTAAGCCTCTTGGCTTCCCACAACTGCTGGCAAGTAGAAAGTGAAGATTATTGCTTTATCATCTGATGAGAAGTAATAATATTCTTTGTTCCTGTTGATGTAATTTCCAGGTCATTCCAGCAACAACGATGTCCTTAGCAGCGAGGAAAAGAGCACGCTGCAATAACAAAACCGGGGTGAGCACAGCACAGCTGGTCTGGTGCATAAGCAGTTACCGGCATCTCAGCAAAGCCGCCGAAGCGTCAGCATCTCCTGAATCACCGTGTGGCTCCAGTGGTAGGGCTGGTCCTAGAAACATGTTATTTAGAATAATTTATATGATAATGCTGAAAGTGTGAAGTCTGTCTTTTTGTTTTCCCATAAAAATTTGGTTTTGGAGCGAGCTTTCAGACCTCTCCTCAATCTTCGGTTTCAGTCTAAAAGTTTTCAAAGAAAGGAGATTTATGTCTGCACTCAGGGCTGTAATCAATCTCATAATACTCAAATATTTGTTACTTTTGTGGTGTGTATAAAATACTTAGGGAAAAAGTATCCTCAGTTCTCTTATGCATGTGAAAGACTGGTTTACTAGGAGGAGAATGTTAATTGTCCTTATCCAGTTAAGTTAAAGGAGACAACACTTATTTTTTCAAACATTTGGTATGTATAAAATTGTAACTACGTTAAAAGTAAAGGAAATTAATATTTATTAACCTTCTCTCACTATACTCAGAACATTTTCAAATACGCTATCTTATTTTTCTGAAAACCCATACATTTTATGATCTGTTTTACTGAGAAACTGATCCTCAGAGAAAGCATATAACCTGCCAGTGTAGCACAGTTACTAGGTAGGTTTGTATCCAAATCCATCAGACTCCAGAATTCCCAGTCATCATACTATTTATGCCATGAACATTGTTACGAAGTAACACTGAGGGCTCTCATAATTCTTTAAGGAAGCAGGTAGATCAATAAATAAGAAATCACAGTAAATATTCCTGACTGAGCTTGAGGTTTTAAAGCAATGGTTCTCAGCCTGATGGGAACATTAGAATCACCTGGGGAAAATCTTAAACATACCAATGCCTGGTGGCCCCCCTGAGATTCTGCATTAGTATCTTTCAAAAACACCTTGTGTGATTCTCATGTGCTCATAGGGGTGAGAGCCACTGTTTAAAAGGGTACATATTTATAGCCATGAGTTCGGTTTATTTATTTTTTAAATTACCTTTCCCTGACATTTGGTATTCATATAGGATTATAGTTACTTTGCTAGTTATTTACAGTCTATCTTTGTTCCTGACACACTGTAGTGGTCCGTTGAAACGGACAAGGTTCACGTAGAGCATACGAGCTCAGGTTTTTCAGAAACAGTGGCAAGACCAATGACCTTTTAGCAAGTCTAATGAAATGGCAGGCACTCTGCCCTCTGCCTTCTTGTGTAAGTCACACCTAATCAAACGGTGATCTGAAGATCTAGGACTGTAAGGTGTCAGCAGAATGGCAGCAGCTGATGATAGAGACTGCATGTGCTGCTGAAACTGGGAACAGACAGGCAACATGTAACGTGTGCAAATGTGCCTACTTTATTTTTCAGATGTTTCTTTCATCACTTCTGAATGTGATCACAGTCACTGGAGCTGCATACTGCCTGACGGTGTCCATCCAGGCTCTCGCGGAGGGCCCTCTCATTTGTAACTCTCAAGGCAACAGAACTTCCAGTTGTGAATTTTCATTTAAAAACTTAATGTGAGTAACCGTTCGCCGTCTTACACAGCTGCAGCTAGTTAGCTTAGGACAGTAGTGTGGTGCTGCCCCAGTGCCACGTTATCTGGCGTGGGACAGATTCTTAGGTATTTAGCACATTAATCCCAATTGGCCCAATCGCAGAGAAATGGAGGAATCACTGCATTCAGAATGCTTTGGGTATGGTCTTGTCTAAAAGGGGTAGTTGACTGAGATGGATTATCCTTGTCTTTTAAAAATCTACAGCTGCATATGTGCATGTATATTAAAAATTTCTGGAAATATACACCAAAAACTTAACTTTCATCTTTGGAGAATGGTAATGGAGGATGCCCTGGGGGAAGGAAGGGAGCACTGACTTTCTCCACTTCTGATCTAATTTAATCTGTAAACCCTGGGACTTCCCTGGTGGTCCAGTGGGTAAGACTCTGCGCTCCCAAAGCTGGGGGCCCGGGTTTGATCCCTGGTCGGGGAACTAGATCCCTCATGCACATCCCAACTAAGAAGTCTGCATGCCGCAACTAAAGATCCCGCGTGCCACAACAAAGATCCTGTGCACCGCAGCTAAGACCTGGCACAGCCAAAATAAATAAATATTTAAAAAAATTGTAAGCCCTAAGCATACATTACCTTTATAATTTGATAAACTGAATAAAAACACAATAAGTAAAAAAAAAATCTAGAGGCTTACCTATAAGCCTTAAGAAAGAAACAAAGCAGCAGCCAATGGAATCATGCAAACATAATAGAAACACAGTCAGCATGACAATGAATCAAAAGTTTAACTCACAGAGTAACAAATAATGCTGAAGAGTTACATGGAAATGGCTCATTTCAGTCTTGTAAGATGGTTCTGTGCCTGAATCTAGGCACAATTTGTAAAACTGGAAGAAAAGAACAACCTAATTCATTCGTTACCTACATATTGTTCAGTATGGAAAATAACTAGAATTCACTTTTGTAGTTACATGAAAATTTTTTTTCCCTTTTTCCTTATCTCGCTGCATTAAAAAAGAAAAATCTCTCAAAATTTGCATATCACAGCTGTTGTGGATCAAAATCCAAAGAAACTCCCTTTACTAGTAGAGCTGGAGTAGAAAATTAGAGATTTCAACCACACATGCTATACACATTCAGTCCTCAGCGCATGGCTACTCACCATGTACCAGGCGCCAGGCCAAGCTGGAGGTCACAGCATCAAGGTATTCCCACTCTAGTTGGGGAGACAGACAGTTACGGAGAGTAAACAATTACAGAAGAGTGACCCTACGCTCGCTGCAAACTGCAATGAGCATACTCATGTTCCACGTGCTGACATGCTGTTCTTCTTCCCAGGCTGCACATCAGTTGCTGGTATCCAGAAATGCAAACTCTCTAAGAACACTTAGTCCTACTGTAGAAAACCAAAGATAAATCATGTCAGGACAGATGTGTTAGGGCTAAAAGTTTCTCATTCTCCATACCTTGTTACAACAAGGTTTTAACCAGACATATTTGAAATGCCTTTTGTGAGTAAACATTGTACATCGGGTTTAAGAACAGACGCAACACAGCAGTTTTGCACTAAGAACTGAGCTCCTTGAACGGGGGAGCTCGTTTTAGTTTCTTTAGCCAGTAGAAGAGCGCCTGCATGAATAGGTGCGACCACAGGAAACTTAATATGCAACCCTTTCTGACACAGAAAATTTCATACAGTTCAACCTGAGAGTAGATCCTCTGTAGATGCTTGTTGAGTGATGGGATATACGATGTCAACGTTTTACAGCTGTTCAGAGTACCACGGTACATGCTCAGAAACCCTCATCTTCGCTAGTTTCTGGGCACGATGTTTCAAAAGCACTCTGTTTTACTATACATGTCCTTTTCTAGGCACAATGCTGCATTCTTTAGATGGTCAGTGGTATTCCTGAATATCTTATCTTTATCATTTCTTTCATTTTGTTCAGTGCCATTCATCCAGAACCCTTCGATCTGCAGTGGTTCTTTGACGACTCTTGTGTTTCTCCTATGGATTTCAATAATCCCTCCATCAACATCACAACAGCCAGTAACTGGAGAACATACAGCTTACACTTCAATTCTATAGAAAACAATCATAGGGTTAGCCATGTCTCAGTATTTTTAGGTCTACTGCTTGTGGGCATTCTTGAGACCCTGTTTGGGCTCAGTCAGACACTCATCGGCTTCCTTGGCTGTCTGTGTGGAGGAGTCTCTAAGCGAAGAAACCGAATTGTGTAGTTTAATAATAATAAGACGGAAATACTAGTTTGAACCATTTTAGAATGACATTTAAAAGACATGCTTTTAGAAATTCAATAATGGAACATTATCTAGAAAGCTGTGGATGAGTCAGTTTAATCCAAAGGTTGTTTTTAAAGTCACCTTTGATGTACTTAAAAAACAAGTCAAGCTTCCACACTGAAGCATGTTGGTAAATGCACATTTTCATATGGAAAGAAAAATATCATCAGTGGTTGACTTTGGGGAAAAGTGGAGAGAAGCTTTCAATTTGTTTTGTGTCTTTCTGTACTATTCGGATTTTCTAACTATGTTCTCATATGTGGAGAAAGGAAGGGAGGGAAGGAGGAGGGTAAGCAGGAACAGAAGTTATACTGGAAGCCAAAGTATGGGACCTTTTTATTGCATTTCTTTATACTTCAAAAAAGTTAAATATATACAGTTGACCCTTGAACAACACGGGTTTGAACTGTGCAGGTCCACTTATGCAGATTTCTTCCAAGAGTAAATCAATACTAGAGTACTACACAATCTGCAGTTGGTTGAATCTGTGGGTGCAGAGTCCTGGATACAGAGAAACCGAGCATATGGAGGCCCAACCAAGTTACATGTGGATTTCTGACTGCGTGGAAAGCTGGCGCCCCTAACCCCTGAGTTATTCAAGTGTGAACAGTAGTCTAAATACAATCAAGTTTTTAGATCTAATTCAGCTTACAGAAAATCCAGGGAAAGAGGACATTATTCAGACAAATTCAAAAGGTGGGACAGTAAACAGACAATAGTCCCCTGCTTTCAACAAGAAAATGTAGTATAAGAAAACTAAGAAGTTGGATGGGTGGAGGGAACTATTCTAGATTAAGAGAGCAAAGAGACAGACATGATTCAACCAAATAGATTACGTGAACCTCGTTGGGGATAACTGGGGGAACCTGCACAAGGACTGGTTTAGGTAATATTAAGGGCTCACTGTTAGTTTTTTTATGCCTGATGATGGTTTTATGGTTATGTAGGAAAATGTCCTTATTTTTCAGAAATGCATATTTATGTGTTTGGGGGAAAATGTCATGTTTTTAAGACATTTCAGTTAAAAAATGAAGCAACTGAAAAATGTTACATTTAGGTGATAGGCATATGGCAATTCATTACACTCTTCAATTTTCCTATGTTCGCATTTTTCGCAATAATTAAAAAACAATAAATACCTAGGGGAAAAAAAATCAGTCTTTCGAAATCTGGCTTATATATATGCCAAACTTTAAGACAGGATAACGAAACAGCGTATTTACCATATTAAAACGTTATAAAATAGACAAAACTCAAAATCTACAGTTTTCTGAATATGATCATTCCTGCTTTTTATTTCAATTATTTATATTCACTGGGCTTAAGATTTTAGAAATAATTTACAATACATATATTATAGCTGTCCCCCTCCCCCCAATCAGTAACATCAAGAACTTATAGGCATTTTTTTCTGAACCCATTTACTGTATAAAGACCTTCTTCCTATACTCCTATAAATACCTATTTATCCTTACGGTCTAGCTTAAAAATCTACTACTTGAGAAAGCCTTCCCAGAGTGCATGATTTCAACGAACTAAGTTAGCACTTACCCAAACCACGATTATCATACCTGTCACAATGTAACGTAAATATTTTTGTTTATAAATCCATCACTTTAAGACAATTTAAGAGAACAGGGACCATGTCCTTCTCATCCATTTATTCATTAGCTCTTTCCTTCTTCAGGTCCTCAGCAAGGCCTCTTCTCTGCCCAGCTCCCACCTCCCACTCCCACCTGTCTAAGCTCTGGCTAAATCCTCTTCATCTTTCAGACTTCAGCACAAGTATCACTTTTTCTGAGAGGCTTTCCCTAACAGCCTAATGGAAGGCAGGCTTCCCTTTACTGTATCCTTTAGCGTTTTCATTTACAGCAGGGGTCCCCAACCCCTGGGCTGTGGACCGGTAGCGGTCCATGGCCTGTTAGGACCCAGGCCACACAGAAGGAGGGCAGTGGGCGCGCGAGCGGAGCTTCAGCATCTGCCGCTCCCCGTCGCTCTTATTTCCACCTGAACAATCCCCCACTACCCCGTGGAAAAAACGTCTTCCACGAAACCGGTCCCTGGTGCCAAAAAGGTTGGGGACTGCTGACTTACAGTACTGATCACAACGGCAATAGCATTTTAATGTGTACTTGTTTCTTAAATTTCACTCTCCCCCGTAAGATCATAAGCTGCATGGGTACAGGGATATTTTTCTTTTATTCACTCCTGGGAGAGTCAGTACCAAGTACCGTGCCCGATACAAAGTAGGGCCACTACGAATATTTTGTTGAATGAATTAATCCTATCTTTAGTACTCAGGTTTTAGCCAAGACTCAACACTTACTAAATGAATGTCAAACTGCCAAGAGCCACAAAACTAAAACACAAGTAAAATAAGCACGACAGCTCACTGTATTTGACTGAACAAGTCAATGACAGTGCATATAATCTTCATTAGCCTGGAAATGGGTGAGAGATGACCCCAGTTTTCTACAGGGTCATGAACAGAGACGTGAGCCTCTCATTTCAGAGGGCAAAAGAAAGGATGGCTGGCAGTAGCAGAATCAGCTGAAATAGCTGGCAAGTTAGTTCTTTGCAATTTTGGTCTTGTGGAAACTGCAGCCTTGATTAAATCCCTAAAGCCGATGGGCCACTTGTGGTGAGGTGGCTTTTGGGGACATGCCATCTCCACCCCGGTACCTAAACTTACAAATGCACATCTATACACCCCCCCAACACACACACATACAACATGCACCTAGTCATCTACAAAGCTCATTGTTTTTTATTTCTCACTTCCATTCCCATGTTCAATCTCACTTTGGAATCTTTATACTTTTATTTTTTTACTGCATCCACCATCTGAAACACTCTCTCCCTGTTCTTGGGCATATATCTCAAATTCCTTCTCCTTCAAAACATTATTTTTATAATCCTCTACTTCTTTAATAAGCCTTATTTCCCTCCTCCTCCATTAATCTGTCAATTCCTTAAGAGCAGGGCTTGTGGTGCACCTGCTATAACCGCCTACTACTGAGGTCACTGCTGTGCACACACGACTCTACTTACTGACACGATAATAGATTTTAAGTAAAAGAACAAGTTATGGTAGTTACATTTTTCCAAACTTGAGGCCAGAAGAAGTTCAATTTCAGTGTCAAATATGATCAAGAAGCTGGATAACAGACATTCATGCAGGAAAAGAAGGAAAGCTCTCTTGCAAATATATTTTCATAAAATTATCCCTCAAAGTGTCAATAACCAGCAAATGCTTCAACAAATATTCCTAGAAGTGAAAAACACCCAACCTTTAAACAGAGTTCCGAAAGTAGTGGCAAAATGTACTTGCTACACTTGTACTTGCTACTTAGTTGTATGGCACTAGTGAGTATGGTAGGTTGATTACTCTGTTACTGGCCCTGACTGTATCCTTTTCTTCCACTGTTCCCTGCATCTGGACTCTTTTCTTCATTCTCTGCTTGTTGAAATCATATATTTATTTATTTCAAGGTTCAGCTCAAATATCTAAGAAGTATTTCCTGACCATCCTGACCAGGAGTGAATCTGTTCCTCTCAACTCCCAAACCAGTTTCTTACAATGATGAAAAATGACTTCTAGGGAAGGGAGGCTGGCATAGCTGGACTTGGTTTTGGAGTTAAGAGAGACTCAAGCTCTTTTGTTTTTAGATCTGTGACAAGGTGAAGACATGTTTCTTTGTTGTCCCCTTTTGGCTGCTAAGTTGATTTCTCATTTACCCTTTCACTGAGGGTGTAGTTTTTTGGGGTTTGAGTTTCATGCAGGAGTCTCCTGTTATAGCTAAGGCCTGCCTAAGAAGACATGTAATTATATCTCCTACCCCCGTACAGCCATTAAGAGAGAAAGTTCTAGGTCTCCAGTGTTTGGTAAAAGTCAATAGGGAGAAAAATAGCTTTTGTGCTTATCTCCTGGAATTCCTGCTCATGTTCATTTTTGACTTTTATGGAATCAATCCTTTTCACGCCTGCCCAACAAAAGAGGTGTTAACTTTATCCACTATTATTTTTAATTTAATTTAATTTATTTATTTTTGGCTGCGTTGGGTCTTCGTTGCTGCGTGCAGGCTTTCTCTAGTTGCGGCGAGCGGGGGCCCCTCCTCGTTGCGGTGTGCGGGCTTCTCATTGCGGTGGCTTCTCTTGTTGCAGAGCACGGGCTCTAGGCAGGTGAGTATCAGTAGTTGTGGCTTGTGGGCTCAGTAGTTGTGGCTCGCAGGCTCTAGAGCGCAGGCTCAGTAGTGGTGGCACACGGGCTTAGTCACTCCACAGCATGTGGGATCTTCCTGGACCAGGGCTTGTACCCGTGTCCCCTGCACTGGCAGGCGGATTCTCAACCACTGAGCCACCAGGGAAGCCCTTATCCATTGTTTTTTAAATCATTTTTGTAGTTTCAATTATTCACAGAAATTACCTTGAGATATATATATATAAAGATAGAATTAATATAATTAATGACATCATTAGGATATTATAAAAGAAGACTTTCATGGGTAAAAAAAATTGTCACCAAACTCAGGATAAACCCTAGGAATTAAAGAAAAGAATCCTTCCTCCAAGTATTTTTTTTTTTGGAAGGACAGGAGAGAAGCAAGAATAGAACAGTTCAATATACCTACATCTAAGGAATTTCCCCTAATTGCCTTTCTCAAAACTCACTGCCTTGGTAGAAAGATACTGAAGATGTATGGAGAGTACTGCACCTAAGTAAAATTCTATCCACTTCTGAAACAAAAAAAGGAAAAAAAAGTTTGGGAACTAAAGGTTCCCAGCACTTGGTTTCATTGATGCATTTAATCTCATCAGATTTAGTATATCAGCTAAATACAATGGAAAAAGCAACACAACTGAAGGTTTTTTTTTTTTTTTTTGCAGTACGCAGGCCTCTCACTGCTGTGGCCTCTCCCGTTGCGGAGCACAGGCTCCGGACGTGCAAGCTAAGCTGCCATGGCTCACGGGCCTAGCCGCTCCGCGGCATGTGGGATCTTCCCGGACCGGGGCACGAACCCATGTCCCCTGCATTGGCAGGCGGACTCCCAACCACTGCACCACCAAGGAAGCCCAACTGAAGGTATTTTTATCTGAACCACTTTATAGACACTACAAATTACAAAAACAGCTGTAACAAAACCAGTGCCTACCACTACCAGGACAAAGATCTGAAAGGAAGCAAGTGGGTTCTTACTACCTGCCAAGTCATTAATTGCTTTACTTGCTCCAGAGCCGGGAAAACTTAGGTGCATATAAAGAAACATAATATGGAATATAGCTCACAGCACAATATGATGAAATAAAATCTTTTGATACACAAATATAGCTTTGGTTGACAGTTTATTAAATACACTACATTTGTACCTTATTCTGTAGTTTTTTAAATCATTCACACACGGACTCAGTAAAAATGTACTTTATAGAAAACCATCTGCAAAACTAAAATAAAAATAAAAATGCACATTTTGCCCTCATCTTAAACTGCTGAAAATGTTAGGAATTATTTTATTGAAGGTGATACTGAAACATGAGGTGACTTGAGTTTATTAAATCTGACACCAGACCATGACTTCAGTAGTGTTAATGTTGAAATGTGGATGCAAAAATGTCTATTAACTAAACTGTTTAATCTAACAGTGTTTGAGAAACAGGACAATATAAAGTATTATTTTTCCTTTACAGACACTTCTTTAAATCCATTTTCTGTACACTTTTTTCTCTCCCATTCATAGAATTAGCTGTGCAGATTGATGAGGCAAAAACAAAACAAAACAAACAAACTAGGTCCTATTTACAAAACATGCAAAGGGAGAATTTTAAGTAGGTGTTATGGCAGAACTGGTTAAAACTAAATACAGTCGAGTGACAGGACATACCTTTACTTCTGCAAATATAAGTCTTTCCCCCATCCTTTCTGGGAGAAATACATTTTCAGGGTGGGGACTGTAAAACGGCATACAATGCAAAGACAGAAATAAAGAAGTTTGCAAATTCTTTATATTTCCAGCTGTTGAGACAATATTTTTGAGAGTTGAGGTTACCTCTAGCGGCGAAACCAGAGCCAGCTATTAAGCAGCCAGAATGCTACAGTAATTGAATACATGACCATTTCTCTTTTAGCACGTTCTTTGTTCTCCTCTTCCAGAAGTTGTAGACGTCTATTTAGTTTGATTATCTAAGTAAAAAACAACATCAAAAAATGAATAGAAGCTTTAATGCATGACGCAATCAGATTCTTACAAAGTAGTTTAATTTGTAAAAAGAATTATTACAAACATGAAGAGTTTCATTTGGAGCAAAATAAAGAAAGCTATATATAGAAAAAATGTTACCCACGACAGCTTAAATTCACTTAAATTCTCTTCTCTTATGAGCTTCTGTCACTCAGCTTCAGTTTTTCACCTTTAACCTGCTTTAACTGTTTTATGCCTTCTCTGAGTTACTACAAGGATCCCAAAAATTAACCTACTATAGTGGGCCCTGTCACCTGCCACCCTTCAGGACTAAAAGGCTAATTCTCTACCTGTTAGGAGTGTCACTGGTTGACAGCACTGTCCTCGGCTGTTGGTCCCTACTGTGAATAGTTCTGGGCTGAACAACTGTCTTGCCCAAGTTCATGCTCCCTTATGAAGGCAGCATGAATCCACCGACTGGTCTGTGATGGGGTTAAAAGGCCCAGGCCGCCTGCTCCAACTGTGAAGGGTCATCTCAGCTTCAGAGCAATTTATGGATGCACTGGTTTGCTTAAAATGTTAGGATTCTTTGTTATTGGCTAGAATTACATCAATCCATTTTGGTAATACTGCTTTATGCTGATCAAAACATGTAAATAGTGGTTTAATATGTCTTTAATCAAAATGGGAAAGTCAATTATGGTTTAATAAATAGTTTGATAGATAAAATATTTTAATCCATGGGTTCCACTGGACAGAAAATGATAAAATGTTAGGAACTACCACTTTAAATATTATATGAATATAATTTAGGATTATATGATATTTGGTACATTAAATACCTGTCGTCTTAATGAAGCTGCATCTACAACAGTCATGTCATCTGAGGTTCCTTCAATCGTTGTATCTATATGTGAAATGCCATACCTAGCAGATAAGAAATAAAAATATGATTTAATATTAGAATAGAACTAAAAGTACCTGGCAAGTCAAATCATGTAATATATTGTGTAATGCTCAGAGAACTGTTAAAAAGACTGGTATTTAACAGTACAAATTACTAAAATATTTACCAATCTGAACGGGTACTAACAAAGGAAAGGAAAGAGCTTAGCGTAACAACTACCTACAATACTAGGAAGGTGTCCTGAAAGTTTGAGAAAGAGAAGAAACCCTGACTAAAGATATAAATAAGGAGACACTTTTCAACTCAGAGGGATGGGCAGTGTTAAAAAGGATACCTGGCTGAAAAGATTTGAGAGCTGCTGTGCTAGCATATAACGAAATACAATTCTCCCACCATCTGATGTCTATATGTGGTTCCTCAGAAGTCCCTGCTGAGACTCATGGCAGGGAACACAAAGTAAACAAACTCCAGCTGAAAAAGGAAGACTGATCATGTTTTATTTCTCCTACTCTTCTCAGTGCCTCTTCTCTTGCCATTTCCACTCTTCACTTCTTATTTCTAATTACTTATTATCTACTGTGTCTCCAGAGAAGCAATTATAAAATCACCTGAATACATCCTGTCACTACATTCAGATCCAGAATTTAAATACTATAATTAAGAAGTGGTGTATAAAATAATACTGGAAAGCCACTAAGACAAACCTTAGAGAAACATTAAAAAGTATTTCTTGTTCAAATGCAGTTACTTCTAAAGGCACACCGATTTTTAAATGAATGACAATAAACTTCTGAGATACAAATGCACACAAATGCTATTATTCCTCTTTGCCCAGATTTCCACTTTTAAAATATATTTTAATTAAGATACAATTCACATACCATATAATTCACCTCGTATATTTATATCCTTACTATTTGAATCCTGTATGGTTATTTCAGTAAAATGGCACATTAACTTTTCCAAATGAGTGGATTATAAATAAACTGAATTTAAAAGTTACTCCTATGCAATCTACAGAGTTGGCACATAGAGCGTAATATTGATATTTTTAATATTTCAAGCAAGTCCATATTACAAAAAGCATATTACTACACAAACGTGTATGAAGAGAATTATATTTTTCCTCCAGACACGTTAAAGACAAGTCTATTCAGAAAATCCTTTTGTTATAAATGCCACTGAAAATAATTCAAAAATATTTTAATAAATAACGTAAAACAATTTTTAATTGTATAATCCTGCAGTGCCATCATTCTGAATGCTGATTTTAATTACATAGGTTGCAGTTTCAATGATAGATGGTACGTACTGACTTTAGATAATCTAGAACAATCTCTAAATGTTCTTTTTAGGGCTAAATTAACTTGCTTTCTCCTAATCTGCCCCTTCCTTCATGGGAACACAGCAAATATACTGGAATACCACAAGTAACGGCATCAGATGGAGAAGTTAGCTACTAAGTTAGTAGGTGCTAAGAACTATGGCTTTACAAACATCTGAGTTAATTATTCCTTTGAACATTAAGCAGAATTCTTAAACAATTAGTGGAAAACATAAGGGTTGAAGATTCCTCTTCTCTACACTATCCTCAAAATAAAACTCTTCTATTTCTGTGAGGTCATACATGAGATAAATAATTGGGAAAAAAACAACAACATTAGAAGCAATTGCTTCAAAGGTAAAGGGATCCAGACTGAAGAGAGAGAATGAAGTATAACTGAAAGGGACTCCCCACAATTTAGATCCTGAACTAAGGTTTTAAATATCTGTAAAGGAAATCTTCATTTGCTAAGAAATCTAAGGATATGACAAAAGACTTTACTTGTGTAATTTGACTTAAAACTAAAACCTGTATTGATCAGAGCTAAAAACTCTGTAAGAAATCTAAGTCAGATCACTGCCTGAAAATACTTTCACAGAAAAATAAAAGGATCACAAACTTACGAGAAATACACAAGGAAAAACTTAAAACGGACTGAGTTAATATTGTAAAAAGAAGCAGAGTGGAAAGGGACCCCTAAGGACACACTTTTCAATTTTCTAACCTGAATTCAGTATTAATGAGAAACCAGTATTTCCCTCTTTTCTTGCCTAAAAATGAACGTGCCAGCTTGCTTCCTCTCATGATAGAAATAATGCTGCCAGTTTTGTTTGTTTTTTTCTTTTGCGGTACGTGGGCCTCTCACTGTTGTGGCCTCTCCCGTCGCGGAGCACAGGCTCCGGACGCGCAGGCTCAGCGGCCATGGCTCACGGGCCCAGCCGCTCCGCAGCATGTGGGATCTTCCCGGACCGGGGCATGAACCCGCGTCCCCTGCATCTGCAGGCGGACACTCAACCACTGCGTCACCAGGGAAGCCCCTGCTGACAGTTTTAAATCTACTGCTACAGATAATCCATTTCTGCTTAAAATAAATAAAATTGGCTCTGAAAATATTACAGAAATGATATCTGTAAATACTAACCAATTTTTTTTTTTTACCCAAGAAGTTGGGAAATGAGATTTTGGCACCTGAGAACCTTAAAGTATTCGTATGTGCCATTCTATCTGTCCTTCTGCGTGACAGGAAGAAATAACTACTCAGGCTAAGCATATCTGAAAGTGTGAAAGGGACAAAAATAAGAGAGAAAAGCTTAATCAACGGATGACAAAAATTCTTAAAACTAAATTCTCTTTCTAAACATTTAACTTCTCAGGTTACCAATGCTGATTTCCCCCAATTTAGATGACGCTTTACAGACACATTTATCTACACACTGAGAGTGACGTTACAGACAATTAACAACTAAACAGGACGTGCTGCACAGAACCTCAGGCAACAATTAAAATGATGCACATAAAACAAGGTTTAAGACTATTTTTTTCTGTGTTTTAGTATGATCGCCAATAAGCTATTAAAACCATGTTTAAATACCCTGTCTCTGATGTTCCCATGATAATGTATCATAACTATTTTTCTTTATACTCTTTTGGCCAAATGTCATGAATGATTAGACTCACTGTTCTCAGAGAAAAACAGGATGTACTCAGAGAAAAGCTGTAGAGATTCAAGCTATAATATAAAAAGCGTGGCTGCTACATGCATTACGTCCTGCAAACTACACGTTCAGTCAACTCTCTACCCTGGTAATTACAAAGTCTCAAAGTTTACCTGGCGTTGTCATGATGAGGGTTAGAGGTGGCGGCAGCAGACCCACCACGCAACACAGGTCTAAGGCGGGTTTTTGCGGGAGAAGGCACAAGACAGAATCAGGAACCAGAGAGTAACAAGATAAAAGCAAAAATAAGACAAAAATAAGACAAATAAATGTCAAATACGTTTGTATGTTTCAATACAATATATTTCAAACACTTCAAGTATCTTTGTCTCACTGTCCTCCATTTTATGATTTTCATAAGTTTAGTATCTTACAATGTGGTAAAAAACAAAGGGAACCTACGTTTTTCATAACAAAATAGCACCAGCATATAATTTTATTGGTGCTTATATTTTGATTTATGAAATTCAAGACAGAGGACAACTCTGTTCAAAATGTATAATTTCTCTCTTCTAGTTGGAAAAAAAATCACCAGCAACTTTAGAAGCATGCCAAGAACTGGTTAGTAGCACCTGCATCATCATGGTTGCTCATCTGATATCAAAGCTCTATCTCAAAAATTCCAAGAAACTCCCATTTCTCACAATTCCTTGCCTCCCACCTCATTAATTTTGCTTAGTGCCTGATACCTTAATATAGCTGTGTCTCATTCAAACCCTCAGCTCTCAAGAGCAAAACTGCAAGCCTCAGCTCTGGAGCTAAGGAGATCAGGGACATGCTTTGAGGGGCATACTGCAGCACATTACAGGAAGTGCAATCAAATATGTGAGTCTGACCTTGAGACAACCAGAAGCGACATACAGGACTGCTGGAAATGAAGACTAAGGTGCACTGGATTTTCACCGAGTACATACTTTGATTCTAGATGACAATTAGTTCTCTACCTAGGTAAGCAGTAACCTTTCCAATAAATTTTATTTTATTTTTTAAATCAGAAAACAAAAGCTCTATGTGGTCACTGGTCAATTCCCCAAAAAGTAATCAGCAATATTTATAACCAGAGAAAGGAGACTGGGGTATAGAATCCATATAAGGATTTGAAGAATTATTACATTCTATTTTGAATGTCTCCTACTCTACAGACGGATCAGGTTTTGTCTGAATTTAAGTATCAAGACAATTCTTACAGTAAACACTTAGTACCAAATGCACTATTTTTTTCCTGCAAGTTGGCACAGCTGTAGAATTTTGGTTACAATACAAATCACTATTTTATGTCAGGTCAGTTTATACAAGAAAATTTTAATGTTTAGCCTGTATGTTTCCTAAAGGCACTACTGGTGCTTAAAGAAAATTTCCAGAGCCTACAGGATAAGAGACTTTTGGGTCAGATGTTAAGACTTCTATTTTGTTAGCTAAAGAACAGTGAAAAATTACATATGCTTGAGACAGGTTTTCAACTCATCCCATCCTATTAATTAATTTATTCTGTGACATTAGGAAAACTTACCTAACTACAATCCTACACTACATTAACATAAGAAAGGTTAAAAATGAAGCCACTGCTTTGTGTTACCTAAAGCTTTTTTTAAAAAAAAAATCATACATTGCTCAAAAGGAGCTGCCATATTCAACATATTCCACCACAGAGATTTCCCTTTTACAATGCAGAGCCAGAAAATAAGTTACCTTTCACAACGTATTTCATTTTGTCTTCTCACACTGGCAATTGACACATATAATATAAAAGTAAATTAGAGAGGTATTTGGCAAAGTTAGAAACTTCAAGTACCACTTTCTACTCTAACTATGACTTAATACATTAAAAAATCTTTTTAAGTTTGAAAATATGTTTTGTAATTAAAGTGGCAAAAGGGAATGAGATTCAAGGCTCTACAGGTTCCCGCATTAACTTGTATACTGACATTTTTGAATAAATAAATGGTCTGACTTAGTAGAATATATTTCTTTGCTAAAAAAAAAAGGAAACTTCTACAGTAAGTAAATAGTTTGGATGTATCAGGAATTATATGAATATTTTAAAAATTAAAAATTTAAATTTAAAAATGATAAATAACAAACACTGTTTCAACTGCAACTTTGCATTTCTAGGTCTTCCAAGTAATATATTTATATGGATACCTGCAAAAAATATAAATTATTTACATACTGGTTTCTTATTCTTTTCATTCAAAGCTAGTATAATCTGTTAAAGAAATAATCAACTCCCACCCCCCCCTAGACCGCCAGGGAAGTCCCTCAAGCTCCTTCTAAAAGTAAAACTTAAGCATGCTGAACATGACTAATCTGTCAATACTTAAATCATGTTCTTTCATAGGGACTAAGTTTCTTTTTAAAAACGTTAATATTTTGCATTGGTGAGTGAGATATGGAGCTCTAGCAGGTGTCAGAAGACATGAGCATTTCATAACTAGCAAGGACTAAACAGCATTTTAAATCCGGTGCTTGTCCCAGGTGTTTTGGTAAATTTTTGACACCTCAGTTTTCCAAATGCACAGCACTGACCTATGTAAATAAGCTTTTCTAATGTACACCTAGGATTTAACTTTGTTTTCAGATGAACTTGGTTTTAGATCATGTAAGTTCTCAAGATGAGAAAACAAAAATACATAAACCTTTCAACAGTGTCCCTCAAAGTATAAACTAAAAATAGTTCTCATGCCAAACAACTGTGAAAATGCATTATTTTATGATAATAAAACAGGCAGACAGGTTTTTTCTTTCATTCTGCCAAACTTAATTTAACTATACCTAATGTGATGGCTTAAGACCAAAGATAAGATATTGCATTAGCGTTAACAGCCAGGAATAAAAAGCAGAAAGGAAAAAAAATGATGTACAGAGCAAGGAACATAAAAGCACTTAAAACTTTATAAGCAGTATTATTTTATAGTCATGCAAATAGAACATTATCCAAATTTCACATTCCTATTTCTTATATCTGGTAAGTCATGCTAGATAGTTCTCGTAGTAGAAATAAAAATTGATTCGGCACTTACAACTCTGATTAAACCCTGCTGAACATTTGATCATAAGAGATTTCAGTGCAATGGGGAAAAAAAAAACTTTCAGAATTGAAAGCATCCAATAACACTAATGAGAATCTAATCCTCCAGGCTCCAAGGTGTGTATCCAGGAGCAAAGAATTATTAATACAACTACTTTATGAATTTTAAAAATCTCATTTAAGTGAATAAGAAAAGATACTTCCTTCCCAGAAAAGGGAATTTTCGTTATCAATTTATTACAATTAAAAAAGATCACTTAAAGCTCAAAATAGTTTTTTATAAATAAAAGAATACAAAGTAAATTTTATAATTAGTAAGATTTTTGTACTTGTGAGCTTGAGGCAAAATTTTTCCATTAAAGAGTAAAAAAATCCAACTATTTTTCCATATACTGCACTGAACTGTCTATATGTAGGGGGATGGGACAAATAATTTTAACATACTGGGGCTCTGTCATCTAGCTATTATTTAATCTATATAGGATTTATAAACATCTTTCTCATTCAGATATTTTCACTATAATAGCATTTGATATGATGTAATTTGACCTAATAATCCAGTCTCTTCTAAGGACCTATTTTAATTAAAAAGTTAAAGAGGATACCTGGTGAAGAATAAATCTATGTTAAGGAAGGAGGAGAAAACAGGGCTTTGGAAATATTAGTCAGGTGCCAGGTACTTTATATTCAATATCTTTTTAAGGATCTCCCATGACACTAAACAAAGAATTTGAGCCCATTATCCCTATATCTTAAATAAAAGCAGAGGAGGGGGGAAGATTCCTCATAAGAATCCAGAAAACTAGGTTAATATTAGTATTACCCTTCTTTTTTAAAAATAGATGAAGAAAATGAGGCCCAGAGAAGCTAAGCAATTCACCCAAGGCCATCATGTAGCTATAGCTGTTCAGTGGGGTGGATCAAGATTAAATCTGACCCCCTCCCTTGATCCATGTTTTTTCTTCTGAACCATGATGCTTCTTACAGGCTCCAAATATTCTAAGATAGTCCTTGAAGCTTCAAAGAGGTAAGAGGGACTCTAAACCTTTGGGGAGGGATATATATATATATATATATATATATATATATATATACACACACACACATATATACACACACACCCACACATGCATACACACCTATACATGAATACATATGTCCATAGATGTATATATAATTTTCCCCCTGCCATGAGTTTTCTCTTTTATGCTCTTTCTGGTACAGCTTTAAGTCCTTGGACCCACACGTATGGGAGCCCTGGGAAGGGTCAGAAACACTAGTCGAGCAGCAGGAGGTGAAACACCTGGGGCTTACGTGAGGGTCAAAAGCACTTAATAAGAAAAAGTTTGTTCAGAGCAAGTCATAAGACGTATCAGTTCCTAAAGCAAGAAAAAAGGTTTACTGAAGGGCCAGCTAAATTTATTGGGAATTCTTCAAAATGCAAAATTAACAGTCTAAAAAAATGATCATGAAAATTCAAACACTGACTTACAGAGTTACTACATAAAATGTTTAGAGTTGAAGTGAAACTGACTGTACCTTCCTCATACTATGCCAAAAAAACTCCCAAATTCCATCTTTTTAAAACACCATCTAGTAATGAAGCAAGGAGAAAAAAGTATTTGAAATAATGGCAAAAAATTTATTTGAATGAACAAGTCTAAGTATACACTACTAATGATTTTACTTGGAGATGTTGGAGAGTTAGATACGCTATCCATACTGAAAAAAATCAGCATTAAAAAGACAGCAGCACCTGGGATTTTCAGTACAGGTGTGGAAATCCCTAGTTAAGAAGAAAGAAAAAAAACGTCCTGGCAGCTACACTGATATCATCTTCTCAGATTTGCTTCCTAATCCAACCACATTAGTAACATACATGAGTGAATCAAAAGACTTACTGAAGAAAAGGAGCACAGTTCAGTCCAACATCACACACTCAATCCAAAAGTACCCCTCAGCATATCCAAAAATGGAATCAGGTACTTAAAAACAGGTCAACAAAGTCTTGGGGAAAAAACCATTATACTTCCCGTGTATAATTAGTTATTAACTGAATTCCCTCCCTGACTGAAGAGAAGCTAACAGAACCTTGTGAAATGTGAATTTTGGACAATAATTTCAAATTAAAAGAAAGCAAAGCAAGCTGTTTTAAACCGCTGCATCTGAGAAAGAGACAAAGGCGCGAACATAAAAGGAAGACACCACACTCCACTCATGAGGAGCCGAAAGACAGGCGGTAAAGTTGGCGCGAATCACAGGGCCGATCACCTGCGGCTTTCATCCAGCACATCCAGGATCTGCTGGCAAGCCCTACGAGTGGAAGACTGGATAAGCGACAAAATGCCACGAGCGGAGGAAGGATTAGCTCCATCTTCAGGTAGCATACGGGGAGGACAAACCCGAACCTGTTGTGGCGATGGTGTCACACTGTTTACACAAGCACAGCAAATGAAGAGAAAAACACTCAAGTCAGATTTGTATAAAACTTCAGCTCAGCAGTTTCCCCAAAAACTCATATTTTAAGAATTATCATTTTCTTGCCCATTTTTCCCACCCTTCATTTTCCCCCAAAAGAGTCAAGCCAAAGAAGTTAATAAACATATTAAATTGCTTTAAAAAACAGGCTACCATGCAGCATCTGTAACTGTGGCTTTAAACATCAAATTAAACAAACTGAATATGAAAGAACAACTTTAACAGGGAAGAGAACTACGGCAAGGAGTATATTCAACCCCCAGCTTTGGAGAAGCGGCATTCTTTGCTTTGTGTGTATATTCCAAATCAGTAAACCAAGCCTCTAACAAACAACACTGCACTGCAACTTATGGATGGGCAGGACAGTCAGATAGAGAATTCTGGTATATAGGCGTCAAGGTTTACACACATGAATCCAAAGTGATTCCATGAAAATGCCATTTCAAATACTTCACAAAGACAATGAAGCAATCTGAGTTTATGACGAGTAAATTTAAAGATGAATTAAAGTTTCAGAAAGCTAACAAAAGCATTTTGATTACTTAGTTACATTAAAGCATATGTTCCCTAGCTAAATGACTAAAACATAAAACTACTCCCAATTCTGTGAATACAATGAAAAGGTAAGGATGGATGTTAAACAGCTATTTCTGGGTTGCTCAGTGACAGTGATCTTAACCATTCTTTCACACGTGAGTTGCGATTCACAATTTCTTTGGCTCCCCTGACAGCACCTCCTAAAAGCTGAGAGCATTTGAATGAAGCAATTTTACAATTCTAACCTGAACTCTTTACTTTCAGAGGCCTGTCTAACGTTAGAGCATGATCAGCCATATGAGGTATCTAACTGATATATGGACTTGGCATCTGGTTTGTTGTAAGAGGTTTTGTTACAAGAGGACTATGGGAGGTGGGCTCAATATTTTTTCTCAGTGTCAGGGCAAGAACGCCTTAGACTAAACCTCATCCTTGTGTATTCTGCACGAAAGGGTGAAAGTGGAGCAGACAGTGAACAACTGAAAAGATTAAAGATTTTATTTTGATTTGTGTAAATCTTTTCTAACTTAACATGTATTTGTTTGGTAACCACAAAATAAGTGCAATAATGTTTGAAGGGGTAACTATCGACTAATATTATTCCGAGTCCCAGAAAATTAAAAACAAAATCTTCTCCACAATTTTGCGAATAACTTTCAATGTCTTGATGATCCAAAGTGAGAAGTACAATAAACATGAAAACCATGTTTTCCAAAGACTACTTAAAAGACAAAGATTTAAGCCAAATCTTGGCATACTGAGAAATTAATCTGTCAGGGCTGATTCACCACAGGAATTAGGCCTAATCGTGTCAAGATAAATGCAATTTTTCAGACGCAGGCTCATGGATGGTTACCTTAAACATCTGTCCACAGACTAGGAATCTTCTGTAGTATATATAACGTATCAACAACAGTATATATATATAGCTTATCAACTGACCCACGGTACTTGGCAAAAACCCACCCTGGGTATCCAAGAAGAGTAAGAGAATCAGTATATCTGGGACTCATAGTCTAGGTACTAGCCTTGCACTCATAATTCTCTTTAGGCAGCATGGAGAAAACCTGAAGCTCTTGCTCTCTGTGAGAAACCAGACTGAATTCATGTTAGAAAAGTGTCACCAGAGGCAGGAATGGAGTGGCCAGTTCTGCGTCAACATAAACAGGCAATCCATCTTACACTCTTCTTGATAGCAGTGCCAACATACCTGGATAAATTTATACTTAAGCAAGTTTTAAAAGACTAATCAGTACAATATCTATTGATATAATTAAAGCATTTGTCTTCGTATTTTGGGGCTAAATTGAACACTTCACATATCACTTTGTACTAGTAAATAAATTAGCTACATACATATTAAAGTCTATAATGATCAATATTTAGAATTATAATCTTACAGCAAAAACGCCGACAAACTGAATCCAAATCCATGAAAAAAGTTTGATGCATTTTTGCCCATTAAAATTTAAAAGGAAAGAAGGCTTCCTTTTTTTTTTTCGGTATGCGGGCTCTCTCCCTTTTGTGGCCTCTCCCGTTGCGGAGCACAGGCTCCAGACGCACAGGCTCAGTGGCCATGGCTCACCGGCCCAGCCGCTCCGCGGCATGTGGGATCTTCCCAGACCGGGGCACGAACCCGTGTCCCCTGCATCGGCAGGCGGACTCTCAACCACTGCGCCACCGGGGAAGCCCAGAAGGCTTCCTTTGATAGAACTCATTTTGTCAGAAATAAGCAGTAGGAATTGTTTATTTAAGTTCTAAAAGTACAAGTTTTTCCTGTCCCTGCACAGGAAAATCAGGTAATCTAGAATAAATTATTTTCAGATTAATTGCAAGGAATTCTTAACACGGAATGCACAGACGACTGAGTTTTAAAAACAGTCTATAAGATCACTTTCAATTCTAAGATTCTATGATCACATAAAACTGGAATATGGTATTAAATGGAAAAAAATCCTACATGGTCGGTAATTGTAACTTAATAAGAAAACATGTTTATGAAGAAAGATAAAAGTTAAATTAAGTCTTCATCAATACTAGTAAAGATATTTCATCAAAGACTAATATCAAAAACATATTTGGACTTCAGGTTGTTTCTGAAAAGAAATTAGTTTCAAAGATTTAGTAAGAAATCTGACTTTTCATTAATGTACATGGCAATCTTTCATAAACAGCAAAAACAGAGTAGGAAGCATTTTATACAACACTTTAGGCAGTGTACATATAGATTAAATGCCCTTGATTGTTAATATTTATTTCTATCTACAGATGAACTGAATGACTAAATCATAAGATGACCATAGTTCACCCGAATTAGAAGAAACAGTCTAGCAATTCTTTTTTCTTCAAGCTTTAAGCAGTCTTGCAAGTCTCTTTACAAATAAAAAAATTTTAACTCAGCCATAAAAAGGAACGAAACTGGGTCATTTGTAGAGATGTGGATGGATCTAGAGACTGTCATACAGAGTGAAGTAAGTCAGAAAGAGAAAAACAAATATCGCATATTAACGCATATATGTGGAACCTAGAAAAATGGTACAGATGAACCGGTTTGCAGGGCAGATATTGAGACACAGATGTAGAGAACAAACGTATGGACACCACGTGGGGAAAGTGGCAGGGGTGGTGGTGGTGGTGTGATGAATTGGGAGACTGGGATTGACGTGTATACACTGATGTGTATAAAATGGATGACTAATAAGAACCTGCAGTATAAAAAAATAAATAAAATAAAATTCAAAAAAAAAATTGAGATCGAAAAAGAATAAGCCCCACTTTAGCAACTGGTCTGACGCTAGCTGGGATGTCCAGCACTGGCATCAACTGTGACAGGAAAACAGTTCAGAGTTGAGTTTCATCTCTGTCCACGCATCCACCCAACCAAACTGGACTGACTTTTTGGTTTTTTTGTTTGTTTGTTTTGACGCATGAACTATTGTGAAAAATTAAAAAGTAAACATATTGCGAAGGCACTGAGATTATTTAAGCAGATGGTATATTAGTAATTTAATAAAAATGCATGTTGATGATAAATTGATCCTAGTAATGTTATAAAACAGCAAAATCTGTTTTATCTCTTTCTTTCATAAAAGATAAGGACATTTTCAGGCTTCCCTGGTGGCACAGTGGTTGAGAGTCCACCTGCCGGTGCAGGGGACACGGGTTCGTGCCCCGGTCCGGGAATATCTCACATGCCGCGGAGCGGCTGGGCCCGTGAGCCATGGCTGCTGAGCCTGCACGTCCGGAGCCGCCTGTGCTCCGCAATGGGAGAGGCCCATGTATCGCAAAAAAAAAAAAAAAAAAAAAAAAAA
>NW_020172738.1:4508906-4833237 GCF_003031525.2 Neophocaena asiaeorientalis asiaeorientalis
AAAAAAAAAAAAAAAAAAAAAAAAAAAAGTAAGGACATTTTGAAGAATGCACTTACATTTACCATGCTATTTCATTAGTAATAGCTCTCTTTCATGCTTACAGGAAATCTTACTACACAACTGCTGAGTAAACAACACTAGCCAATGTCAGAACTCAAACTTAAAAGATTTACTTGGCATAACTATGTCATTATTACAAGGTAAGTCCAAAGTCAAACACCTCTTTCGCGTGGGTTGTCATAGGAACAGTGTTTCTCAAACTGTGAGGATTATCTCTTTGGTGAGGGTCCAGCCTCTTCCAAAAATACAGTAAAGGTAAAACAGTAAAATGGGGGAGAAAAAAATTCTCACTGAAACACAAATACTGTACCATTTCTTTTGAAATTTTAAATAGAGAGAAAGCTTTAATTTGTTGCCACTAAGGTACCTGACTAGTTCTTAGAAGCAGAACAAGAGAATGAGAACAGGAGAAAAATCATTGGTTGCCGGAGTGGCTTCTGATACCTAAGAACTACATTAGCTGATGAATCTTACACTGCATGCCGAAGTGCCCCCTCCCCTTAGGCGGCCAGTCATTCCCACACCTAGTTCTAGCACATGTACAGAAAGAGTGGGTTTAATGATCTCAAAATATTCTTCCAAAGCATAATTTTAATCTATGGAATTAAAAAAAAAACGATGACAAACTACACTCAGACTCTTTCTCCTTCTGGGTGAAAATGAACAAGAAAAGATAGTATGCTAAAATTTTCAAAAAGATTGGGATCACTGAACCTCGTTCAAATGAATCTATAGAGGACTAATGTGCCAACCAAAGCAAAATGAAGGAAATGTAAAAGGATGCTTGGTGTAAATTATTCCCTTTTACTTTCACCCTTATACCCAAAATCATACATAACTTCCTTGGTCTAGTTATTTCTTTTCTTGACTAAGTTTATGATGACAGCTTGAGAAATCCTGAAACAGAGGTACTAAAAAGCCAAACAGTAAAAGAATTAGGGCATTACATGCCAATTACCTGGTGAAATATTAGTATAACAAAAAGCCTGCAAAATTAGAACAACTCCTATTTGTGAAAAGCAGAGCAGATAAAATCTTACGTGTACTCCGGTGCAGAAATCGGTGCCTGGAACCTTGAAATTTTATTTCTTGGAGCAGAATCTGATCTGTGCCACCTTAAATAATAATTATGCTTCTTTTTATATATTCAGCTTTTATAACACAAACAGAAAGCTCAATATGATTCTACCGGTCAATCGTTTCTGTGTCAATAGCTGACAATAATCAATCCCATTGTCTCTTGAAGGTAAATAAGAAAACAAAGGCCAGTGTTTCTGCTCTTATACCCATATAGACTTCTATTCTTAAAGCCAAGGAATAAAGTGGAGGTAGGCAATGGTTCGTGCACAATGACACATAAGTAATCTCACATTACAAAGAAAAGACTACAGTAGGTTAAAGACAGGAAGAGTCTAATAATTACTTTGGTAGAGGTAAAATACAGCCATGTTATATTAATAGTTTCTTCCTTACCACATTGCCAACATTAATTACATAATGTGCTCATTATATTAAAATTCTAAAGTTCACTCAATGTAGATTCTTAAAGATGGATACAATTATAAATGATAAAATTAATAATGGTAGGAGAAGAAAGGGCAAGGTTACATTATTAACAAAAAGATGGTTAAGTATGTTACCAGGTAACGGTAACATAAGTAACTACTAAAACAAAAAGTATGGTTGAGTAATGTAAGCATTTCATTGCAAAAACTGTATAGTTAAATATTCATGTTATTTTTACTACCAAAAATTAAAACGTGAGATTCTGTTTTATTTAAAAATGCCATTAAGGCAACTCAAAGAAACAAAGAATTCAAATATTAGTTAACTTTGTTAACCTTTTCTGTTATGAGGACTTACATTATAGGTAACTGCAAAAATATCTACGAACTAATCATTTACTATAAATCATACTTCACTAGGCTGGTTTTTATATATAATAGAGCTGTTTCCTTTCTCTTCAACTTAACTCAGCTATCAATAATATATACTTTGTGGGGGAAAAAACCAAAAATGATGCTATAGTAAAACAGTCCTGTTTTTATTTCACTAACGGGAAGTTTCAAAGTAATTACAGACCTAAACAATAAGCCGTATCTTTATATAATAGGAAAGTTTATTAGAAACTTTTGGTGCCTTAGAAAGTATTACCAATAGAAAATAACAAAAGCCCTCAGGTGTAAGTTTAATCATTCTGAGAGGGTACTAAATATCAAGACGCTACCTTCACCATAAATTATATGGTCTTTTCACCATTTGTGTAGCATAATCGAATATATTCTAGAAAAACGGATTCCATGGACTGGCTGACATCACTGTAAGCCAGGTACCTTCAGGGAAACATACACTTATCATAAAAAGTTCATATTAATAATGGTTGAATCTTGCAGATAGGCCTTCCCTGAAGGAGACATATATTCTTTTAAACTTACTATCTTCCTATATACCCCTTCAGAATAACTCTAACTACTTGAGGAGACATTTAAAGCTTCCCCAAGAAACGAGAACTGTTATAGTTCTCCTTTGCACCTAACACAAAAAAAGAGAGATCCTACCCCCATCAAAGTCCCTTCTGCATCCTTATACTCTTTAGTCAAGTCTGAATTAGAACTTGATATGGTTTAACAGAAATAGTATAATTGCATTGTGCTCTAGTTATTTTGTATGTAAATTTAAAAGTTTTGCTTTTAGCTAGATTTGCAAGCTCTGTGAGAGACGTATCATCTGATTCTTTGGCCGTTCCCAGAGAAACTAATATGGACTTTCCTGGTGGTCCAGTGGTTAAGACTCCACATTTCCAAAGCAGGGAGTGCAGGTTTGATCCCTGCTCAGGGAACTAAAATCCCATGTGCCGTGTGGCCAAAAATAAAAGTCAGTTTGAGAAGCTAACATGATGCTTGATATCAAATATGGTTCATGGTGAATGAGCTTATGAAAACTGACTGAAAATTTAATGAGGAAGAAACATTAATTTACATTAACAATCTAAATCATCAATGGCTTTGAGACCTAAAATTCTGACCAGTTTTTAAAGAGATATTTTATTTTTAAAAACCCATTAATTTTAATAAAACAACAAAAAGCACTTGCCCAATTTAAAACATCTTATAGTGGGGTAGCTTTAAGATCAGTGTATAATGTAACCAAATGAGCAAGAAAGGTTGACACAAATAGTCTGTTAATGTGTTTAAATTTTTGGAAAATGAAAGGGATCCAAGAATTCAATGACTCAGTAGGCAGAGAACTAAAAATTAATCCTGGAAAGTAAAAAAATTCGACTTGCTTATGCTACATTGTTTACCATGGCTCATGAGAAGCAGAGCTGGAAAGGGCTAATCCTGTGACAATCTTATGACAAACTGAGTAACTTGAAAATAAAGATGCTTCCTTAATAAATTGTTTTCCTTTTATTTTATATTTTTCCCCCCAACCTATATGCTAGATAAGCATTTTGGAAGGCTACATAGAACTGAGCACTTACTTTTATCAATTTTTCTTAAGTATACTTTATAGGAGATTTCCAAAATAAGCAAATCATATTTATAGAAGACTATCATACACATAGAAGAGGATAACAGGATTGAAAAATTCTCACAACTAACAAAATGGTCAGACTTTAAGGCTATAAAGAGTATCGCAAAAATATAAAGTTGATGTAAATGTATAGTAGATTTCAAACACTATTAGAATTAGTTTTTTCTCCAGGTTCTTAGGCATAAAACATACATTTCCTCCTCTTTTTTAATATTTGAGAGTTTAAAAAAGGAAATAAATTATTTAGAAAAGGATGGGACAGACAGTGTATGGAGAAAACTTAATGAAGGAGATACAATGCTTAGTGGTTCTACTCACATGGAGTCAGTCCTGACCAGCTGTCCATTTTGGCGAACAGCATTCTCACTCATAGAGCGTTCTCTTTTTAGCCTGCCAACTGCACGGATCTGTTAGGCACAAAGAAGGGGAAAGGAATAGAGAGTATTCTTAATAGCCTAGTAACTGCTTAGCATCAAAAGGACCTTTATCAAAGACTAGCCACAAAATTTACAAAGAAATAACCAAGAATTGCTACCAGGTATGTGTATTATACGTAGACATGTTAAAAAAAAGAACACCCTACTTATTATAATGCAGATAAACTTAGGAATGCTTATCTTCTTTACAAAAAAAGTTACTTCTAGTTTCTTTTTAAGTATCAATCTTACTTGGTACAATTATTAATATTTTTATTTATCATAATTTATACAATATACTTACATTATTTAAGAACAATTTACAATAGTTTTTAAAGGCACAAACACTATAGGACATGGGATATATTTGTACTCAAATAAGTGTTCCTGGCTTCTGGGGTTAAAACAAATTCAGATTTGATTGGATATCTGAAAACTAGACTTAAAAAAAGTTTTACTAGCTTAAAGGTTTTAGCATTCTACAAATAGCCACAATCTTCCATCTCACACGCTCTTCTTACAAAATGTTATCACTGACCTCTTTCCATTTAAGGAATAGAATCTATGTTCCCTTCCCTTGAAATTGGGTACTCTAGTGACCACTGCAGATATGATACAATGTGACTTCTGAGGTTAGGTCATAAACAACAATAAGGCTTCTGCCTTTTTCCCCTTCCCCAGGGGAGCTGTTTGAGATTCGAACAATGACACCATGACGTGAGGAAGCCCAAGCAGCCACACAAAAGGCCATGTGTAGGTGCACCAGCCAGTAATACTGGCTGAGGTCCACACAACAGGTAGTATCAACTGACATGAGTGAGTAAACTTTTAGATGACTGCAGCCTCAAGCTGTGTGAGTCATAAACAGCCTTTGATACTTCCTAGCCTAGGCCCAGATAATATACAACAGAAATAAGCTTTCCTCATTATTCCTGATGCAAATACCTCACCCGCAGAATCCACGAGCAAAATTATTTGTTTTTGTTTCAAGCCACTAAGTTTAGGGTGGCTTATTAAGGGGCAATAGATAACTAGAACAATGGTAATCATTAACTTCACTTCGTTTTTAGAATTTTTTTTCTTCTTTTTTTTTTTTTTACTACAAACAGCCATGGCAACTTAATGGTTAAAGAAAAATTTGAACTTTACTGTAAAGGACAACTGGTGTGTGAACCAATGGACTTGATAATTAAGATTTTCAAAAATGCACACACCCAGTATCTATTAATGCTCAAAGACTTGGGAATAGATTATCAGGTTATAAGCACCATCAAAGCAGAATAAATCCTGTATTTCATGCCAGCAAAACTTAAAACTACTATGCAGCACATAATTTCAGAGACTGTTAAGATTTGGTTATGGTTATAAACCATTTACCCATCCAAACGAAAGAAAAAAACAGAAAAGGAGTCGGTTCAGAGACTACTGCAAGAGTTCTTTACAGTTAAACCAAAAATCAAAATTACTTGAAGGCATTTATATATAAAAACTAGCACCTCCACAATCAAATACACTTTACCCATAGTGAGCAGTGTTGGGTTGCTTTGTGAGAATCCCACTGATGCTTGCCTGCCTACCTACTGCACAGTTGTGCTTGCTTTTTCTAGAGAACTGTTCTTCCATGTTGTAGGGATCAAGATGAATTTCCTACTATAGTAGAACTGTTCCTCCTGCTATGTGGTAAGAACTAACATTCAGCAGATAGGAAGAGACAGGACAAGACAAATTAGTCTATGACTCCAACATAACCTGACAAAGTAGAGGATCCTAGGTCTGTTATTTTCGCCATTTGAGACCTGATTTAAATTATATCTTAACAGGAACATTAAGCTCGATATTACTAACATATTGAGGAAAAAGACAACATAAGACAAAAGCATATATTTGTTATGCCTTCATATGACCAGCCTGTATACTGTAATACCAAAGAACTTTGATACTGCCTGAGGTGATAAGGGACACGGTGATCTTTAAATACTTTCCCCTTTAGTTCACAATCATGATGGCTGTTTTTTTCAATTCAACGATTTTTAAAAATTAATTACATTTGTTCCCAACATTACTGAGATCCAACTGACAATTCAAGGTTTTAAAATGTCATTCAGAACCATCCTGCATCGATTACCCATTATAAAACTTACATGCACTCCTTAGGCTGAGAAATAGTTTCCAAGCTTCAGGTAACTTCCTGGAAGTTAGGTCACAGGGTCTTCTGTGTCTAATTATAGGCATAAAATTCTCCTCTAATGTGCTTATACTCTGAGTTACTTTCGATTGTTCACAGAATCCTGGACAAATCAGTGTCCCCGAGGTCTCTGTTTACTGGTTCTCTAGATTTATCTAGAGCTTGTCTCTCCTTCAAGAATCTGCTCAGATGCCTCAGTATTTTCCCCTATACCGGTCCCTGTTTTTATTTTTTTATATAATTTTTAAAAGTTACACTCCATTTACAGTCACTACAAAATATTGTCTATATTCCCCATGTTGTACAATACATCCTTGTAGCTTATCTTACACCCAACAGTTTGTACCTCTCACTCTCCCATCCTCATATCCCTCCCACAAACTGGTAACCCTAAGTTTGTTCTCTATATCTGTGAGTCTGCTTATTTTTTGTTATGTTCACTAGTTTATTGTATTTTTTAGATTCCACATAAGTGATACCATATAGTGTTTCTCTTTGTCTGGCTTATTTCACTTAGCATAATGCCCTTCAAGTCCATCCATGTTGCTGCAAACAGCAAAATTTCATTCTTTTTTATGGCTGAGTGATATTCCATTATGTATATGTGTATGTGTGTGTGTGTGTGTGTGTGTGTGTGTGTATACACATATATGGCACGTCTTCTTTATCCATTCATCTACTGATGGACACTTAGGTTGCTTCCATATCTTGGAAACTGTAAATAATGCTGCTACGAACACTGGGGTGCATGTATCTTTTTTGAATTGGTGTTTTTGTTTTTTTTCGGATATATATACTGATTCCCCGTACTCCCTTTTTTAACAAGACACTTGTTTTACTTCTCAACACATACAAAATAAAAAACTGTAATTATATTAAAACAACCAGTAAGTATTACAGGCACATAGACCCTACCATAGCCTAGTTCTTCATAACCACTGTGATTACTAAACAACCCTCAGAAAATCTGTAGCAAAAACTAAGATTGAAAACTGATTTCTGAAATGTTTGTGTTATGCCTTTCATTTAGGCAGTTTTTTATTCTTTTTAGTACTTTTTAAACAATTTTACCTTTTTAAGAAAAGGATTTCTTTTAATTCTGTCCAGAGAAAGGGAAATCCTCCATTTTATCATTTGGTATAATCTCAGTGAAAAATGGAGATTTATCCTCAAATAGTATGTTAGTTGCATTTTCAGTTAAGAAATAAAAATATGTAACTATTGAATAGAATTATTCGGCAAATTAATGGATACTGATCCCCTTTTTAAAAATAATAGTTCAGAGACATTAATCTGGGAATTGCTGTGGGACTTTTATTGGAAGAGGTAAAGCAGAGTTAAAAATGTGGGCCAAACAATCGGGGTGAACAGTCTTACCCCCCAAAACATATTCACTGCCCAAAATTTAAAATAATAAACTACCTGGAAAAATAATGAACCCAATGGGAAGGAAACATGGAATACATGTGTCAGCAGTGAATACAATGCCCATGCGATAGGGCCATGAAACAGTAACTGCACAAAGGATGTGAGTGCACATCTCTGAATCTTCCATGGATGAATGTGCATACATACATACAATTAATTAAGCTGTTCTTTTTCCTCTTCTCTCCCTTTTGCTCCATTCTACTCATCACAGCCCCAGCTCCTCTTTCCACAGGAGGGGAAAGGAAAGGGAGTTAAACAAACCATCACCAAATTGTGATCAGACCCACGTTCATCAGCTTCTCAATTTTCAGAGCTACTGCCAGGACCCTTTTAAGTCCTTCTGAGTGTCCGGGAGTCCTTCTGCATTTCTTTTTTGTTTTTTAACTTTTATTGGAGTATTGTTGCTTTACAATGTTGTGTCACTTTCTGTTGTACAGCAAAGTGAATCAGCCATACGTATACATATATCCCCTCTCTTTTGGATTTCCTTCCCATTTAGGTCACCACAGAGCACTGAGTAGAGTTCCCTGTGCTATAAAGTAGGTTCTCATTAGTTATTTATTTTATACATAGCAGTGTATATATGTCAATCCCAATCTCTCAATTCCACATTTGTTTTAGGACGTGCCATACAGCTAAGTCACTCATTACACTTCAGGTCAACTATGTACTTTCACTTCACATCCTAGAGGTTGTCATGGCAATTGAACTGGACCGTCACCCGGCACTGATAACCACCTGCTACGTCCTTATAGACTGTTGGATTACAGATCTAGAGCCCTCTGTTAGACACCCATGGCCTTTGTGCTGTCCATAATGACAGCTTCTAGAGCAGCTGCTTTCCAAGTGTATTCTTTAAAGCAGTCAGTCCTAGCTGGATATATTTCCTCCTAGCCCTTGAGCTAGACACTTTGTACATGGTTGCTGTAGGATTTGGCATCCTGTGTAAAGCTTGCATGGCCTGGATACACTTCCTTTTCTGAAAATGTTCATTGCCTTTGTTCTTTTCCAAAACCAGGTCAGGGTTTATACAGACCAATCTTCCCAATTCTTGGGACATTTGGGGTTCATTGTTGTTCCAGATTTATTGCAAAAATGAATGGCTTTCTCATCCTTCTCTTCTTTGAAGTAGAAGTTGCCAATTCAGGCAAAAGCTCTTATAACCTGTCTTTAGTCCAATTTGTTTCCTCTTCCCACTTCAGTGGTCTTTTCACAAAGCTCCTGGCCATTTATTGTAGTTGATTTTTTCAAAGAAAACCACTGCTTGAGTGATGGGATATACTGACGGAGTCCAAATTTTTTACTGGGTCACACTGCTTCAAAGCTGTGTCAAGTCCTCATATCTTCCAACTCTTTTTCTTTACAGTTCTTCCTTCTTGTTCTCTGGAAGATCTTCTCTCACGGGCTCCCATCTGGAGGCAGTGTCAGTGTCACAGCCTCTTTCTCCTCACTCACACTGCCTAACCTATTCTAAGAACACTGAGAGCTGTCATGATTTGTGTATTTTGCAGTTCATACCCAGATCAGATGGTTTACTGCACAGTTGCTTTATTAGTTGCCTGTAGGTAGAATCACCAAGCAGTGGTCTTTCCGAATATTAGCAGAGGTTAGGCATATTGAAAGGTCCATCAACTTCCTCTACCTCCAGATTTTATAAACCCTCTCTGAGCTAGGGGGATTATAGGCTTCGTGTTTTAAGGCCTCTTCATATGTTCACTTGGATACTTCAAGCCAGTTTAAGAAGTCAGTACGTTGTTTTCTGCAAATTTATTTCTTGTATCAGTCAGGCTTTTAAACAAAAATTGTATAGTGTTCCTCATAAGTCACCTTCAGGTATTCTTCTTTCTTGCCACAGGCCAGTGGTTCTCAACTGGGTGTGATTTTTTTCCCTCCAAGGGACATCTGGCAATGTATGCAGATCATCTTTTCTGTCTTTTTATTGTGATAAAATAGACATAACACAAAACTCACCATTCTAAGCACTTTAAAGTATATATATTATACAATCCAGTGGTATTCAGAACATTCACAGTACTGTGCAACCATCACCACTCCCTAGTTTCAGAACATTTTCATCCCCCCAAAAGGAAACCCCAAGATTAAGCAGTCAGTCCCAAGTACTCTCTCCCCTAAACCCCTGTCAACTACTATTCTGGATATTTCATGTACGCAGAATCATACAACATATGGCCTTTTCTGTCTGGCTTCTTTGACTTAACACGTTTTCAAGGTTCATCCATGTTGTAGCATGTATAAGTACTTCATTCCCTATTATAGCTGAATAATACTCCACTGTATGGATATACCACATTTTGCTTATCCATTCATCAGCTGAAGGGCATTTGGGTGTTTCCACCTCTTGGTTATTGGAGACATTTTTGATTTTCATGACTTGAAGGATGCTACTGGCGTCTTGTAGATAGAGCTCAAGAATGCTGTTAAATATTTTACAGTGCAAAAGGACAGCCCTCACCACAACAAAGAACTATCTAGTCTAAAATGTCATAGTGCTGAGGTTGAGAAACCTTGGCATATGTTGTAAAATGATTATTACAGAATAAATGATTTAGGGAATCTTACTTGACATATTCCAAGTAGCATCCGAATGAATCATCAATGTTATCAGCACTCAGGGCCTTACTACCCTTCCATTTCAATCCATTTTGTAGACGCTACCAGAACTCTGGTTCCTTCCCTTTTCTCCTCTGCTCACTAGCTGATTGCCTCTTGAGGGCCACCTGACCCTTCTATGGACTGAAGCACAGATCATCACCTTTGCTTTCCTTTTAATAGGCAACTAGTACTAATATCGGAAACTCCTCTCCTGCATCTCAGGCTTTGGCCCCTGCCAAAGGTTTTTTTTTTTTAATTGAAGTATAGTTGATATACAATATTACATAAATTAAAGGTGTATAATATAGTGATTCACAATTTTTAAAGGTCATACTCCATTTATAGTTATTATAAAATACTGGCTATAGTCCCTGTGTTGTACAGTATATCCCTGTAGCTTATTTTATACATAACAGTTTGCACCTCTTAGACCCTTACCCCTCTACTGCCCCTCCCCACTGGTAACCACTAATTTGTTCTCTATATCTGTGAGTCTGTTTCTTTTTTGTTATACTCACTAGTTGTATTTTTTAGATTCTCAGACTTACTTCACTTAGCATAATACCCTCCAAGTCCATCCATGTTGTTGCAAATGGCAAAATTTGATTCTTTTTTTATGGCTGAGTAGTATTCCATTGTGTGCGTGTGAGTGTGTGCGTGTATGTCACATATTCTTTATCCATTCATCTGTTGATAGACACTTAAGATGCTTCCAAATCTTCTGCCACAGGATGTTAATTTTCACAACAATGATATTTGTACCTATTGAACTTTTCACATCAATTAGAACATGTGCTAAACATACTACACATATTATTACATTTAATTCTCTCAATAATCATATGCAGTTGGCATTATTCTTATCATTATTTTAGAGATGAGCCTTGGAATTGTTAAATAACTTGCCCAAAGTTATGTGATTAATAAGTAGCAAAGTAGGCCTTCAAAATTAGGTTAATTCTCAGCCTCAGCTTTTCACTCCAGTGCTATACACTTTGGACATTTATCACATTTGACTATATATCAATTACAGCAGGAGTAAACCCCACATGGGCTTAAAACCTAGGTCTCCTGAGAGACAGTACTCGTCTTGTTTTCAGTTGGTTATTCACACCAAGTAGGCACAAATGTCTAAAATGGTGGGAGCATAAAGATCAGAAGACAAACAAAACCTGAAGAATATCAAAGGGAGGGTTTCTCTCCTGGCAGAATCCTCATTCCAAGACAATATTATTCACAGACCACTACAAAGGAACCATGTCTCACTGCACAGTGTCTTACACAAAAGCTCAAAAAATGTCTGTTAAATAAATATCAGTACAATTCTGCAAGTACCTTAGTGCCTCTTCATCGTGTGAACATTCAAATTTAGTACTCTTCATCGAGTAAATACCTAGAATGTCTAAACTGGCACCTAGGAGTGTATTATCTGAGTCACCTCAGCTCAAACTTCCAACCTAAGAAAAGGTCATACCTAGTACTAGGAAACTGCACTCCCGTAGGTTATATGGGTGATTTACCCTCTTAGGAAAGGATTATATGAAAAATGAAAGACAAGGGCAGTTCCATTATCAATAAAAACATATCTTTGCACACTGTTTTATACTAGCATCATGACAACACAGGAACTTAGAAGTTATAATGAAAAAGTTGCAACTACAGAAACCACAGGAAGGAGTCTTACAAGATTGGCCCTGAATCAACAGCAAAGGCAAGATTTGAACTTTGCAACTAACACCTTATTAGTCCATATACTATCATATTTAGGTCAACAAGGCCATTAACATTACACAACACGGTAACTAACTCAGTAGAAACTTTCCAGCAAGCAGGGAGAATAGGTAGTATCAAGGGGAAAAAAGAGCTTTCTCTGCCATTTGCCAGACTGCTTTTATAACAAAGTGATGCATTAATTTTTTCCCATGCTAAACTTCCCCAATTTTTCTGTATTGCTTAAAGTGTAACTCCCAGCCATAAAAGCTCATCCTTCAAGACCACATGAATGTTAATGATTTCCACAAAATTGTCATTTTCCTGAAATATAATATTTAAATTTAAAAAACCCAACAGCATAGTATCTCATTTGGGGTATTCATAAGCCAGAATTTATAGTAATCAATGTTCCATGCAAAAGGATTCCATTACATATTACCAATATTATGATTTATAGCCTCTTAACTCCTCTTTAACTTTTGCTTCTGTCTCTATTACTTCAAATTCAGATGATGTTACAACTCTAGCACTTACTTCTTCATTTTGAGGGGTTGGAGGAGGTTTTTCTAAATCCAGAAAATCTAGTGGTCTTTCACTTAGCGTAAGTACACGAGGTGGTGTTTTTAGTGCCAGAGGTTTGAAGGGAGTTGACTGTATAAGGTCAAGATCTGCTGGCCTTGAAAATGGAATGTCTTCATTATTTCCTAAGCATAGGGGAAAAAAAAAAAAAAAGGAAAGGAGGGAGATTTTTAAAAGACATAGGTTTTATTAAAATGTATTTGCCATTACACACCCACTAGCAATAGCTAAAATTAAAAAGACTAACAATACAAAGTGTTGTTGAGTGCAAATGAAACTCTCATATGTCACTGATGGGAATATAACAGGGTACAACCAATTTCAAAAATAGCTTGACAGCTTTTCACAGTTAAACGTCATAACTTATAATATGATCTAGCAATTCCACTCCTAAGAGATATGAAAACACATGTCTTCATAGCAGCTTTATTCCTAATAGCACCAAAAAGGAAACAACCCAAATGTCCACCAACAGGTGAATGTATAAACAAATTGTGGTTTATCCACACACTGGAATATTAGAAATAAAATGGTATGAACAACTGATACAGCAACAATATGGGAGAATCTCAAAAACATTACACTAAGCAAAAGAAGCCAGACCCAAGAGTATATAGGGTATCAGTTCATTCATACGAAACTCTGGGAAAGACAAATGTGATCTCTGGTTATAAAAAGGAGATTATGGTTGCCTGGAATTGAGGGGTAGGAACTGAATGAGAAACCTTTTGGCAGGTAATGAATATGTTCTATATCTGGACTGCGGTAGAGGTTACATAGGAGTATACATTTGTCAAAACTCATCAGGCTGTACACTTTAAAATTACACCATTTTATGTATGTAAATTATACCTCAATAATTAGTTGAATTATTAAAAAATACTAGTTGAAATTTCAGACTATTGTAATTTATAAACTTTTTGAAGAAAATGTAAAGTTGCATTTCCCAACCCCTTTTCTAAGTAATATTTTGAAAAATCCCAGAAGTTTTCATAAACATATATAAAATACATTTATCAGGCAACTTTATAAACAAATATAAAATACCTGCTACAACAATTCTCTCTGGAACCTGCATAATCACACTAGCATTTGAAACTCCTTCTTGGAATCCTTGTTCCAGGTCAGCATTTGGTGGTGCTACCTTTAATTTTTCCGGGACCCTCATTCGCTGACTAATACCTTCGGTGTATTCCATTTCATATTGAATTCGACTAATTTCCGCCATCTCAGCAGCACTGGGAGAAGGAAATGCTGCCCCACTCACTCTGCGGGCAAAAAATTTAGACGGGGTGACTGAGTGTTAAAATGTCAGTCTTTTCTATGTAGTGAAGTTAGGATACCTTTTAGAAAGAGCGAAGGAGACTTCTCATTTGTGAGTACTGGATACATCCAAAGGAAAAATAAAAGACCGAAGAAAATGTCCTCCTCAACATAATACCTTCTCACTTAGTTGAAACTGCACCTTGAGGATATTGCTTAGGAGCAAATTTTTTAAATTACTGTATAACCACAAGACGAATGTCCACACACATACACTCTGTTCCTCTCTGCATAGAGATATGCATGCTGCTTACATAACTCAAAAAATGCCTAAAATAAAACTTAAATAGAAATTTCCTAATGAATTATATGAAGGGAAGCTGCTAGAACTTTATAAAAATGAAATTAGAAATTCCGGTCATGCATGGAAAAAATAAAACCTTTTAATGATGAATAGCAGATTCATAAGGTAAGTAATGTTAATTCTCAATTTACTAAAAAAGCAACCCCCTGAATTTCACAAAATAAAAATTAAAACTTCTCTTACTGAATGTATATCTGATGACTGAGATGAAATGAATACCAAATACAGAATATACACTAATAAATCCTTAATGTTTGCATTCATTTTGAGGGACTATAGTGTGAAAGTTTCACACTATTAATTTCTACTCAGTACCATATTTACATGTATATTTTTAAAAAACATGACATGCCTTCAAACGGAAAGACAGGACAAATGCATTGAGAAACCTAAATCAGAGAAGGATCCATGCTCCAGGGAAAGGCAGCAGAAAGGAAGTTGCCCCAAGATACAAAATGCTGACAGAAGTGTAAAAGAACAGGATTAGCCTATGGGCAATCAGCTTTAAAGCAACTATGTCTCAAACCTATAATGTCATCAGCTCAACTGAATAAAATGTCACTGACCTTCCTAGTGATGTGTCATTGCTTGTTCGTTTACTCATTTTTAATACAGTAAATACACGTTTATAATAGCTATTAAAGTACTGCCTCCCTGTAGTTCAGTTTACTTTACACAACAATTCCCCTAAAGATCTGAATTTTTTGGAGGTGGACATAACAACACGGAAACTGCTTTTCCAGCTGTAAAAAAGAAAGAATAAAAATCAGTATTTCAACAATTCATTTCCTAAGAAAACTATCAATAAAAGTAAATATCTACTTAAAATTATTTTTGGATTTCAACTAAAATCAATTTTCAAATCTCTTCTAAAAAGAGTTATTCTATACCTCAAAAAAATATACTGTTTTAAGCATAGTCACTGTATTATGATTTTGCAAACAGGATAAAGAAAAGCTAATTAAATGTATATACAAATGTGAAGTCAGATTAGAAGAAAACATTTTGCCATAAAACTCCTCTAATTATTATATTCTAAAGGGGCAAAAGATCCTTTTCTTTTTCAGCCTAAGTACAAATGAAAAAATTATGAAAATAATGTAAAGGGCAGAAAAATGTATTTGAAGTAACCTAATATTTGATGTATAAGTAATGGTTTCTTTAAAAGGAAATAACTTTGAAAGCCAAATTACACTACATTTTCAGCAGGAGATATTATATATAAATCCAGGTCAATAAAAAATTAAAGACAGTATAAATGTAAGCCATAGCTGGGACATTTCTTAAACTCCATGTCTGAGATATATCACACATTTTAAACTCCACCTTACTGACATGCTTTGGAGGGTTCTTAGAGGTTGCTAAGGGGCTAAGCCCTGACAAATGGTTACTTACGACTGCTAACTTGCACCCTTTATTCTTTACCAAAATGTGTGAATTTTCAGGATTTGCATGCAAATGGTTTAAAGACTAAGAAAACAGAGCCAAAAGAAAATTTTTACTCACAAAAGTGTACCAACTACTGCTTGCTTTTTGGCATTATCTGTTTCTGTGCTTCATATTAAATCCTTTAACTTGCTTCAATATGCATGTGCTGGATTTAGAGCCACTTTTGTCCCTGGGGGAGAAAAAACAGGAGCTAACTGAAAAACTAGATGATACTACCATTAGGGATTCATTGTTGGAAATACTCCAAATAATGAAAGTCACTAAAGATGTACAACCTTACCTTAAAAAAAACAGTAAAATAAAGAAAAAATGAACAAGCTTACCACCTCTTTTAGGCCTAGAGACAGAACCCTACAGCCATTCACTAGTTAATGCAAGATAAAAGACAATCATTGTTTCTGATTTGAAACAAAGGAAAACATACCTGATGAAAAATACTTATGTTTAAAAGAATCTTAATACTTATGTGTATAAATAAGTGTATATACATACACACAAATTAAGGAGAAGCAAATGCATTGGCTAAATTTTCATCCAGCTATTTTCATTCAGTATTTAATTTCATATTTGTTTCATTTCATTCCCAACTTTAATTTGGTATTTAATTTGAACCAGTAACGCATGCACATGGCACAAAGTACACAAGAACCAGAGATGTAGGGCCAGAAACTACAAAACTCTTACAGGAAAACACAGGCAGAACACTCTATGACATAATCACAGCAAGATCCTTTTTGACTCACCTCCTAGAGAAATGGAAATAAAACCAAAAATAAACAAATGGAACCTAATGAAACTTCAAAGCTTTTGCACAGCAAAGGAAACCATAAACTAGATGAAAAGAAAAAAAAAAAAAGAATGCACAAAGAAAATAAAGTGTCCCACCAGATCCTATCCTATAACCACCTAGGTCCCCATAGGCAATCTCTCATCAATTTCTGCGCATCATTCTAAGCGAGATACTCTTCTTATAATTGTGCGTATATATCTGAAGCACAGTAAAAGCTTATAGTTAAAACTAGCACTGAAAAGAGATACCTCAAAAGGAGTATAGCCTTGGGACATTATAAACTGAAACTTTATAATAATAAACAAGGGACGCAATTGCTAGAAAAAACATTATCTCCCTGAAATGTGCTATTCTCCACATACCATTTACTACATTTCAGCCTTCTTATTAACTTTCCACTAGTACATCCCACGGGTCTCAACGTTTCATTTTACAGCAACATCTTCTCTTACAAGACTCTCTGAGTTTGCAAAGTATCCCAGACTTAGATCATAAAGGTGGACAATGAAAAGACACCTTCTGGAAAAAGTCAAATTCTCCTGTAGCCAATATGAGCTACTGACAAAGTAGATGGAACTTTTCTACTAAGATTTAACATTGTACTGTTCCAATTACTGGCTTTTCTGCTTAAGTAAAATAGATCAAAATCTAATTTTTTTCTCCCTCATTAGACTGTGACATTTTTGTTAATATCTTTTGGCAATAAAGAAAATAAATTTCTCATTTGGAGTTAAGATATTAACTCCAATTTTGTCACTTACAATCTACTAGGCAACAAGTACATGAGTCTCTGTGATATAACTAAGGAGACAAAAATCTGTCTCAGAATCATAGATGATCTTATATCTCTACTTTCTAAGCCCGGTGGTTCCCAACCATCAGTAACTTACCAACTTCATGCTTTTTTTTCCATACTCACACAGTACGTTTACGCTCAGCTATACTTAATCTTTTCTTTAACTCAATTTTTAAAAACCTTAAGTGTATTTTAAAAGGAAATTTTACATTACTATTTTATTTTATTTATTTTTTGGCCATGCAGCTTGAGGGATCTTAATTCCCCAACCAGGGATTGAACCTGGGACCCTGGCTTTGAAAGTGCTGAGTCCTAACCACTGGACCACTAGGGAATACCCTTACATTACTTTTTTAAACCATGGACTTAATGTACATATATAAAGACAGGTAACAAAAACATAACTCTTACAAAAAACCCTCATCTGCAAACCACCTAAAGTCAAGTCACATCCCACTCGTGGAAAGTGTCCCAATTTGGGGACACAATGATTCAAGCCTGACTTTCTTATTTTCTATATTAGAACACTGGGATGCAAAGAAGTAGCCCAGGAAGTCACAGAAACAACCTGGGTCAAACTGACTGTGGTTGCAAAGATTTATATAATTCTCCAATTACCAAAAAAAATGTTGGGTTGTTTGTCGCTTATTATGTGGACCTAGTTCAAGGCTTTTATACAGTCACCCTGTTTCAGTTCTCTTTTCAAGCAACTATACTTAAAGAATGGGTGTATTAGAAAATCACAGTGTAGTAACCCAAGATTAATTTTAATTTTTAAAGAAAAATCACTGAAAACTTGGAAAAATAAAAATCAACGAATTTTAAAATAACGTTATCAATCCACAGAAAACAAGTTTCAACACAAGAAGGGAGGACAGTAACAGCTAAACTTTGTAATCATAAAATAAGGCAGCCCTATCAGACAGGAAGGGATAGAAAACACAATTTCCTTTTGGAAAAATCCAGCAAAACCAACTCACGAGTGCTTGAAACCAAATAGATAGCAGGTCCCACCCACAATTTAATTACAGGGGAAGAGACTACTAGGTACAACTAAATCGCTCTAATTGTTTCTGAATCTATCCTCTTCAGGGTTTTTCCTTTGGGATATCAGACACGGAAACAAATGTTTTTTCAGTTAGGGTGAGAAAACATTTAAAATCTTTCAGTTAAAGTCTCTCAGTGGGGTGAGAGGCCTGTAAACAACTGGTTCTATATTTGGGAACAAAGGCCCTAAAGCTTTTATCTTCTGCAACTAAAAGACGCCACCACTTTTGAAAGTATTCTCCTCCCTCGAGAATGCCCCCTGCTCTAAAGTTGTAGGCCGCCACCGAGGGTTTTCTTCTAAATACCATATAAGCGGAACTGCACCTGCAGACGAAGGTCAGAGGCTTGTCGGAACGGGAATCCGAGCTTTCCCCATTTCCCAGCTCCTGGAATGAAATCTAGGAGCATCTCCGGGCATCCACACCTGCGAGCAAGGATGCTTACACAGCAGCCCGACCAGGGGCCTCCCCGAGGTACCTGGGCTTCCAACAAGGCCTTTCTTTTCGAACACGTTCTTTTCCACAAAGTAAAGACAAAACAAACCAAAAACTACTTTTAAAGACGGCAGGCATCGGGTTCAAGGTCATACTAAAAGGTACCAGGGCCTTGGCTGAGAAGGATGAGAGAAGACTACCAGCCAAACCGCGCTTGAAGCTCTCAGGACGCCCTAAGGAAGAGGAAAGCCCAGGGTTGAGGACGAGAGGCTCTGGGGTCGGGCCTCCGGCCAAGACTACACTACTAACGGGCCGGGGCCGCAGCGGGTCCCTCCATCAACGGAGGGTCAGAGCCGCGGCGCTAGGCCCGGCAGCCGGCTCGGGCCGCGGGTCCCGGGTCGGGAAGACGTCAGTACTCACCCCTGGGCCCGCTGAAGGTCCCTGGCGAGGACCGCCGCCCGCCGGCTCCCGGGGCGCTCGGGTGGGCGCTGTCAGAGACCGTTGGCCGAGCGCACGGAGGCGCCTGGGCAAATCACCGGCCACAGAGGCCCGCAGCGGGCGGGAAAAGACGCGAGAACTTCCGGGACTGGCCCCTCCCAGGAGCCGTAGTTGAGGCAGGTTTGTGGTCATGTGACTCAGGGAAGGGCGGACGTACGGCCCACGCATAGGAGCGGGGGCAGTACGACGCCGATGAGCCGACATCTTTGTTATGGGCAAGGTGCGCCAACCGCTTCTCCTGTTTACAAGGTAAACCTTCAGTAGCTAGTTAAATAACTAGTTTTCAGGACTGTCTGCGTGAAAATCAGGACTGGTGTGAGGCCTAAGAATCTGCATATTTCGCCTGTTCTGCAAGTGATTCTTAAACACTATAGTACAATTTTGACGACTTTTCAAGCCCTCTATGTCTTCCTTAAACAGTGACCCCTGCCCTGACTGGCTCCACTGATCCTTAAAGATGAGAATCACCGAAAAGGAGAAGTTAGGGTTCACAGTAGTTAACAGCCTTGTTTAGCTTCTAAGAATTGTCTGCATCTAACCACTTAACCACTAACTTTCCGGGGGAAAGTCAGTGCCATGCTCATCAACGTTGGGAGGGACTGAAGCCAATTCACGGAATACTTTGTGTGCCTCGACGTTAACAAACAACCAGAGACATACACGTGAGTAGGTACTTCTCTAGAGTCTAAAGATACTCCAGAGATGTTACCATTCTTTAAAACCATTTAGGAAGTCCTCTGAGAATTTCGTTTTGGGGCCCCTTCTTAATAGTGACAAATCATCCTTTAAGAATAGATTGAAGGGCTTCCCTGGTGGCGCAGTGGTTGGGAGTCCGCCTGCCGATGCGGGGACACGGGTTCGTGCCCCGGTCCGGGAGGATCCCACATGCCGCGGAGCGGCTGGGCCCGTGAGCCACGGCCGCTGAGCCTGCGCCTCCAGAGCCTGTGCTCCGCAACGGAAGAGGCCACAACAGTGAGAGGCCCGCGTATCGCAAAAAAAAAAAAAGATTGATTTTAGGAGTGATCAGCCATTACAAGCCAAACTTTCGGGGGGAATTTAGAGACCAAGCTGAATAAGCCCACTATGACCAAAATCTTTAGAAGTGAGGGTCTTCCTGCTCCACTAGTATTAATATCTTTCTATATCTTAATTACTTGCAGTTTGGTTTTTAACTCCTGTGTCTTACCCTCCAGGGAAATCGAATTCACTTTCAAATGAGGATTGTGATCCAATTACCAAATCCAAAGTCTTCTCCCTTAATCTTGATAAACCATAATCTTCCTGCATCAGTTGATTCTGTTAAATTAAATTAGACAAGATTGTAGTATCAATACATGAAAGCACCTACCAGTTACACCTAACTGGTAGTAAATTCTAAAAGAAGAAGAAAAGGCTCTTTCTCTCCCTTACCTGGAAACTCTGCTCCCTTTTTTTTTTAAAGTAAATTTAATTATTTAATTTACGTATTATTTTTGGCTGCGTTGGGTCTTCATTGCTGTGCGCGGGCTTTCCCTAGTTGTGGTGAGCAGGGGCTACTCTTCGTTGCAGTGCACGGGCTTCTCATTGCAGTGGCTTCTCTTGTTGTGGATCACGGGCTCTAGGTGCATGGGCTTCAGTAGTTGTAGCGTATGGGCTTCAGTAGCTGTGGTGCTCGGACTTCAGTAGTTGTGGCTCGCGGGCTCTAGAGCGCAGGCTCAGTAGTTGTGGCACACGGGCTTAGTTGCTCCACGGTATGTGGGATATTCCCGGACCAGGGCTCGAACCCATATCCCCTGCATTGGCAGGCAGATTCTTAAGCACTGTGCCACCAGGGAAGCCCTGCTCCCTTGTTTTTTGTAATAAAGCTTCATGCTGGGTCTTCTGTCTCTTCTGTCATTAATGTGGGCATTCCTGTTTATGATTCAATCCATCATTGACTGTCTTTTCACCCACAGTTGCCTCAAATCTTTTGTGGGAAAAGGTGGTATTTAAATCTAAATAAAATTAACAGACCATTTTGTCTCATCCTGTTACAGTAGTTCTAGCCATTTCTTCGTAAGTGTCCCATTGGAGCTTTGATCCGAACAGGGTTTCCAACTCAAATTTTCTCCCTCTTCCTAATGCAGATAACTTCTGAATTTCCTTGTTCAGTTGATGGCAAGATATTTTTTACAGTCACCAAGGTTCAAGATTCTGAAATCACCTTTCACTGTTCCCCATCCTTTATATTCTCCCACCTCAGGGCTAACTGTCCACTTTCTCTGTCATTTCTCTTCCCCCTACGAGACCATGACCAATCATCTGGACTGTTACCCTTTTAACTGGCCTCCCCATTTCCAATATTTTTCTTTCTCTAATTATTCCTGGCTATTGGATCCACAAAGAACCTATTTTTACAATTTGTGACAAAGACATCCCAAATTTGAAGCCCCAAATACAAAAATAAATTGATGACTTATAGTTCTCCACAAATTCAAATGTCCGTACAGCAGTACAGTAATTTTTTAAAACACTTGAAACTGGGAGGGTAGTATATGAAATATTGGATCTTCCATGTTACCATTTGTATGATCATTCTACTCTTCGGCTCAAAATCTTCAGTGGGTCTCTAATGCCAACCAATGATGTGCAAGTTCACTTTGGTGTTCTAAACCCTAATATGGCCCTCACCTCCTGCTATGCCACTTTATTTACCACTCCTTGTGTGTGTATATGATATATATGTATATATTCCATGTATTCTTGACCATTAATTGTTCTGTGAGATTGCTTCATGCTTTCCTAAGTACTTACTTTTATCTATGCTATTTCTGCCACCTAGAATGCCATCCTGCCTCTGATCACCTTCTGTTTCTTGAAATCCTAACTGCCCTTAAAGGACCACCTAAAATGTCCTCTCTCTTATGATTTCCTGAGGGCTCCAACTTTTGAACCACTGTTTGTTGACTCTTACAGTACTTGTCATATTCTGTTCAGTATTATAATTATCTATGTATTTGCCTTATTTTCCCTTACCAGGTGATAAGTTCCATGTTTGAGACCAAGGTCTTTATCTCACTCATCTCTCTATGTTTATGGAGCAGCCATATTGAGCATGTTGTAGGTCTTCGGTTTAAAGTAATGAGATCTATTTCCCTGTTTGACTGATAAATTGGAATTAAAGATAATTCCAAAGCAATAGTTCTAAACAGGTTTTGAGCAGTGTTAGCATTTTTAGAAACACCATAGGGCCTCCAAAAACCTAGAGAGGGTCATATTTATCTGAATGTTTAAGTTGAGCCCGGTTATTCAAAATCAGTTGTTTCCTCCTGTGTTTGGTTGTCTCTTAGTTTCCAGTAAGCAGAGCATGGATTAGGGTGAGGTGAATTAGGCACTCTTAGTGTTCTGCAAGTGCCCTGTCAGTAAGTTGCAAAGAATCCCTTAGAGACTGATCAAGATTTTTCTTTTTAAACAGGTTTATAAGTAGAGAGAATGAACTCAAATACAGCACTCATTGTTCTACCTGTCAGCAGTAAAAATAAGTTCATTAAAATAGATGAGTATATTTTTTGACTCAAAATGTTTTCAAATTAGATTTTTTTGTCCCAATTATGAGAGTGTTTCTAAATATTTATTTGAGCAACAATTTTCTTGGCTTTCTTAGAATTATTACCCAGCATCACTATTCATTCATTCTGTTTTTTCCTTTGATTATATCTTTATTGTCATTTAACACGGCCCCAAAATTTCTTACCTATGAGAGTTAAGATTTTGTGTATTAAAGGCATTCATCTTTACCAATTCTCTACCTTTGAAATTTTATGAATATTTTTCCTTGAATAAGGAGTATTTGCATTATAAATGGGGAACATTTATCAAAATATATGACCCATAACTTCTGTAATCTGTATGTTTTCCTATTGACTTGTAAAAACTCCTTAAATATCTCAATAGGAAATGAAAAAGATATTATTAGGCCTTTCACAGTTAAAAAAAAACACAAAAAACCACGCACTAATTAAATATACTAAATTAAAAAACCCAGATACTAATTTAAAGTGATAAATATTCAGCCTCACTGGTAATGAGCAAAATGTAAATTAAAATGAGACAGGCAAAATTACAAAAGAATATCCAGTATTGATAAAATCATAGGGAGATGGGTGTTTTCATTACATTGTGTTGATGCAACTGGAAATTCTAGCAATGTTCCTGGAGAACATTTATATATATATATGTATCTCTCTCTCTCTCTCTCTCTCTCTCTCAAAGGCCTAAGATTGCAAGTCCTTTGATTCTTCAGTTTTCCTCCTAGAGATTTATCCTGAGTAAATAATTGGACAAATGTAAGATAAAATGTGTATAATATGTCCATAATAAAACTAAAATAAATGTCCATCAATTCATTGATTTATGTAGGAAATCCATGTAAATAATGATTAGTTCTTATCTATTGATGTGAAAATATGTCCACAGTGTATTAAGTTTGATTAAAAAATTTAGTTTCAAGACAGCATGCTTTTTATTCCATTTTTGTTTAAAAATATATTTACAAGAAAAAAGTTGGGTGGGGGTGAGGGTTAGATCATGGCAATTTTTATATTCTTCTTCATAATTGCTGTTGTTTTTACAGTGAACATATACTGTTCTTACAATCCAAAAAAATTTGTTTATATTTTGAAAAAAATAAGACCAGATATAATTTTTTCAATTTTATTCTTAAACAATACAATAAAATAATATTTAAGCTGTAATTACAGAAATATTAGTACATTATAACATTGTAATTTTGTCAAGATATAATATAAAATATTCAATATATTTTAAATATATTTCATTTGGTTATAGAGTAAATATTAAATTAAGTTTAGTAGCAGTAAGTTACACTGGATGCATAGAAAAATCTTTGTAAGTTAAATTAGCAATAAAATTCAAATTTAGAATTATTGTAATACTTTTATAAATAAGTTACTTAATAATGTTTATCTTGTAAAAAGACCTTTGAGAAATCCATTATTTCAGCACACTGTGAAATTCCAAAGTTGAAGCCCGAAATTTAGAAGAAACAAGTTATTTACATTTATCTACAAAGTTAAATCTTCCTAACCTTATAAACTACTGATAGGTATCTGGAAAGGAATGCACATGAACTATGTTTTAATGCTCAGTCTTAGAAGTGGGACTGAGCAACTGTTAATATGGCTTCATTGGAATTTAAGGTTTTAGCATCACTTGTCTTCCTCAGAAGTTAAACACTGATAAGAGGGCAAGAAAAGATGGAGGCTTGGGGACAAGCAGAGGCCAGTCATTTGGCATTAGCACCAGTAATAGAGCATTCACTTATTAGTAAAATTAGATGACCTTAAGGTCATTTGTGATTTTGGACTTTAAAGAGAGGCATGGATGGAGCAATGATACTGGCAGTGAACCAAAGCCAGCTGTACCTGGTAACTGTCTGTAGAATTGTTTCTTAAGTGTTTGCCTAGAGCAGTTCTTCCCAATCAGAAATCACCTGGAGGGTTTGTTAAAACACAGATTTCTGGGCCTTACCCCCAGCGTTTCTGATTCTAAAGGTCTAGGATGAGCCCTCGAATTTGCACTTACGGCCAGTACCCAGATACTGCTGATGCTGCTGGTCTAGAGACGACATTTAGAGAATTGCTGACCTACACAGGGTTTGTGGAGATCAGCTAGCCCTATGCCGTGATAGTACAATTAAGAGAGTAGGATATTTTTAGAGCAAAAGAAGTCTTAGTATCAGATGAATCTAAAAAAAAAATGAGTCTAAGTAAATAAGTAAAATGCACTTCTCAGTTTAAATGTAAAAATGGCTTGACAGTAGTCACATGAGCAGTGAAGGATGCCAACCAAGGTCACAGTCTGTGCTGTCCTCTGGGGTCACATCTTCACTTACAGAGCAACTGAGGCTGAAACAATAACCTGAATTTAAATATCAGCACCACCAACTCCACCTAGGTGGATCAGGAAGCATAGTTGACATACAACTGCCAAACTATACAATTCGTACGTTAAGATTTTTACACAATGGACTCTTTCAGTGGTTTGTAAGAATATCAAAAACATGTTTTTACAAAGGAAGAATTAGACAGTTAACAAGGGAATAAATCTCTGAACACCCAGTTTAAATGGAATATTTAGAGCAAAGGAAAAATATTCTGAGCCTGATTAGCTAACAAATGACTTTTCTTCCATGGATTGCTGAACTATTATATAAGGTATGCACCAAGATTTATAGGGATGGGGATAAAGTGCACATCTAGGAAGTAGTGTCCTTGTTATTTGTGTGGATGTAATTAATTCACTAGGGTAAAAATTGTATCTGTTTGAATATAAGTAAGCTATATTGCTGCAGTGAAATGAATTCAATGGACAAACAAAAATATCTTTTAAAATATGTAAACCAAAACCAGACAGTATTTCCAAGGCTATTATGATTCCACTCAGAGCAACCCCCTTTTGGCCACAGTCTTGGGTATGTTTGAAAAAGCACTAGAAAAATCCATGAACCTCAGTTCAATTCCGGTTCCCTTAGGCCTTAGGTTACTCACCAGGTTTAAAAGTCCAGTTTATTCATGATGCTCTAGTATTCCACTTGTCTCCATCCCCTTCCCTACCCAGGGTCTAAAGCTTTAGGAAGCGGGTGGTTGGGCAATCTAAAACAGATTTAGCCTCCCTGAGTCTCAAAGACTGGAATAGAAGGGGGGCAAATCCTGGGAATCCAGTAGACCAAATAGCTCTTAACTTGTAGCATCAAACTTTATACAGTCACCATTTACTTAGTGCATTGGATACAAATGGAATACAATTTCAGTGATATTTTGTGAAAAGCCTACTGCCTTGAGTTAGGGAACTTTGACACAGTACAGATTTAGAGAGCAGTATCACAGAACTAACTTAAAAGAATGCTTTGTTGTGTGGGGAAACAAATAGAAACTTTGTACTAAGCCATCGTAGGGCGATACTGTTCGGTTAGAGAAAAATACTTAAATAACTGCATGTTCTTTATCATTACTTGGTTATTTAGGATGAAAAGTCACAGTTCTATTTTTTCTTTATTTCTTCAATGTCTCCTCTTCATGCACACCTGACAGCGACTTATGATCTTTTCTAACTCCCCAGCTTTCACAGTTGACGGAATAGGTTTTCTGAAATAAAAAACGAAACAAAACTAAGAAAAAAACCCACAAAAAGTTTCATGAATTTATAGATAAAAGGGAAATACTTCCTGGGTTCGAGTTTTATTAATGAATATTGTAGCTCATCTAAACTTTATTATAGGGAGGTATATTTCTGAAAAGGTATCTATGTCCGTATATTAGTTGTTTAGCAGCAACTTGCAGGTGCAAAGTTATGGATCATTTTTTCTGAAATAAAAACTACTTCTATCCTTTTAATACTCTGTATTACTCGCAAGTCTTCCAATACAGTAAATTAAGATTAGCAGATCATTTAGTGTTGACAGTTTCATTCAGTAGTCTATAAATTCATATATAAACATTAAATACATTTAGTGATGACAAAAATCACACTTTTTTTGGTCTTTATGGGTACAGTAGCACAAACCAGGGCTACCTGTTGACTCTAGACCACTTGTAAACTGGATTTTATTGGCTAAACAGGCTAAACAGGATTTTATTGGCATGGGGAGATGTTTTAGATGTGAGTACATCAACACACAGGGCATGAGAATCTAACACAGGCAACCTTTGAATCGTTATGCAGTTGAGCCATCGGATTAAACGTGACTGTGAATAGTTACCTGAACATCCTTCTGGGGTCTAATGAAGCCAACCAGAAACTGTAGGAATTTGAATAGTAGTTGCAGGTTCCTCTTCCATGACATTCTATAAATGGACTGGCTCGGAATTCTTCTAAGCAGGAGCCGGGGGATGCCAGTGCCTGCCCAGCGCCCTCTGAACCTGCACTTGTGAACTGTCATAATAAAAGTATCCAAATAAGAATTCTTTGCATAACTGCTCACATTTTCAGTGCTCGAAAATGTTCTTTGTTGTAATAGAAGACAGTAAGAAAAAACCCCAGAAAGGATGAATTAAACCTCTTGTGTTTCTTTACCCAAATTTACTAACACTCCAGCTACCTTCCAAGTTGAAGGATAGTCATCAAAAATAAAATAAAAGCCTTTTATTTTGCCTGGAATGCTCTTTTCCCCAGGTCTGACTGGTTCTTCCTTGTCATTCAGGGGTCTGCTTAAATATAACCTCCAAAAAGATTTCCTCGACTTCATCCCTATCAGTCTCTCCCCTTATCTTGCCTTATTCCTTCCTAGGACTGTTCACCACCTGAACTCATTACTATTATTGTTATTTTGTCTTCTTGCTTCTATGTCTATCACTAGGATATAAGCTCCATGAGAGCAGGAACTTTGGTTCACTGCCAGTATCCTTAGTACCTAGAATGGTCAAGGCGTATAGTAGGTGTTAAATAAATATTTGGTGAATTAATGATTGAATGAATGGACGTCTGTGAGTAAAGAAGGGGGAAGAGTATATCATAAATGATGCTACACAGAATATGAATGACCACTAGCCACATCTGTGCAGGTATCAGAATCACAAATGTCAATCCCTAGATTTCTTCATTTAGTACTTACATCTCGGGAATTTTTCTTTAAAAGGCTGTTTCTTTTAGTTCCCATCTTCATAGGAACTTCAAAGGGTCACAGTATAAGGCACAAAGATTTTGGAGCAGACAGGCTCAGATTCAGATCCCAGTCTTACCACTTACTAGTTGTGAGACCCTGGGGAAATTTCTTTACTTCATTCTTGTAAAACTGTAGATGAGAGAAACTACCTTGCAGGGTTTTCAGAAGGCTTTTGGAGGACATATAAAACAGCTGCCACATTTTTTTAAAAAGGCATTCTATTACCAATATGGTAGCTACTCTACACTTAAATGTCTTACTTAGAATTTGTGGGTAGTCTCTTTCTGAGAAGTCTATTTTTTAAAATGCTCCATTATTTACCAAAGAGCAACTTACTTGAAGTAAAAAAAAAGTATATTTGCAGATTTTCAAGCAAATATCCACAGCAGACTGTGCCTATTGATGTCAAGCAGTATTCCTGGGGCCACGTCTCATCCAGCCCAAGGTAAGATTCCACAGATTATCTTTACTATGAATTTACTGTTCCTTTTCTCCTTACCATGATGAAAGAAAATCCTTTCCAGAGAGAAATCCAGCCAGGAGGACATGAGGGGATATCAGTAGTTTGGCTGTGAACAGCTATGGCAATTGCAGGACCTTCACAGACAGTGCATCTGTAACACGAAACAAAGAAGATGGCAGCATCGCCACTTTCTGCACCATGACGTGCTGCCTTACATTCCATTACAAACGAAGTGATTCAACTGCTCCCATCACGAAACTAAGGGATTGGGATTTTACCTGCTAATATAAGGCTCCAGGGCCCGGCCAGTAATTGGAGCCATGTCCACTGGCATCAGAGCTGGCGTTGAGAGCCAGTATGAATAATCGTTTCGAGATGCGAAATTACATACATCATTGATATTGCAGAATAAGAATGGCATTGTAGTAAATCTCTGCAGGCAGCTGCCAAGAGTTCCTAATAAAACATCAGACTGGGTGTCACTTTCAGTAAATTCAAATTATTTTGATTATCATTACTAGATAGAGGCTAATTAAAACACAACCTATGGCAAAAACTGGAGAAAGACAACACAAAAGAGCTATTTACAAAATGTGTGATTGAAAAGTTTTAATACTGATAGAAATTAAAGATCCAATAGGGAAAGAAATCCTCCTTCATTCTTCCACCTTTAACACTTCCTGTGGCCGTTTCTAATCAGTCTAGAATTTAAGGACTAGCAGAGGTTGCTTGGAAAAATGTCTGCTTCAAAGTATTCCCAGTTCTTCATATGTATATGCTAGCCAATGACCAGACAAATCTTTAGAAAAGATGTTACTTTGAAGATTAAAAAGCAGACAGGTATTTTAGTGAAAAGTCTTTGCGTTGTACAGGATGAGCTAGATTGACATTCATGAGCCAGGCTCCTTCTAGAGCTTACATTCCGGAATGAATATTAGACAGGCCAATGTCTTATTTACTCTCTTTAAAAAGTGCTGTGAGATACTCAGGTTGTTTATACTTAACTTCAGAGGGAAGTACCCCATGCCATAAAAATGCAGAGTCTGCATGTGGAACAAAGTAGCTAGAAATGAGAACGAGGGCATTACCCAGGTCCTGTCCATGGGATTGTTCATTTCCTTGTACAAAGAGAAGAGAGAACCCACTATAGAGTGGTTCTGTCCCTTCTGGACAGGAGGGAATCGCTGTGGTCTGGCTGTGCCGGGTGAAGACAAAGCCCCTCATCGTTGTCCCCCTTGCAGGTGGTCCAGTGTCTCCAGGTTTCCCCTTCAAGCCTGGCAGGCCATCGGATCCAGGCGGTCCTTTAAAAAACACATTAAACACGTTGCAACACAAATGAAACCTCAAACTTGTTTTTCCAAAATAAGAATTTAAATGTTTATATATATTTATTAAGCCTCAAATACAGAAAGGAGTCCTAAAGAATAATGGTTTATAAAATGGCCAAAGAATATTCTTAAATGTTGACTATTGTATTACAAATGCCTCTTACGATAGATATTTGTGTATATCTGATGATGAGTCTTTTGAGATCACGTTTTCATCTTCGTATTGCCCTGTGGTGCCTGACATCAAGACAAACTGTCTACTTGTGAATAATTCTCAGCACAGTTTGTGTTGTAGTAGCCTTGCTCTTGCTTTGGCCCCATTCTGTAACCCAGACTTGGTCAGTAAAGTTCTTAAATTTATGGGATTATTAATAAGAGTTTTATTTTTTACCATTTTGAAAAACACATTTTTAAGGAAAGTCGAATGATTAATAATGTTTTAAATGTTTTAAAGCACTCAGGATAATACTAAGTCATGAGTGATTAGGCAGTTAACATTACAATTAATATTATTAGTTAGCATATTTATAGACAAATGTCTAGTCTTTACAGTTGTATTATAGTAGATCTGGGCATATGTCAATAAATTCGAAATCACATTTAGAGGCTTCTCTTACTTTAACAAAGTCAGCAATCCTAAAAAGTAAGATTTGGAGAGCTGGGTATTTTCTAGAAAGGTGCTTTTGAAACTTTTGCAGAAGGTAGGTTTTGATCTGGGCATATCAAATTGACACATATAAGTTTATGTTCAGACTAAAGTACTTAAAGAGGCCCCCTTCTGGGACACGCACATGAGTTGTTGAGTTAGTATTCAAGAATGGCAAAGTTAAAAGACAGCTTTCTTAAATAGGGATACTAAGTTGCTCTTCTGTTCATATCAAGGTAATGTTTTTCCAACTATGTACTTAGGTGCTACTCTTACAAGTAGATATTATCAACTAAGTACACAGTATCCGCTTTTCTGAAAATAGAACTGGTGTTTCATTAGGCCTGTGTGTCCTCAGGTTAAAAATCTGAAGTACATTTGTCCAGTTAACAGATAGGAAGAATGGTTTATTCCAGTAACTCTTGATTTTCTGTCTTCTTCCGAAAGAACATTTTGCCCCGGCTTTTAGTCTAATCTGCACAACACAAGTTGAAAGATCTAGATTTAGATCTTGATCTAGATCTTATAGTCACAAATTTGAACAAGGCTCCTTTCCCTGTATATATATGGGTAATAGCTCTCCTTCAGTGAAGGAGAACAGCCAGCTGTTTGTTTACCTTGCTCTCCTTTACAACCTTTGTTGCCTTTTTCTCCAGTTGGTCCAGGGGTTCCTGGTAGTCCATCCTTGCCTGGTTTACCTCTTGGCCCACAGGGTCCTAGGCAAAAAAACCCAACATTGTATTGAATGGATGGTATAGAAAAAAAAGCAGGGTGGCCAACCATCCCAGTTTACCCAAGACTTCTACAGTTTCAGCAATAAAAGTCCTGCAAAGAGAACAGACTGGGCAAACTGGGACAGTTGGTCATCCAACATGTTACACTCTACTTCCCAGGGGGAAAAAAAAAAGCCCTGAAAAGTGAACTAGGAGTATATGAAATACAGCAGTTTAAAATTGTGCTACCATTTTGATTTATGCTGCTCCAGAATTCACTATGCCCTTGTATTGATCAAAGTAATAAATCGTCTCTCTCTTATCTCCCAGGTGATTCAGGCAAACGTAGAACACAACAATTCCATTCAGAAGTCTATTACAATATGCTAAGACTATAAAAAAGGGTTAGTCAATTGCAATGAACCAATATTTGGAAAAGATTTCATAATATTAAGCATACATTTGCATTTACTACTCTTCCAAGTACCGTACAAACTGTTAGAAAAGTATAAATACCTGAAACTCAGGTTTATTTGGGCAATCATTTATAAATAGTCAGAACTCTAAGAATGACAGTTGTCAGAGAAGATAGACTTCATACTTTTACCTTAACCAAAAAAATCCTGAGTTTCCTAAGGTGTATTTGTTCAAGTTTATACTATACACAACAGTTTTCAATAGATTCAAAAGGAGTTTTATTTGCTGGTCAAGAGTAAAATGAGCTCAGTGCTAAAGCTGATTATTAAAAACACTGTAATGTGTAACATTTTCTGTTAAGTTGTATCATTTGTTTCCAAAGCTCTTTACAGGTATTTTGGTTCAACTGCTTCCTAGTGATCCCAGTCAATGCTGCCAGTTCCACACCTGGGTTTCCCGGTAGCCCCGGGGGCCCAGGTTCTCCTTGCATCCCTGGTTCTCCAGCTGGGCCAGGTGGGCCTGGGCTTCCTGGAAGGGAGATGATCTTCACTGTGCCAGGGTCTCCACGTACACCTATTGACATGAACATATAAGAAGATGATGGCTTTCCTGATGAGTTACTGTTTCTTCATGGACAGCAATACTAAAGAAATAATATTTACCAGGTGGTCCTTTTGGCCCAATTCGCCCTGGAGGTCCACTTGGTCCCAGAAATCCTGAATTACCCTTCTCCCCTTAAAAAAAAATAAAAAGGCAATGTGATTCCACATAGAACAATGGGGTTCCTAGCTCTTTAGGTTGATGGTCGACTCTAGATAATGGCAGTTATGACCGGAGGTTATGAGTTCTGTGACAATGGCTGCAAATTAGTTATATTTGTATGGGTTGTGGAATTTCACTTGGACCCAATTAGCCATGTTTAATGTCTATTAAAAATATATTCTAGAAGTAGGCATTAAGAACTAGTATTTTAGCATTGAAGGGGAAGCATTCCTAAGAGTTCACTTTTTAAGTTCAGAAACCAATTCAATTTAATATTTAAGGTAAAATATGAAGTGACATTAAAACCTATTTTAGCACTTCCTAGTGAATTATATTGGTTGTCAATAGTTATCTACTTTATCAGCTTATTACTCTAGCTTTACTAGTAGCCCAAGGTTAGTTATGTTAGGAACTCTCATGAGCTCATATAGAATATCTACTTTGACGTAAACTATGAAAGTGGTAAGATTTCTCTCCCAAACAGTCTTCGACATGAATGAAATATTACCAAGCACCATTGATTTGGAGAAATATTCTCTTTTAAAAAATCTTGACAAAATGTAGACATTACATCTGATAACTTAGAAGGAACTTAATACTAAACATGATATTCATAGCAGAAATATAATAAAACAATTCTATTACCCAAAGGTAACTGGCAACTACACTATAAATTATCCACTGGATATCAGAACTTGAGGATAGTGTTAACATTTGCTTACATCTACCAGAAGAGGCCTAAGTATTTTTCCCTTTGGGGATTAAAAATGTCCACATAAAGAAGTGCAAACTCATAGGTAGTGCCAGATGACAGACAGTCTTATTCTGGAATCTAAGAGACTATTTGAATGTGTTTCATGGAACATATTCCAAAGAACTGATTTTACGAATCTTCCCTCTATATACCTGTAAATATTTCACCAGAATAGTTCTTTCTTTAGTAGGGCCTTTCTATAAGTTTTCAAGTCTTAGCTGCTCCTGTTCTGAGACTCGGGGCAGTGGCAGGTGCACACCTTTTCCCCAGGCTGTCTGACAGTGTTCACCAACCCGGTGTCTAGGGAGACTCCTCAAAATCACTTGCTTTGATTTCTTCTATGCTATTTTGCTCCTTGAAGAGCCAGTGGTTGAAAGCATTGAAAAGGCTCTCTTTAAACTCCAGCTTGTCCTCCCTCAGACCTGGAAAAGTTTGTCTTTCACGGAAACATGGTTTTGTTCACTTCGGTTGAAATTCTTGTGTAGCATCTATTTAGTCTACGATAATAGATTCCCTGCACACACAAAACAATACCAGTGGATTTAACCAGCTAAGACAACAAATCCAATATTCAAAATGTCATTTGAGGTCATAGCACCCTTACGGAAGATTTGAGAATTATTTTCTGAAACCTGAAGTTTAAATTTATGTGTATGAACATTTTAAACTTAAAATCTCCAAATTACATGTCTTCTCTGATTAAAAACATAATACATGTGCCCCATAAAAAAACAAGTGCTTGAATCTGCATATAAAAATTTACTTACCCTCCCCCATTATCAGCTCGGTGAATATTCTTTTAGATTTTCAGCTTCTTAAAATTATCACACATGCACAAAGTAAAATAAACCATTCAAAGCAGTACTGTTGCCACTGATGTAGTTCCTTATCCCCCAGCCCGACACACATCAGTACTCTCAAAGGTAGCCACTTTAAACTGTTCCTGTTTTGAGTTTTTCTATAGTTCCCATCCTTAAGGTATGGTTTAATTTTTAAGGCCCCTGGGGTTGTGTGCTGGTGAAGTCTTCCTTCTTCGTTCATACTGAGGTCCTATTTGTACCCCAACTGTCTGTGGTGACCGTAGGGGTTCAGTAAACATTTGTGTACCCTAAAATATGAATCATGGTCATTGTCTTTGCATCCAAAGAGTAGTGCACAGAAACAGTACCTTTTATGCCCGGAAATCCATAGAATCCAGGATCACCTCTGACCCCTGGCAGACCTGGGGCACCTGGTACTCCCTATATTTTAAAAAAGAAAGAGCAGAGCAACAGACATATTTTTTAAATCACAATACTCACTACACTTTGTTTTTTTTAAAGCATATAGGATATAATGCTATGTTGGGTCAGAATGAGTTAAAGTTGTCCGACATCATTTTTACATTCCAATCCAGTATTTCACCTCCTGTAACTCCTGTGCCACCTACCTCACCTTATGACTGTCATTTTCAATAAGAAAGAAGTAAAAACTACCCTTAAGCCTAAGAGCCAACATAACTTCTCATGTTAATGTGTGTTGGTGTGAGTATTGGATACAATTGGATATTCTGTATTCTAAAGTGAACTGCCCAGTATTTGAAGATCTTTCAGGAAGAATAGGTACCAGATTGCCAGGATGAAAATTGTAATTTGTATTTGTAATTCTTGCAAAGGCAACAGAGTTGCTGTTGAATTGTAGCACCCACCATCATTCTAACTAAGCCATCAGGGTTATAACTTACTCTGGTCAGAGTGATAGAAGTAAAGGTTCCAGGGATGAGAGCATGAAGGGGTTGACAGGGGAGTTTTGACATGCATGTTTGGCAAAGATGCAGTGGTCTGACCGGGCAGAGATGCTCCCTCCTTATGAGGTTCAGACTAATTGCTGTTGTGACCATGAGATGCTCAAGCAAGGCCATCGGAGGAGCCGGGAGGGAACAGGGCTTCCGAAAAGAGTTCTATGTCAGAATGTATATTGCATCTACTCTTATACTGTCCATATGAATGAGACAGAATGCTATTACTTGAAAACAATGAATTGAAGGTCATGGAAAATGCCGACAATAACAAAACTGGTCTTTCAGCCTGCTGTCTTTGGAGCTAGAAGATGAAAGAAAGAACAGTCCTATTTCTTACATAAGGTGGTGTGAGGTTAAAAAAGGAGAGAGAAGGCTTCCCTGGTGGCACAGTGGTTGAGAGTCCGCCTGCCGATGCAGGGGACGGGGGTTCGTGCCCAGGTCCGGGAAGATCCCACATGCCGCGGAGCGGCTGGGCCCGTGAGCCATGGACGCTGAGCCTGCGCGTCCGGAGCCTGTGCTCCGCAACGGGAGAGGCCACAGCAGTGAGAGGCCCACGTACCACAAAAAAAAAAAAAAAAAAAAAAAGGAGAGAGAGAAAACAACCATGTGATCAAGGAGCCTCAGGCTTCTGAAGTCTGGCCTGTTCTCCAGTGGTAAAGATAACCAGGGAGGAAGCTCTGGTGCCAGGCCCTGCCCTAGGGTGGAGAAGAAGCTGCTTCCTGCAAGGAGAGAGCGTTAAGGGCAAGGAGTCAGTTTAGATATCCATCAAGAAGAATTTTCTTTCAAGCGCAAATGTAGAAGCCTAGACTAACCTTGGAGGCACAGGGGATTTAAGAGAGATCGCATTTCCAAACCAGACTTTCCACATCCCAGTGTCCTTGGAAGGACTTTCAGTGTGATCATAGGATTAGTGTTTGCCACTTTCAAAGAATCACGGAGAACATGAGAAATACCTAAGACTGCAGTTGGGCAAATATCTCACTTAAAAAAAAAGTTTTAAAAAGGTAGATTCTGGAAACCAAATACCAAGAGAGCTTAAGAGAGTGTAACATGTTTCCTGACAAGAAGCCATGCTGAAGAACCTCATTACCCATCACAAGGAAACACAGAACATCTATGACATAACCGATTTCCTCATTAGTTTCCAAGAATTTGATGTAAACAGAGGGATCAGGTTTTTCAAATATGCTGTTAGGAGAAAGCTAGGGAAGGTGCCATAGTGTTGAGTGAGATGTTGTGAATTGAGAGATTTTAATAGGCTGGAAACATGAGCCTGAAGGAACAAAATGATAATTAAGGAAGGTAAATGTGAAAGTTCTGCCCTTATGTCGCAAGTACACAAATAGACAAGACAAAAAGTAATGGAGAGGGCTTTCCTGGTGGCGCAGTGGTTAAGAATCCACCTGCCAATGCAGGGGATGCGGGTTCCAGCCCTGGTCCAGGAAGATCCCACATGCGGTGGAGCAACTAAGCCCGTGAGCCACAGCAAGTGAGCCTGTGCTCTAGAGCACGCGAGCCACAACTACTGAGCCCGCGTGCCACAACTACTGAAGCCAGCGTGCCCAGGGCCTGTGCTCCGCACCAAGAGAAGCCACCGCCGTGAGAAGCCCGTGCACCGCAACGTAGAGTAGCCCCACTCGCTGCAACTAGAGAAAGCCCACGCGCAGCACGAAGACCCAACGCAGCCAAAAATAAAAATAAAAAAAAAGTAATGGAGAAAACTTAGTAGCAGTTCATGAGGAAAAGGCACAAGGTCTTTCGTTGACTGTAAGCTCAATGTGTGATGACTGTGTGGTAATGAGGCTGCCCAACAGCTCATGTGGAATTTTAGGTTGGATTATAAAACAGAATGTTCAGGGTAGTGAGACTCTTCCATCCTCTAGCCACTCCGTGGGGTACTGAGTTCTTACTCCTGTAAGGTGTTTGTCCCAGGGGCTGCATTTTTAAGGTATTGACAAACTAAGATATATTCAGAATAGAGGCAGAGCTGATGCCATCTTAAACTGAATTTGAGAAAAAAAAAAACCCATGTATTTATTGGGAGAGAAAATAGAAGGAAATGGCAGCTATTTACAAATACTGGAAGGTATGTCATGGGGATAAAATAAATAGACATTTAGGGGATGGCAAAGATAATTTTTTTTTTTTTTTTTTGCGGTACGCGGGCCTCTCACTGCTGTGGCCTCTCCCATTGCGGAGCACAGGCTCCGGTCACGCAGGCTCAGCGGCCATGGCTCACGGGCCCAGCCGCTCCGCGGCATGTGGGATCCTCCCGGACCGGGGCACGAACCCCGTCCGTGTCCCCTGCATCGGCAGGCGGACTCTCAACCACTGCGCCACCAGGGAAGCCCGGCAAAGATCATTTTGAAAGCATATTAATAGAGAAAAAATATGTTGTCATCTAGAATGGAACTGTTCAGAGTCTAAACAAGAAAAGGTCGGGAATGACATAGAGAAGGGTCCCATATGGACCAAACTTTCAGAGGCCTCTTGGAGACCAAATCTGTCCAACTCTTAAGATTCTTTGATTCTTTGAACCTCCTGGACTCCATCTTTTTTGGGGTGCACTACACAGAAGCATCACAAGTGGGAAATTTTTGTTGCCCCCAGTTACATCTGATCCTGGCAATCGATTTAGAAGAATCTAAGATGTCAAAATAATTTTCCACACTTACCGGATGACCTGGTGGCCCCATGTCTCCTACAGTTCCAGGCGGACCTCTTGGGCCAGGCTGGCCCATAAATCCCTTGTCTCCTTTTATGCCTTCTACGGGACCCCCTTCAGGTCCAGGGGGACCAGGCTCACCTGAATTTACAGAAAGCCTGTCAGTATTGCCACTCAGGGGGCTTTGCAGCTCCTGTCAGTTACCCTTTTGAATGAAGAGCAAACTCTGCACTTTATCGTTACAGCGAACATACTTTGCCTCGTGGGGTGTGACAGGATTGTGAATGAGATAATGCCAGCCAAGTGCCTGGCACAGGGCAGGAACTGCTTCTGCCTGATGATGGTCTGTTAGAGCAGGGTCTGTGTCTAACCCAGTACCTTATACAGAGTAGAAGCTCAATAAATATTGATGAATGGATGCATCTCTCTCTTCCAGGCTCATTAATTTGGTATGTACTAATTTTTCAAACAGGTCCCTCTGCCTCAACACCAACAGGCTTACTGCACCTCATGTGAGGACAGGTGGGCATGGGAAGACAGAGGAGACCAGAGGGGAAAAGAAGCAAGATGGTCACAAGAAGATTGAAAGACGTCAAATGTTACTTTCATTCTTTCATCGTATTTAGAAGTAGATCCTCTACCTGGGTTTCCTCTTCTGCCAGGTGGACCTCGATCTCCTTTTTGGCCAGGGATGATTGAACCAGGAAAGCCTGGTGGCCCTTGAGGTCCTGTCATGCCAATGGGCCCTCGAGGCCCAGCATCTCCCACTGGCCCTTTCCTGCCAGGGAGGCCCGGCAAGCCTGGGGCTCCCCTGTCTCCTTTGGCTCCTGCAAAGAAAAACGCCTGATAAGTTCCTGTAATGCCCCTATATGTGGTGTTATAGTTTGTGGTTATCCCTAATAATGTAGACACTTTGATTAAAGGTGTTAAGCTTCACAAGATATTTTTTTTTAAGCGGCTGATAAAAGAGGTACAGGTCTACAAGGACTGGGTCTAGACTAGACTCAATCCTGACTCCAACTAGCTGTTTGATCCTGATAAAGTCTCTTCACTGTTACAAGTCTCCGTTTTCTTATTTAAAAAATGAAGGTGAGGCCTCTTGCCTTCCAAGATGGCCCACACTCTGTCTATGGAGTGTGTATCTCCCTGAATAAACCTTCTTTCACTTTGTCTTGCTCTTGAATTCTTGCCTGCACAAAGCCAAGAACCCACACTTGGCGGCCATCCCAGGGACTCAGACATGACTTGGGATGTGACCATCCTCTCGCACCCCAATCTCTTTCCTGCAACATCTTTTCTGGCACCCAGTGCGGGGCCTCAAAGGCCATAATCTCGATCCGCCTATTGGGCTATGGCTCCCCTCTGAAGGGTGGCTGGGCCTTATCCTGAGCCATGGAGATTCGAGTAGCCCGTTAAGTGGCAGCTGACGTCGCCTGCAGGGTCTGGCAGAGACCAGCTCTCTGGCCGTGAAGAAGCGCACTGAGGCCAAGGCTTTTCCCCCTCAGTCTTTCTCATTCTCCTATTGCTCTATCTCTTCGGACGTGAAAAGATCCACCCAGACGACCACCAAACATCCAAATTAAGACTGCGCGGCAAGTAATTGACAACTTGGTTGGGTCTAAAGAACTCCTGCCAGGGGGCTTATCTGGTGGCGCAGTGGTTGAGAATCTGCCTGCCAATGCAGGGGACACGGGTTCGAGCCCTGGTCTGGGAGGAGCCCACATGCCGCGGAGCAACTAGGCCCGTGAGCCACAACTACTGAGCCTGAGCGTTTGGAGCCTGTGCTCTGCAACAGGAGAGGCTGCGATAATGAGAGGACCGCGCACCGCGATGAAGAGTGGCCCCCGCTTGCCGCAACTAGAGAAAGCCCTCTCAGAGAAACGAAGACCCAGCACAGCCAAAAAAAAAAAAAAAAAAAGATAAAAAATGAAGGTGATATCTGACTTAACTCAGTTTTTTAAATATCAAGTGAGAGAATATACAGATGGAAAAGCATGGTGTAACCTTTAAAGTACTCTGTCCATGTAAGCCATAATCATTATTATCTGGTGATATTTAATTACAATGATATTATTCAATCACTGATAATTCAATAGAGCACTAAAAAGCTAAACTTCGGGACTTCCCTGGTGTCACAGTGGTTAAGAATCCACCTGCTGATGCAGGGGACAAGGGTTCGAGCCCTGGTCCTGGAAGATCCCACATGCTGCGGAGCAACTAATCCCGAGCCTGCAAGCCACAACCACTGAAGCTTGCGTGCTTAGAGCTCTGCAACAAGAGAAGCCACCGCATGAGAAGCCCACGCACCACAATGAAGAGTAGCCCCTGCTCGCTGCAACTAGAGAAAGCCCGCGCGCAGCAACAAAGACCCAAGCAGCCAAAAGTAAATAAATAAATACATACATACATTTAAAAAAAAAAGCTAAACTTCATGGCTGGTTTGTGCATTTAAAGTGTTGCCCAGACAAACCCAGAGAAAGGAACGACAAAGTTGCCATCCCCATTCTGTCCTCTGGTTACTTCTCCCCCATAACACAAACACTAGTCTGGAAGGGACAAATGTGGCGAGAGGTTTGGATTTACCAAAGAAGACCCTGCAAAAGGTCACAACTTAATACTAATATTTTTCATCTCAGAGAACTTTCAAGAAATTGTGCTTTGACATTCATAAATGGAAGATGTTGTATGAATTGAAAATAATCTCTCCCTCTTCTCTCCCATCTTTGTGTTATTCTAGAAGTGGTAAATGGCATGAAAATGGGAGACAGAAGAAAGGAAGAAGGACAAGTGAGGAGGGGGCTGGTGGCACAGGAAAGGGCTTGGGAAGTTATTTATTATGCAGGGAAGGCTTAGGGGGATGATGAAAATAAAACCGATGACTATTGAATATCTAGCCCTTTGTCTATCATGTTCTTTAGCTTTTTTTATGCCTGCAATTTATACTTTTAAAAGAAAGTATTTAGATGATTTCAGCTCTCTTCAAGCTCTGAAATGCTGTAATTGTACGACAGGGTCTGGCAATGGTCTGAGGCACCAAGATGCTGTCTTGAGTTGTATATTCCATGTCCATGAAGATGCTTCCTTGTTTTACAATATGATTTCTTTTGGGGATTTGGGAGAATTAAAACTAATTAAAAGGATTCATACCTTCCAAGTATCAATGACCTCGTCTCCATATTTTTTTATCCTAGAGGGACTGAGGTGCATAATCATTTACTTTCATAATTAGGCTATTTGTTGTTTTTAAAGGCTTTTTAATTTAAGATTTGATCGTTTGGTATCAAATTTTATTTCCAATTAAATGCTAAAGTGTCCTCATTACACATGGTTAAACTGTGAGCTTAGCCTAGGAAAATGAACGGAAACTCCCCTTTTGACCATAATTCTAAAACTAGGCTATGAAAAGCCTTTATGTTCAGGAGGGAGGGAAGGGTCTGAGAGACGTGCAGACATTGAGCTCAACCAAAACGACTATCGCATCATCCAGAAACGGGAAAGAACGGCTCTTGTCTACTTTCACAGTTGAGCTGGTAGGTCAGAGCAGTTCCTGCCCCGTGGGGTTTCTCTGTAGCGTCAGGCTACTCTTTGCTGGTTCTTTTGAGCATCAATAACCAGAGGCCGTCACTGGGCTTAGGCATCTTTGCTAATAAAATACTCCTACCTACAGGACCTACGGCTGAGAAGGGTCAATAAAAGGTGCAAATAATCTAGTATTTCTTCTGGCAGGTTTCTATGCAAAATGGAAAAAGTTAAAAGAAGCTGCTTATCTTATGAAACAATGGCATGAGAAATCCAGACTGGCAGTGTGTCAAACAAAAACTTGTATATTCTTTGAATGACATATTCAGTAAGTTGCTGTGTCTGAGATGCTGAGAGAGTTACTGGGAATCCCTGAATAAACAGTAACCTGAGCCACAAGCTGGCTCTGTGGGGTTGGAATCAGACCTATGAAGATAACAAAGTGGGAAAGGATTAGTGTTATTACTGCATCTCAGAACAGCAGGGAGAGGAAACTCCTTGAGAAGCTATCAATTCCACCTCCAACTTTTTAGGAGGTGATACATTTAAACCATGCTAACAACATCGAAGCAAATACAGAAGTCTTCTTCATGTTTAAAGACCTTCATGGAAGGAAATTCCAAAATTGGATCACAGTGTCTAGTTTGTTCATTTCGTGGTGATGGTAATAATGAAGCATTTTTACTTGAACACTAAGCATATACATATCCTATATTACCACTGGGACTTCTTTAATTCAGTATGCTAGGTTTATTTTATCTATCAGGCATATTAAATTAGATTCTGTCCTTGAAAATGTATATCACCAGGTTCAGGAAGGAAGAACTGCTCACCTTGAGGACCAGGTTTCCCTCTTCGGCCTGGAAGTGCTCCCAGCAAACCTGAAAGAGAAAATTTTGGCATTTTAATATTCTATACATACAGTTAATTTATATATACATATAAAAATGTATATGTATTTATATATATAAATTGTGAAACTGACCAATGTATACAAAATTTATTCCACTTGGTCAATTTCACTTTGGTTACAGAAAGAATTATCACACACCCAGAACACATTAAAGATCATCAGTTCTGTCAGGGAAGAATTTCTAGAGCCATGAAGGATTACAGTGACACTAATTATCCTACGAAAAATAAACTAGAGTATCCAAGATGATGAGCAAGCAGTACCTGTTTCTCCTTTTTCTCCAGCTGGACCAGGAATTCCATCACGTCCTTGATTACCTCTCTCACCCGCTGGTCCAGGATTTCCTGGGAATCCTGGAGGGCCTGGAAAAAAAAAGCCATTCAAAGAGAGGACTTACTTCCTATCAGTGGCCTAATGTGAACCCCAGATGTGTGGAATTCTGCGAAATGTGTTCATTTTTCAGAACTGAAGCTACATGAAGCTAAATTCACAGTGAAAACCATGGACAGGTTAGTGCTATCGTGAGGATTTTTCACGTTGGAATGTGTAGGTCAGCTGATCTTTGAATTAGATCCGTATAAATACCTAACCTCACTTTTCTGCATTGTCGTCTGGAGACTGGGTAACTGGGAGCTACCTTCTAAGGAGCAGTCATGGGTCAGAGGTACCGGTAGACAGGGATTCCAGCCTCAGAAGAAAATATGCTTCCCTCACAAAAGGGAACTAGACAAAGTACAAAAATGGAACCTGGAGGGCCTTTTATTCCTGGAGAGCCAGGGAAACCTTTGATTCCTTTAGACCCCAAATCACCATCAGGACCGGGCTTTCCTATAAATGAAGAGAGAGGGGAAGGAAAAAAAGAAAACCAAAAGATAAATGATTCCAGCAATGGCTGAAACAGTCAGCTCTTACAGTCAGCTGCGCTCAAGCTGGCCTTCAAGGGGCACTCCTGCGACAAGTCACTTCAGGCTGTTATTTCCCCAGGGAAGCACAGCAGAGACATGGCCAATCATCCTCAAAGGTGTGCATACCCCAGCCCCTTGGACCGCTCAATATCTGATTTATTACTTTAATTGGGAGCTAGCAGCAAAGCCACTGAACCTTTCCGTGTTTGAAAAGATAGTTTAAATATTGTCTTTAGGTAAGACTTGAAGCTGCAAACCAGTGGCTTAGCAGTTGTTTTTGATCAAAGTGAAAACTTCAACCCAAATAACAAGCAAATAAGAAAGCAAGCCAATGTTTAAACTGGAAACAGCAACAACAAAACCCTCAGAACAACAGTGCTATGGGTTAAATTGTGTTGCTCCCAAATGCATACGATGAAGTCCTAACTCCCTAGTGTTTCAGAATATCACTGCCTTTGGAGGTAGGTCTTTATTGTCTTTTTTTTTTTTTTTTTTTTTTTTTTTTTTTTCTGTCTTTCTTTTTGGCCATGCCACACGGCTTGTGGGATCTTAGTTCCTTGATCAGGGATTGAACGCAGGCCCCTGGAGGAGTCCTAACCACTGGGCCACCAGGGAATTCCCAGGTAGGGTCTTTAAAGAAGCAATTAAGTTAAAATGAGGTCACCAAGGCAGTACCTAACACAATATGACTGATATCCTTATAAGAAAAGATTGGGACACAGACACACAGAGGAAAGACACCTGGAAAAGGTGGCCACCTACAAGCTAACGAGAGAGGCCTCAGAAGAAATCAACCCTGCCGACACCTGGATCTCAGACTCCCAGCCTCCAGAACTAGGAGAAAATTAATTTCTGTTTAAGTTACCCAATCTGTGGTATTTGCTTTGGAAGCCCTGGAAAACTAATATAAATATAAAGTTGGACAACAAGCTAACATTTCAGGTCTTTAGGCTGAATTCATTGAGGCAGTGCCCTCGAAGTTTTGTTTACAGGAGGAGGTTTTTAGATTTCAGGTCACCAAAGTCGACTGAAATGGACTCCTTGTGGTTCATTTGCCGTTTCTCAGTGTCTTCGAATTTGAAGATCAGATTTGAATAAAATCAATTGTAGTACAAAAGCCTAAACTGCTTTCCATTTACTATTCTAGGAGGCAAGGGCCATACCACACTTCTCGCTTGCAGCTTTTGGCTTGCAAAACCAGAGCTCACCTGGGTGGCCAGGGCTTCCGGGATTCCCAGGAACTCCCTCTGGTGCAGCAGGGCCCGAACATCCAGGTGTGCCAGGTGGCCCTCTACCTCCTTTCTTTCCCATGTCACCTGGCAATCCTGGATCTCCCTTAAATTCAGTCAAACACCTTTAAAATTCTCATATAAGCAGGACATGTGATCAGAATTAAGTATAAACTAGGTTGGTTTCTATCTATGTATTTATTTATTTAGCAATTCATGGTAAGTGTCTGCTGTGTGCTACCACCCTGATAGCTGCTGGGAACAGGATGGCTACATAATTTGTGGGGTGCAGTGCAAAATGAAAATGCAGCTCTCTTTAAAAGGACTTTTAAAAAGTAATTGAAGACAGAAATGGCAGAGCATTAAACCAAACATGGAGTCCTTGTCAGCACGGGACCTCTGTGGCTACACGAGTCCTGTGCCCAAGAAGCCAGGAATATAATAGTAACCATGTACGAATATGTGATGGATACAGTCCCTGCCTTCGTGCAGCTTTAGAGACCAGTGGGAGATAGACACTAAATAATCACACACACAGATAATTTCAAATTGTGATGATTAACTCAGCGGTCAGAAAGAAATAGAACAAATGGATGTGTGTTCTTCATATACTCTGCATGCAGATAAATGTATGTCAACCACATGTAAAAAAAGAAACAAACAAAAACACAAACTTCCCATGGCTTAATATTCCTTAAATCTGTACTTCACTTTTATGATAAGCCAGAACATATGGATTTGATAGTAACTTACAAAATCTCGATGGTAGCTGACTAAGATTCATTATTCTGTTACTAAGATTTGCCAGCATGGTAAAACCAGCACATTTTGTGTTCAACGCATAGTTAAAAAAATTTCTCCTGTGGTTACCTATGAAAACTTTAAATGAAACTATTCATTAATTGAATGTGAATTAAGTCAAATATGATTCCTCACTCAGGAAAAATTTCAGTGGAAGGAGTCTCTTTCTGGTTTTCTGAGGACCTCGTTAAAAATAAAGGGCAAAGGAAATTTGTTTGAACTCCAAGTAGTAAAGGGTTACTTTTTCGGGTCTTTGTGGTTTCTAAAAGTTTTCTTTCTTGTTGTTTTACAGTTGGAGGAAATCTTTAGGAAAGGTGGTGTTTTATTGGCTCAGAAGAGAGTCAGGGAGAAAGTCTCCTAAGTAATGATTTTTATACTTTTTGGAAGTCTGATGAAAAATAACAGACTCCTTCTAAAAAAAACAAAAACAAAAACTGTATCCAAACAATTTTCATTAGATTTCTTTGGATACAATAGGCTTCCCCAGGGATCCATGGAATCCCACGTGAAGAACCCCGCTTGTGGGAATTTCTATTAATTATTCTCTATCGCTCTAGCTCTGGCTCTTGTGTAACTGCTATATGCAGAAAGGATGGAAGAAGATAAACCTAAAAGAACAGCTGAGCCACACTGAAACCTTTGGTTGCTGCATGACACCACATACAAGGGAGGGCTTTGGCATCCAGTCTCTAGCTGACAGAGCACAAGCGCTGAGAACACTGTGACAAGATAGAAAATCTTCTGTGTAATGCAATGACAAGAAACTTTTAAAACGATTAAGAAAGATAAATGTATATATCTTAGGATTTTTTTTTGGTTTTGCTTTTTAATAATGCTCTAAATTTATTTTATTTTTCATCTTTTATTGTGTTTAAGAAGACAAGTATTTTTTATTACAAAGTTGGAACATTTATTTTTGTAAGCCTGTGTGAGATGAGTCTATAGCAGAGACTGGCCACTTTGTAGCACAAGAAAAACAAACACTGCCCTGGCAACTTGTATGGGCTTGTGATCACTACCTCCTCCTGGTAGCACACTTAAATTGCAGGGTTGGTTATGAGAAATTCCTTGGGGGTTGAAACTGGAGGGAATAAACTCAGAAATTGAAGTTGTGTGATAGGCATCCTTAGTTATAGAGAGAGGGGAGAAAACCTCAAATACCTGTCTGAAAATACAGTAATATTTTCAATTTTCTTTGCCCACAGTGAATCCAGATACTTGTTGATATTTAAAGGGACTCATTCCACCACCAAAACATAAATACTTCAGTGGCCTATATACCTTTGGTCCTGGTGGTCCTGGCCTTGTACCTTCTGAATAACCTGGCTCTCCCTTATCTCCTTGGGGACCATGAGTACCTGGGAGGCCTGGTCTTCCAGCTAGACCTGGGAATCCCATAGTTCCCTTCATTCCTTTAGTACCTGAAATTAGGAAAGAAATCAGGTAAATCGGTAAAGGCAGAGATCTTGAAGGGTTCTACTTCTCACCTTTTCACAAACCACCTTTCTCCCAAGAAGTTGGTTTTTCAGAAGCACTGATGTGTCAGATAGTCTTTTTTTTTTCAATTTTAAAAAAATTGGAGTATAATTGCTTTACAATGTTGTGTCAGTTTCTGTTGTACAACGACGTGAATCAGTTATATGTATACATATATCCCCTCCCTCTTGGACCTCCCTCCCACCCCCCCATCCCACTTATTAGAGAAATGCAAATCAAAACTACAATGAGGTATGACCTCACACCAGTCAGAATGGCCATCATCAAAAAAGATCTACAAACAAAAATTGCTGGAGAGGATGTGGAGAAAAGGGAACCCTCTTGCACTGTTGGTGGGAATGTAAATTGCTACATCCCACTATGGAGAACAGTATGGAGCTTCCTTAAAAAACTAAAAACAGGTAGTCTTAATGGATGATTTTTACACAATGTAAATGTTTATTTTGTTCTCACTCATGTTCTGGTTGCACACAGTACATTTGTCTAGAAGCAAATCTAGTTGTTTTACACCAACTTTCTACCAAGTAGAAAACCAATATGACAACACAGAAAATCTAGAATTAGGACCCATCTTGAGGCTGTAGGCTGGTAACAGGACATTATGCATTACCTGGCACCCCCATGTTTCCCATGCTTCCTGGCACACCACGTGGTCCTGGCTCACCAGGATTCCCAATGCTGCCTGGATCTCCTCTGGAGTCTTGAGAACAAATAAATAGTCATACGCTCTGTGTAGTTCCTGGACATAGTAGATGCTCAATAAACACTTGTTGCTTGCACAAATGAATGAATCCAGCGCAGCCAGACCATCTGGTTTAGGTACTTGTTTAGCTGCATTTATGCCTTCAAATAAGGAAGGGACTGGTGACTCAGAAAATGTAAAATTAGAGAAAGTTAGATTTTTGTCAGCAGGCCTGGATTTCAAACATCAGAATCATCCTAGGACCAAAGCCAGCAGGAAAGAGGGGGCTCCTGTGACAATATAGTAACAGATTTTCAAATGCAATATGGAAATTTTATTACAATGCAATAAATTTCATCACAGATGTGGTCACGGGGAATAGGGGGCTACATTATTTATTTAAAAAATTACTTTGCAAACTCAATAACTTGTTTAAAACAGAAAGAGGCAAATTTGAAAACCTCTAAAGCATTATCTTACTTTCTTCTAGGGTATATGAGGTTGTAATAAATTATAGTTTGGAATACATATCAGCTATTTCAAAATAAAATTTTGAGTGCAAAGCAGAACTTCATGTAGGTTAACATTTTTTAGTTAATACAGGCTGACTACAGTTTGGTTAAATTATAAGAAATATAATTTGGTTAAATTATAAGAAGCAAATTTCTGTTGGGGCAGAATTCATATTCTAGAAACACATTTTTGTTACATTTAGATCTAGGAAAATTTAACACCTGATATTTCTATTAGAGAATCAGCTATACCTGGTGATCCTGGTGGTCCAGGTGGCCCTTGGAGTCCTTTGAAACCTGGTAACCCTGGAATGCCTCTGTTTCCTTTCTCACCAGGCTTCCCTGCAAGTCCTAAAGTTAAAAACTATGCATTAAAAATACAGGTTAGAATTTTATCAGGCTTATCCATGTCCTGATTAAAATTTTTGAGCTATTATTGAAATACAACATAGCATATTTGTTAAGAGTACGGGCAGATTTGGGCTTATATTTTATTTAAAAAGAAGATTAAAAGAGGTAATACATGAAAAGCATTAGCACAGTGCCTGGCATGAGTTAGTTCTCAAAGAACTCTAGCAATTTTCATAACATTTACACTTTGAACCACCATTTTAAGAACTAGTGGCCTAAATACAGCTGCTTTTTTTTTTTAAATAATGACAGAGGATTATCTACTACTATTCTTGTCTGGACTATTTCATTCTTAATCCATTTATTACAACTATCATTTATTAAGTAACTGGTTTATGGAAGACATTATTTTCTTTTATTTATCTTATTTAATCTTCAGGCAACCTCAGTGTATTCTTGAGCCTTTCCAGATAGGGTGTAGAGATGAGAAAATTGAGACTCTTTAAGAAGTCAATGAAATAATATAGAGTCACACCATCAGTTAGTGGTAATGCTGGGACTTGAATCCAGTTCTGCAGGCTAGAAGTCTCATAAGTTTCCCACAACACCATCCTCCCTTCCCTAAAACATGGCTTTGATCACATTCTCCTGCTCAAAAATATTCATTGCATCTCTTTTGCCTACAGAGTAAATGACAGACTCCTTTCACTGGCCCTTGAAACATTCTACAATCTATCCACGGCTGCAGCCTGTGCCTTTTCTCGAGCAGATTCACTTCCCTTGGCTGTTTCCCTGCTTACATATTCATTCATTCACATACGCGTTGAGTACCTAATTAATAGACAGGTCTTGTTCTAAGTGTTGGAGACATAGAAAAATCAAGTTCTCTTTTCCCAAGTTTTTAGTGTTTAACTGGGGAGACAGCAAAGCAAAAAATGACCACCCGGTGAGATAGTTTCTGTAACAGAGTTGGGCACAATAGGCTACAGGGAAGAATTTTGAGAAGAGGGGATTTTTTTTAAATTGTAGTATGATTGCTTTACAATATTGTGTTAGTTTCTGCTGTATAGTGAAGTGAATCAGCTATAGGTATACATATATCCCCTCCCGCCTGGACCTCGCCCCCCATCCCACCCATCTAGGTCATCACAGAGCACTGAGCTGGGCTCCCTGAGCTATACAGCAGGTTCCCACTAGCTATCTGTTTTACACATGGTAGTGTATTTATGTCAAACCTAATCTCCCAATTCATCCCACCCTCCCCTTCCCCGACTGTGTCCACACGTCCATTCTCTACCTCTCCGTTTCTATTCCTACATCACTAATTATTAGAGAAATGCAAATCAAAACTGCAATGAGGTATCACCTCACACCAGTCAGAATGGCCATCATCAAAACATCTACAAACAGTAAATGCTGGAGAGGGTATAGAGAAGGGATATTTATAAGCTCAGTGTTGAAGAGCAAGTGGGAGCTAGCTGGATGGAGAAAGCATGGAGTGGGACAGAATTCTTAGGCAAGAAAATAACATGTGCAAAGGAGTGGTGAGTAGCAGGGAGTCAGAATATTTTCTTTTGTAACTTTTGGTTTTTTTCCATTTATATCCTTTATCATAACCTAAAAATATAGATCACTTAGTTTATTCATTTGCTTTGGTTTTTAAGGGGTGGCAAATAACCGCCTGTGGGCCAAATTTGGCTTGATGTTGCATGGCTGGAGAGCTAAGGATGCTTTTCCTGTTTTTAATGGGCTATAAACAGACAAACACACACAAAAGAAGAATATGCAACAGGTGTCATATGTGGTCCACAAAGCTTAAGATATTTACTACCTGGCCCTGGATATAAATTGTTTACAGAGACATTATTGTTTCTTTCCCTTATTAAGCTGTAAGTTTCCTCATGACCAGAATACTACCTCTGCTTTGTTCACCTCTGTGTCTTCAGGACATAGTAAAAATGTCTAGTCATAGGTACTAAAAAATAATTGCTAAGTAAATAAAGGTCATGTGGCTGGAGAAGTAGGCAAAGGGCAAGTGATAAAGAAACCTGGATGCCAGTCAAAGAAACCTGAATTCTTTTTTTTTTTTTTTTCTGCGGTACGCGGGCCTCTCACTGTTGTGGCCTCTCCCGTTGCGGAGCACAGGCTCTGGATGCGCAGGCTCAGCGGCCATGGCTCACGGGCCCAGCCGCTTCATGGCATGTGGGATCTTCCCGGACCGGGGCATGAACCCGTGTTCCCTGCATCGGCAGGCGGACTCTCAACCACTGTGCCACCAGGGAAACCCAGAAACCTGAATTCTTAAAGCAAGGGGAGACTTGGAAAGATTTTAAGCCAAGAGTATCCCTTGCTCATCTGAAACCTACTCATAATTTAAATGCTTCTTCATGGAGGCTTCTCTTTTTTAAAATTTATTTTATTGAAGTATAGTTGACTTACAATGCTGTGTTATTTCTGCTGTACAGCAAAGTGATTCAGTTATACATGTATAAGCTCTTTTTCATATTATTTTCCATTGTAGTTTATTACAGGATACTGAATATAGTTCCCTGTGCTCATGGAGGCTTCTTTGACCACCCTGGTTCAGGTGTTTTCTGCTTTGCTCATGTCCCACAAGGCTCACTGCCAGTGGTACCCAGCTGGCAGCACAGTGAGAAGGCTGAGTATGGACTTTGGAACCACCAACATCAGTGTGAGGTCCATCTCTGCACTTCCTATCAGAGTGACACTGAGTAATGTGACCTTTCCATTTCCCATCTATAAAATGAGATGACAGCAATAACCTACTCCTAGGGTTGTTGTGAGAATTAAATGAATCAATATTTGTAAAGCTTGGAACAGTACCTGCATGTGGGAAGGGCTTCACAGGTCTTTGCTAAAATAGCATAACAGTTCTTTTGTATTACTCTTTACCTTTTTGTACATATGTCTAAATCTTCCATGCAGACTCCTTGAGGAGAGGACGACTTTGCTTTTCATACCTTCAATAGTTCTTCCACATTTGCAGTGGAGTCTTTAAGTCAGAAACTCAGGCGAAAAATGAATCATATAGAAATTAGAGAGGCCTAGATAGTATGATCTTTTGTTGTGGTGGTAGTTCTATCTCTGCTCCTTGGTTGTGGGTTTGAAAAGCCAAAAGGAAACATGTAGGACAGCTTCCATGCACCTTGTACTTTGCTAGAAGCATAAAAATAGCATGTGTCCCTATATATTTTACAGAAACAATTCTTTAAGTGTAAATTAGTACCCATTGTGCATTCATGATGTTAGAGTCAAATTTTAGTTTCTGTAAGCACAGATATGCTATTCATATTTTTTTTCAAAATGTTTGCAACACTACCTAAATCATCTAGAATAATCCAGTGAAGTGGTGTCTGACAGTTTATGAAGACTGGACACTTGTGCCAGTATTTTTTTTTTTTTACATCTTGGCTTAGACCAGTTCTAGCAGAATTTTATAAAATTCATACTACTTTCTATTCTATTGTTAAAAATGTAATGCAGTCTTCTGTTTGCACCCAGAACTAAACCATCCCTTTGACAGCAGATTAAAGGGGGACTACCCAAAAGGCCTTTACTTGCTAATTTTCCTTTATAGAAAAAAATCTGATTCTTTTCCCAATGATTATCCTTTTATTTATTTATTTTTAAAGTTTGGCCCATTTGAGGAATAGCAAAAGGCCAGAATGGCTATTTTATTTTTATTTATTTTTTTAAAAATATTTACTTATTTATTTATTTGGCTGCATTGGGTTTTAGCTGCGGCACACGAGATCTTCGTTGCGGCTCATGGGCTTCTCTCTAGTTGTGGCACGTGGGCTTAGTTGCCACTCGGCATATGGGATCTTAGTTCCCCGACCAGGGATCAAACCCGCATCCCCTGTGTTGGAAGGCAGATTGGATTCTTAACCACTGGACCACCAGGGAAGTCCCTGATTATCCTTTTTTAAGTTAGCAAATTAGCTGGATTCAATCACTCTCCAGAACCCTGCTCCAACGTCACCTCTGTGAAGTCCCTCCCAATTCTGGGAAAGACAGCTATTCAGTCTTGCCAGCCTGGTCTACAGAACTCTATCCAGAATTTTTAAAGCAAATCTTACAATCTAACTTCTCAAAGTTGATTACAAATTATTCAAAACTTTATATGGTTTTGCAACTACAAACACATTTTTCTTTTATTCTTCCCTGCTATAGAAGTTTGATCTGCAAACATTTAATTTTACCCAGAAATCCTTTGTTTTATTAAAGTTACTTGGGGTTAGACTGGATCAGGAAGACCGCAAGGCAAACCTTAAATTTTGATTTGATATTGGCTGTATTGATCATATAAAAAAGCCTGTCATACAAAGTGCTTAAATAACTTGAAATAATTTGAATGGGTTTGAATTTGAGCTTAACAGCTATAGCTAACAAATAACAGCATTGTTTTGTTTATTTTGTTTGCTTGTTTGTTTTTTGCGGTATGCGGGCCTCTCACTGTTGTGGCCTCTCCCGTTGCGAAGCACAGGCTCTGGACGCGCAGGCTCAGTGGCCATGGCTCACGGGCCCAGCCGCTCCACGGCATGTGGGATCCTCCGGACCGGGGCACGAACCCGTGCCCCCTGCATCAGCAGGCGGCCTCTCAATCACTGCGCCACCAGGGAAGCCCAAATAACAGCATTTTTAAGGCACTGATTTGTAATCAAAACATATTTTCTCTTTAGTAATTATTCTCCAAAGGATTCTGAGTATAAGAAGCAGTTTTTAGATGCAATCAGAAAAATTCACCCTAGCAGCTGACAGAATAGAGTTGAATTTGGGGTGGAGTTTTCTACTCCAGCCAGGGAAGTTTTTTATGTGGAATTTTCTAAAGGTTTAATTTTCACCATACTTGGCAAAAGGGGGCTTTGAGGCTTAGAATTTAAAGATTGGCTAGTGAAAATTTAAAGACAGCAGACCAAAATGCAGAATTAACTTGGAAATAAAAAGTTACGATTTAAGGAGGCAACATATTACTGTTCAAGGCACACAAAACCCAGTTCTAGTCCAACTTGGTCACCAACTGACTTTGTGAGCTTGGGCGGGAAATTAAACCCTGGTCCTCACTGTTCTCTTATGTCAACTAAAGGGATTTTCCTGGATAATTTCTTAGTCCCAGAATCAGCTCTGATGTTCCGATTCTAAACGTAAGAACGTTTGTACCTTTGAGTCCTGGTTCCCCTTTGTCCCCGACTAAGCGTAATATTCCAGGAGGCCCTGGAGTTCCTTTATCTCCTTGTTCCCCTTTGGCACCTGGGGCTCCTCTCTCGCCTTTTACTCCTGGAATTCCAAAGCTCCCTAAGAGACAGACGTAACAACATCAGTTCCTTAATTCTTTAAAAGTTCATGAGGATTCAAAAGTTAACAGTGCTTACCATAAAACAAAACAAGACAGATAAACCAAAAAAGGTTAACAGGGCTGAGAACTTGATAAATAGTTGCCCCCAAACAGGCAGCCACATGAGGGTAGTTGTCTAAGCCTGTAGGGAGAAAATATGACTATTCAAAAGGGACAAAGGAATACAGAAAACTGCAAAATCAAATATAAGGTTTTCTCAGAACTACTTTCTCCTCAAAGAATAAAATATAATTTATTTTTCTGCTAATTAAATGAACATTGTTCATGCCTCCTGATAGCTGGAAAGATATTCTATCACTTACCCCTCTGTCCCAGGGTGCCTGGCTTCCCAGGAGGCCCCGGAGGGCCAATGTTTCCGGGAACCCCCATCATCCCAATCATTCCTTTTTCACCTATGGAAACAAATTAACACAAGGCAGCACATGCTGTAAAGAATGAGAAAAGCGAAATACTCCGTAAAATAAAATGAATTATACTTAGAAAGAGAGAAAGAGTGTTGAAAAAATGGTTTCTGTATACAGGAAAATAATCACACTTGTCTAGGGATGGGTCAGTAAATGATCTTTTTTTACATCGTGGATGTGGAAGTTGGTAGCAAATCACACTTGTGGATGAGGAGAAAATATGCTGAAGGTTTGGAGCATTCCCTCGTCCCAACCCTTGATCAATAACTTTGTTATATTCCCTTATTTTACTTTCTTCATAGCATTTGTCGCTAGATGAACTTAGTTCTTAAATGTGTTTGTTATCGTGTTCCCCATTGTTCGAGGTGGAGTCTTATCCACCAATGTGTCTCTAGGGTCTGGAACGGTGATGGCATATGATAGCAGTTCAATAATATAAATGAAAGGTTAATTAGCAGATTAAGTTCTTATTCTGGACTCTTCTCTGGAGGAGAGACCAGTGAGGTCCTTATGCCATGAGAAGACTATTGAAATATTCTCTCCCAAACATATAAACCATAAAAAGTGATGAAATAAAAGAATTATAAGGGAATACTATGAACAATGACAGGCCAGAAAATCCAATTCTTAGAAGAGGCACAGATTACCAAAATTGACTCAAGAAGAAATAGAAAATCTGGATAGATCTATAAGAAGCAAAGAGACTGAATTAGTAATTTTAAAACTTCTCTCAAAGAAAACCCAAGCAAAGAGACTGAATTAGTAATTTTAAAACTTCTCTCAAAGAAAACCCAAGCCCCAGGTGACTTCACTGGTGAACTCTATCAATTATTTAAAGAATATCAATTCTTCACAAACTCTTCTAGAAAATACAAGAGGAGGAGACACTTCTCATCTTGTTCAATAAGATAGCATTACCCTGATACCAAAACCAGACAAAGACATCACAAGAAAACAGACCAGTAAGTATCCCTTATAAATATGGATGCAAAAAATTTCAACAAAATACTAGCAAATGTATTTCACTAGTAATATATTAACAAGATTACACAGCAAAAATAGTCATATTGTGGGTAATTGTGAAATTTGACCATCCCACTACCACCAGTTCCCAGCCCTCTGGCTCCTTGCAAATAACTCAGAAGAAAAACTTATACTAAATGAAAGAGAAGCTTAGAGTCAAAAGCCTATGCGGGTCTCTAGTTTACACAGCTACCTTAAAAGGAATATGTGGAAGAACAGAGAAGAAGAAAAACAAAAGCACATAAAGGGTACCTGGTGGCCCTAAAAATCCCGGATTTCCTGGATATCCTTTTGTACCAGGTGGTCCCATCTCCCCTCGATGACCCGGCATTCCTGGTGGTCCAGGTTCTCCAGGAAATCCTGACCTATCCAAGCCTGGAATACCTGGGTCTCCCTTTGGCCCCGTTTCGCCTCTTCTGCCTATATATGAATGAATGAATGAATGAATGAATGCACGATTGCTTTCCACACCAACTCCAGATATATTTTATGGCTGTAAATATTTAGCTCTGTGATTGTGGGCAAACCACAGACTTTTCTAATTGATAGATTTAGGTCCCCTTTTGTAAAATTCTAAGATCCCTTCTGGAGTTAACGTTCTGTGTTTCAATGATTCATGAAGTAATGATAGTGTAGAATTTAGATTTATTTTCTAGTCCTGCAGGCACACCTTGGGAATGCACTTTCTGACCATGGCGCAGTCTTTAACCGGCAGAATTCATACAGAGCCACTCACGTGGCAGCAAGCCACCAGATGCTTCTAGAAACAATAACAGCACCACTACAACAATTAACTTCTTGGCCAAAATTTTGTGAACATATAAGAAGTATAATAGGAGAGTCCTAAAGGCTTTTTTACCCAGAAACAGTTTACAGATCTGGTTGAGAGGAGTGAAAAAGATGGTAAGTTTCCCATGACTGCCTAGCTTTCATAATTTAGATTTACCTTCATACCCTTTCTTTTATGTTGCCTGTAAAGCAACCAACTATGTATTTTAGTTTGTAACTTGTGAACAGATACCTTTGCATACATTCACTCTGTTTCAATAATAAGGATACATTTACCACTTTAATATACCTATGAAAGTATTAAAGATAAAAGTTATTTGAGAGTTTATATGTGTATATATATATATATATATATATATATATATATATATATGTAAGTATACATCTGTATATATCTTCATTGTTCATATTTTCTTGCATACAAGACACAAACCAATTTTACTGTAGCAACTTCAGGTCCCTTACTCTATAGTTGGTATTCACTGCAACAAGTTCGTGACAACAGGTTTTTGTCTCTGAAATCACTTTTCCCATTGAACAGTGGTCAGGACTTGTTACCGGGTAGTTCTCATGTTAAGCAGCAAAACGCAAAGCAGGAGTCCCATGTCATCTGCCCGCCTGGTGACTGGTTTCAAGGGCCTCCCCCTACCTTGTTGCCCTTTCAATCCATTTAAGCCTGGAAGTCCTTGAGCTCCACTGAGACTTTCTTTGCACCTTCCTGGGGGGCCTCTTTCTCCAGGTGGTCCAGGCTGCCCTGGATCCCCTGCAAAATAGAGTCCAAGAATACAATCGGGTGCCAAAACCCAGGGTCCTAGTATTGCTATCCCAGTCATTCTCTTATAACTTTCCCCCCTGAATCGAACTTAGAGTTAATACCATTGATATGTCTTATAGAGGGGACACTCATTAAAAAGGAAAGAAGGAAGAAAGGAAGAAAGAGGGAACAAACGTAGGGCAGCAATGGAATGGAAATTTGAACGGAAAGTTAATTAAGGCTCGCACGTTCAATTTATTGAGCTAGAAGTTTGAGAAGAGTTCTTGACCCCTAGAGCACCTACACATTCAACGTGCAGCATTTTAGCTGAGCTCACAGTGGAGAAAAGCAATCACACTTGCTATTTTACCTCGTGGTCCATCAAGCCCTCCAGTTCCTGGAATTCCAGGGAGACCTGGAAGTCCAGGGAGTCCACTTTCTCCCTTTTCCCCAGAGTTGCCTCTTTCTCCTGGCAAACCTGGTGCTCCTGGCTCTCCAGGCATGGCTAGCCCTGGTTCTCCCTATAGCACAGAAATTACGTTAGTTTTACTGTATCATGCTTTCAAATCCTTATCGACTATTGACCGGTCTTTAGGGCTATTTACATGAAAATAACGTCTCTGTGATGGAGGTTCTATGTCCCTTTTGTACAGTCACCACCATTCCATCCATTTTCCTTTTTCAATTGTAGTTGCTGACTTTTTAAATAAAACTGTGCTTAGTAATTCTTCACAGCCTCCACTTTTTAAGAAGACTGTGGAATTTTCTGTAAACAGTCTAGATGTCTCTCCTTTGTTAGTTTTTCTCATAGATATCCACGTCTGTTTCTAGAGTTTTCCCATTTTAAGTACTCTGAATGTTTCTGAAGATCAAGGAAGAAATAGAGAGGCAAACTGGTCTTCTTACACCTTCTATTCTCCTTTCTAAAGGGGAGTGATGGTTCAGAGAAACTTTTCAAAATGTCGGCATCTTCATCATCTACAAATATATTGACAATTTCTACACACAGAGCATCCTAACTGGCTGACTGACTGCCCCTCCCCTCCCCTCCCCAATATCAGTCTGAATTTTAATTCTCAAAGACCTTGACTCCTGGGAGGCCTGGCTTTCCAGGTAACCCTGGCTTTCCCATTTCTCCAGGACAGCCTGGTGATCCTTTTGTTCCTGGAAAACCTTGGTCTCCTACAGAGAAAAAAATAACAAAGGTTGTAAGACAGGTCTTAAAAGATTCTGAACAGTAGCTCTTAGATATTTTTTTTTTTTTTTTTTTTAATTTTTTTTTTTTTTTTTTTTTGTGGTATGCGGGCCTCCCACTGTTGAAAAGAACCCGTGTCCCCTGCATCGGCAGGCGGACTCCCAACCACTGCGCCACCAGGGAAGCCCTCTTAGATATTTTTATGAAAGTTTAAATGATGAGAATGCCAACCGCTAAATTAGCACTTAAAAAACGTCAATTCCAAATCAGATTACATTGGTTCCCAGTTAAAAAAATTACCTTCTCCACTCTTGTTGTTTAGCACCACTAAAGTTTGACTGAGCAATTCTTTAAACCACTGATACCAAATGACCATTTGGGTGCCTTTTTAAAAAGTGTATTTTGCATACTGTGTACAGCCAAATGAATTTTTAAATGTGTCTATATATCTACGCAAGCATGACCCAGATCGAGATATAAAGCATTTCCAGCATCCAGGTAGCCTTTCTTTTTTTTGTTGTTGTTGCGGTACGCGGGCCTCTCACTGTTGTGGCCTCTCCCGTTGCGGAGCACAGGCTCCGGACGCGCAGGCTCAGCGGCCATGGCTCACGGGCCCAGCCGTTCCGCGGCATGTGGGATCTTCCCGGACCGGGGCACGAATCCGAGTCCCCTGGATCGGCAGGCGGACTCTCAATCACTGCGCCACCAGGGAAGTCCTGGGTAGCCTTTCTTAACATGGGTTGCTCAAGAGAATTACTTCCTAAAGCTCTATAATAGCCACTGAACATTAACTTCTCTTTTACTCATTTATAATAGGAGAGTTGAGAAAGGAGTTAATACACATCTTTTTCTCTGGTCTGTGGTTCAAAAGAGGAAAGCCTGGTAGAGCAAGGCTGCGTTCAGAGAGTTCCTTTGTGCCTCTAACTTGACCAATTTCATTTATTTATTTATTTTAGCTGTGTCGGGTCTTAGTTGCAGCACGTGGGATCTTCTTTGTGGCATGTGGGCTCATAGTTGTGGCATGTGGGCTTCTTTGTTGCGGCATGCATGTGGGATCTAGTTCCTTGACAAGGGATAGAACTCAGGCCCCCTGCATTGGAAGCACAGAGTCTTACCCACTGGATGACCAGGGAAGTCCCTAATTTGACCAATTTTAAATTCACAGTTATTTCATGAGATTCATTAGGTTCAACTGGGAAATTCTGAATCTCCACTTTCAAGAAGCCCTTATGCTAGTTCTGTTTCCCATAGTTTACAGTCTCCTTCCAGAAGGCAAATCCATAGGGTTACAAGCTAGGATGCAATGTCTCAAGGCAGGGTCCACGAAGCACTTGGCTAAAACATGGGCCAGGTTGCATTACTTCAAGATCACTGGGAAGAAATCTAAGAAACTGGAGTCAAAGCCATTCTTGGGACCATGTGAGAAATGTGATTATGTTTTCCATATCAAATACTCATAAATTGAGATCAATATTCCTATATTTGGGCAGAACTGATGGGTGATAAACATTGCTGACATATTAATGTAAGAGATGAAGCACCAAAAAATGGATTATATTTGGATAAGCACTTTGAAACAAACATGAAATTATCATAAAATCTGAAGTTCTATGGGACATCCCAGGGACTGAGATTACTCATATGCCATCCTGGACAGGATTTTGATGTATGTGTCAGCAGGGAGCCTCAGGTTACTGTTTGGGTTCTTAGCATCTGGATTTCTTTGGAGTGTTTTCCCGCTTTGATGAGAAACAGCATTTTTCCCTAAAGGAAAATAACTTCCGTAATTTATTTGGGAGTATATAGGGAGATCAGCTGTCTGTGATTTAACAGTTTTTTTTTAATTATAAAAGAAATGTATAAGGTGAAGAAATGTGTAAATGTACAAAGTACAGGCATTTATTAAGAAGAATAAATTCCTCATAACCCCACAATCAAGAAGAATCACTATTACATTTTAGTGAATTTCCTTACGTTTTTTTCTGTGTACTTTAAAAAATATGACTGCGATGAGATTGCATAAATCAATGTGAATTCTCCCTTTTTCGCTAAAATTATTGTAAGGTTTTCTTCCCATTTAAGACTGGTGGAAAACATCATTTTAAAGGATTTAATGGATATTTCCTATATTATTCATTATATGCATTTATATTTTATAAATATCCACAATGAACCTTATGTTTAAAAACTTTTTAAAATTTACCCTTAGGTCCAGGAGGCCCAGGGAATCCGATTCCTGGAATTCCTGGTTCACCATCGGGCCCAGGAAGACCCAGATCACATTTTCCTGTGGATCCAGGGATACCTTAAAAACATGCATACATTTACATCAGCGCCTTCCCTTTATCTTGCCTTAAAACAAAATGTTTGTTTCTGGGTCATCCCAGACCTTTTTGAAAATTAAGAAATAATAACCCCACCTTCCTCTCCCTTTCTATGCAATGAGCTAATCATTAGGAGGTGCAAATAATTTTGAAAATATAATTTAACTCCTAAAAAGAAATATTCTCGATATCTTGAACTATATGTCTCCCTCCATCAATGCAAAGTTAAGTTTTAGATGATGTTGGCAAAGAAGCTAAGTTTTCAAATGAAGAAGCTGTGGGAACTGTCCTGATTAAACACTAGCCCACATTCCTTGCTCCTCCACCAAAAATCCATGCAGATTGTTCTGCATTCCAACTCCTCTTACGTAATGGTAGAGATTCTGTTTTGGAATCAGAAGTACTAACAGGAATAATCTGGGTAACCTCAAAGGACAACAGCAAGTCTCCTGTCTGTTGGCTTGTCCCTTCTGGCCTGCACTGTTTTTTTTTTTGGAGCCAGTGACTATATGCTTTCCTTAGAATGGGAGAGTTATAACTAGGAGAGTCAGGGTGCCATCTGATGCCATGTACCAGATGTGGCAAAGGGATACTCACCAGGTGGACCTTGGGGGCCAGCACGGCCTGGGGCTCCAGGAGGTCCTGGGGGCCCTGGAACTGGTGTCAAAACACCGATTTCTCCCTTAGGACCTTAAGAAAATTTGCATCATAAGATTGGCGTGCATATTGAAGCTTTTCTTTCTTCAGAAGGGAAAAACACAATTATAAGGGGTTCATAAACATACCCGAAGGAATATAAAAACTAATCTGCTTCCATAGGCTTCAAAACTGGCTTAAAGATGACCAGCTCATAGAAATTCCACTGACAAATACATGGAAGCATCTACTATTGTCTAAGCCTTGTTTTAATTAAGAGCCCAACATGCTGGTCTATTAAAAGAGAGCCTATTTTTAAAAATATTGGTAATATGGAATTCAGCCTAATGGCTGGTGAATACTAGTAGGATATTTATTTATTGGGTGACTAGTTTTCACAGGAAGGCAGTATGGTTTATTGGACAAAACATGAAGTGAGGCCTAACAAGTTGATCTGGGCTTGAATCTTGGCCCTGCCTTTTTTTTTTTTTTTGCGGTACGCGGGCCTCTCACTGTTGTGGCCTCTCCCGTTGCGGAGCACAGGCTCCGGACGCGCAGGCTCAGCGGCCATGGCTCACGAGCCCAGCCGCTCCGCGGCACGTGGGATCTTCCCGGACCGGGGCACGAACCCGCGTCCCCTGCATCGGCAGGCGAACTCTCAACTACTGCGCCACCAGGGAAGCCCGGGCACGTTTTTTAACATAAGTTCCTCATGTGTTGAGAAAATAATGCCTGTGTCACTGGTAAAGATTTGAGATAACATTCTGACCACAGTGGCCAATATTAAAAACATGTTAGTGATCAGTATTGTCCATATATTCATATATTTATAGAAAGAATAAGTTTACAGTAATGTGATGGGGAAAATTTGGTAATAATATATTTTATGACAGTGGAGTCCTTCACTAAAAATTCACATTTAGAAAGAACAGAAGAAGATTTGAAGATGGATTAGAAGGGGGCTGAGTAAACTTTTTCAGTAAAGGACCAGATAGTAAAGAATTTAGACTTTATGGTCCAGGTGGTTCTCTGTTGCAATTACTCAACTCTGTTATCCAAGTGTGAGAGTAGCCAGGAACAATCTGTAAATAAATGAGCGTAGCTGTGTGCCAATACAACTATATAGACACTGAAACTTGAATTTTATATAATGTTTACATGTCACAAAATATTATTCAAAAATTTTTTTTCCCAATCATTTAAAAATATAAAAAACATTCTTAGCTTGGGAACTATACATGAGTGGGAGGTGGGCTGGATTGAGACTGAGGTCTGCCATGGTTTGCCAATCCCTGGATTAGAATAGCAGCCTCAAAGGTAAGGTGCAGAAAAAGATACACATGTATGAATAATCACAAAATAAGCTTTACATATGTGTGTGGACAGAAATGCATGCATACAATTTATAATATACTGGTGACCCTTGAACAACACAAGTTTGAACCACGAGGGTTCACTCATTCGCGGATTTTTTCAAGAGTAAATACTAGAGTACTACATGAACTACAGATACGGAGGAACCACACATAGGAGGGCTGACTCTAAGTTATACACGTAGAGCGTTGCCCGTCCTAACTCCCGCGTTATCTGAGGGTCACCTGTATGTGAATACTACTGGGGATACTGCACTCAAAAATTTTATTCCTGGTGAGGGATGCTATAAAAAGATTTGGAGACCAGTGGTTTTTTGGGTCTCTAAAGTGATTTTAGAAGTAAAAAAGACCATGGTAGCATTATTTGTTTAACACTGTCAGTAACATGAAATTCTCATCTTTCGCCATGTTCTCCACCACGGATAAACATTGAGGTTCAGATCCCTCCTGAATCCCGCAAGTACGTTCAGTATACGTGGATCCCAAAATTAACGGGACTTTATTATCAAGACAACTTTTCTTCATTTGTCTTAGATACTTTGAAGTTTTCTTTAGAAACCATTTATGAGGTTATGAATCAAAAAGAACAAATTTGCAATAACATGAGTGGGCCCTGGGCCCAGGAAGAGGCTTCTCAAGATCAATCCTATAGGTTTTTGCCTTCCCTTTGTTTATCATAGCTAACTTCCACTCATGTCTTAGGATCTGTTCACTCCGTTTATTTACATCAGTAATGGATATAGACTGTTCCTAGGAAATTTCAGCTGTACAGCTCAGTAACAGGGAAAAAGAGGATTATCTCTACCATATTCTACATGTTATTTCCCAGTGTCTACAAGTTGACATCGTCCATTTACTAGAAGCATGTTTCTATTCATTAGTCTTGAGGGAGTTTCACTAGCGCTAGGAACCATCAACCCACTCCACAGGAAAACAGGACTGGAAAGAAAACTAACCAACCGGCTTCTCCAGGTGGTCCAGGGGCTCCAGGAAGTCCTTGGGTGCCCTTTGGACCAGGCTCTCCCCAAGGTCCATAGTCTGATGGTCCAGCCGGTCCTGCAGGTCCTGGGGACCCAGGGATGCCAGGATCCCCTGGAAGACCCTGGTCTCCCTTCTCCCCACTCAGGGCCTGTATCAATAGAAGTACGTTTGGTTAGTGATTCATCCAGTATCCCTTTACACAGGCTAACCTCACCATGAATACGAATACCAGTTAGGTTGTCATGGAGAAGATCCTGAATTAAAAAGCAGTTGTTACCTGAAGGGCGTTGTTCCTAAAATAATAGCACTGAATGATGTCTGTTGTTTTGCCCTTTGGAATCCAGCAACATTTCATTAACTCTCTTGAGTCCCACTTAAGGTGTCCTACAATGGGATGCCACACATGACAACAGCCCCAAAAACTTAGCTCAAATTGGCCAACAACTCAAATGGCATGAGAGGTGACATTCATGTTACCGGCACATTTCTAAAATAAAACCAGTACAGCAAACTTTAATTCAATTGGTTTTTCACCAGGTATTTTCATTATAAAGGAGATATTCTATCTATAGTAATTTTTTTCTTATAAAATTTTTTTATTGTTCATTCCATAGTCTGTCACTTTGAAAATGAGTTGTTTATTTTAAAGAAGTTGAATTTGACAAAATAATCGAAGTTCCCCTTCTTCTCCAACATGGCCCCAAATAATAAATTTGACTGGATTTTTCATTGTTTAGTGTCAATGCGGGACTGAGCAATCCTTCTTTTATAATTGCAGGGTGTAAGACTCAAATCAGTTCCTTGATTTTCTCTTACTTTCTGGGACTTCTTTACTGGAACTAATAAAAAAAATTAGGGCGATGCAAATGGAAGCATCACATGAACTGTCTTGATATTAGACCAAAAGAGTTCCCGACTCCAGCCCTCTTTAAGGATAACTGCCACTCTGGAGGGGCAGCTGACAGTTTGCCAAAGAGAGTCTGAAACATTGGCCCTGCTAGCTGCTTCCACTCAAAAAGCATTTTGTAGTTAAAAGGTTTAGGAAAGTCTGCATATCATATCCACAACCTGGGGAGTCACTATTCATATTCTCATACTAAAGGGTCTGTGAGTGAATCTTTAAATTTGTTTGACAAGTTTCTCTGCTTGAGGTGGAACCCTTTGTATTGGACGACACTGATTAACCCTGGGAGAAACTGGGATTTCATAAAACAGGCTGGGCAGCATGCCTTGCAAACTTCTCAGATACATGCGATAGGTTCTCAGCCTCTGCCTCTATGACATTTAAAAACAGATTCTGGGGATGAAGTGAGAGAGTGGCATGGACTTATATATACTACCAAATGTAAACTAGGTAGCTAGTGGGAAGCAGCTGCATAGCACAGGGAGATCAGCTGGGTGCTTTGTGACCACCTGGAGGGGTGGAATAGGGAGGGTGGGAGGGAGATGCAAGAGGGAGGAGATATGAGGATATATGTATATGTGTAGCTGATTCCCTGTGTTATAAAGCAGAAACTAACACACCATTTTAAAGCAATTATACTCCAATAAAGATGCTAAAAAAAAAAAAAGATCCTAGTAGGAACCTCTCACTTGAACGTGTGAGAGATTCCATCCCATGAAAAGAGACAGAATTATATAAACTTAAATACGGTAAATGACAAAACATTTACCCAAATGACAAAACCCTAAATATTCTGTCCTCTTATGCATTTATTTTTACTTAAAAGAATGAACATTGTCCCCCAAATGTTGACTAAAACTTTCCATTATTAATCATTTTCTGAACTTCCTTATAAACTCATTTGATACAAATGTGGAATTGTAACTTGTGTATGAAACAAGGTCATTATCAATGTAGAATTTTCTATGGGCTAAAAAAACCATGGAGTGCTATTATTTTTTGTCAAAATACTATAAATATTTGTTCGGGTTATTACTGCTCATTTGAAGATGCCTCATCCTGCAGTTAAAGGGATGAACTGTGCTGAATGGGCAACAATTTTTTGAAAAGAAATCATCTGATGTCTTAACTTTAGAGCCCTTCATTCAGAGGGAGGGTAATTTGAAAACAGTGTCTAGATACCAACCGGTTCTCCCTTAGGTCCTGGTAATCCTTTTACTCCCGGAGTTCCAGGAATTCCATCCAAGCCCTTTCTTCCAGGATGTCCTCGGAGGCCTGGATCCCCTGGGGCACCCACTTGTCTCTCTGGCTGAGATGCTTCACCTTTTTCTCCTTTAAGTCCCGGATGACCCTGATCACCCGGGAATCCCTAGGGTGGTACAAAAATGAGCCTACCTTGCATTTGGGTACAGTTCTTGTGTCAATATTAAAAAATGTCAATAAGAACTTTTCAATTTCAATGAACATGGCTTTTTTTTCCAGACCCTTTCTTTGGCCCATAAGTAAAACTTCAAGCTTTTTGGCTTTATTTTTTTCTTCCAAAACTATAAAAAAAATTCAATTAGTGTAATTCAATGCAATATATATACAATAATATAATTCGATATGATACAACCTTCACATAATTCAGATTATGTTAGAATATTGGTAAATTTCAATATGCATCTATGGATAATTTGATTTAAATATATTTATCCAAGTATAACTTTCTGATTTAAATTTTTAACAACTTGATTGATGTATAATTTACATATTATAAAATGAATCTTTTGTAAGAATACAATTCAATGATTTTTAGTAAATTTACACATTCATGCTACAATCACCACAATCCAGTGTTAGGATGTTTCCACCACTCCTCCAAATTCCCGCAAATCTATTTGCAGCCCATCCCTGTTCCCAGCCTCAGCCCCAGGCAGCCACTGATCAGCTTCTGTCTCTGATGCCATTTGAAATGATTATAAATTCATTAATTCATTCACTTATTCTTTCGCACATCATTCATTTATTCATTCAATCAACAAGTATCTACTAAGTGCTTTACTATTAAGTGCTCCTTGCCAGGCACCAAACTGACAACCTATATGGGGCGCAACCATATTTCCAGAGGGCTCCATTTTCCAAATAAAGCTTTAAAACCATGAAATCTTACCGGAAATCCTGGAAGACCAGCGCTTCCTGGGGACCCTGGGATTCCTTTAATGCCAGCTGCCCCTTGTCTTCCTGAAAGCAGTAAATTATTAAGTATACATTGAACACAAACTCTGAACAGCCAGGGTAATGCAGTATGTGAAGAAAATAGGATGTCTTCTTCTGAAGAAAGAAAATTTCTTTATTAAAACACACAGTGCAAGGTAAGAATGGGAGTAAATAACTGGAACAAGAGATAACATTCAAAATAAGAACTCTTAAATTTTAGCTTCCTAAAATTCTCGTCTTTATAATTTTAAGGAGACACATTTATTTCTTCTAATGATAAAAGTAATGGGTGTTCATTGTAAAAAAAAATACAGAAAGAGAATAAAAATCACACATACGGGGGCGGTGGTGGTGTGATGAATTGGGAGACTGGAATTGACATATATACACTAATATGTATAAAATAGATAACTAATAAGAACTTGCTGTATAAAAATAAAATAAAAATCACGCATAAATCTACCACCAGATGACAGTATTTGCTAAAATTTTCATGTGCATTACTCATAAAATTTTTTTTTTTTTTTTTTTTTTTTTTTTTTTTTACCCATCATAAAATTTTATATCCATAAATGCATAGGACTCGTAATACACTTTTCTGGAATCATACTGTACATATGTCAATAAATATGGACTTATAGCTTCCCTTTAAATGGCTGCATGGTAGCCTATTGTATGGGTGAACCATCATTCATTCAGCTAACAGCTATTTTTAGACATTTAGATTGTCTTATTCAACTTTAGTTGTTGTAAACAATGCTATGATAAATACCTCTGGATATTTAGTTCTGCAAATTTATCCAAAGATTTACTTTACAATAAATTGCTAAAAGTGTAACTGCAGGTCCAAACAGGTACAAATCTTTCTGAGGCTTTGTATATCGGTTGCCAAATTGCGTTTTATTGTATTATTTTATACTTCCTCTATTTAACTGTCTCTGTAAAGAGGATCCCTTTAGAGGATCTTTTGGATGGATCTCAGGTCAGTTTATTAACAAATGTTTATTCAGATTTTTTTTTTTTTGCAAGATTTAAGCCAGGAGAATTTTTTGTATAGTAATCCAAACAGTTTTACTGCTTATGTATCTCTTTGAGCTATACCTGTAGTACCTCAAATGTAGGAAAACCAAGGAAAATACAGCAATGCAACTGGTTGGTTAGCAGCAGTGAGCTGCCCGCCTGCATCACCAGCCTTGGGCCAGAGATCGCTCTGGGGATGTAGGAAAATTATGATGGCTTTCCTTTTGTTCTTTACCTTCCTCCCTTCCTTTTAGTTTTTGTTTTAACATTTCCCCCAGAGACTTGGGCGTCAAATAGGTGCTGTATGAAAAACACTGCCCCCTGTTCTTTGCCCCATCCTTTCCTGTCAGGCTTGTCTCAGGGAGTCAGGGGGCAGTCACTGCAAAGCAACTAAGGCCTTCATGAAGAGGTGGGTAGGATTTGAGGGTGACAAAGGATCCCTGCCCTAATGCGTGTCCTCTACTGGCTGGCCACAGTGCTCGCAGCTGCCACCATGAGCCTTTCTTCTTTGGACTGAGACCAAGCCTCCCCGAAGACTCTGTGTCAATGCAAATGTCTACTGGATGGTGGTAACATGCAAACATGCTCTTATCTCCAAAGGTAGAGCTTTTAGCTCTTAGCTTCAAAGGTAGAGCTTTGGATTAACCTGGCTCAAAGGGCAGTGCCTGGTACAGCAATTAAGGGGTTCCAGTGTAGAAGGCGGAGCATGTCTCCAGAGGACAGTGTCCGGACTGGGGTCAGGCTCTACCACTTATTAGCTATGTCATCTGATACCTCAGCTTCCTCATCTGTTAAATGGGGTTAACGTAACACTTAGCTCTAGGGTTGACATGAGGACTAAGGGATGGAAGCACAGAAGACATCTAGAACCATGCCTAGGGCACTGAGCAAGGGCTCTGTAACTTGAGAGCTCTTATTAGTTAATGAGAAATCATTTGAGGATGGTGTCTATAGACCAAGGTGCTAATGGCAGAACCTAGATGGTGTGTGATACCACGTGAAGGCCCTGGGTAGCCAGCAGAGTGGCACAGGGGCAGAGGAACCCAACTAATAAAATAGAGACTTTTTCTACTTCAAGGCTTTGTCCATGGTCATTTCTATGACCAGGGAAGGGGAAGGTAGGAGAGCTGAGGCAGAGACAGCCTGGAGCAACAGCGCTGAGGTGGAGAGTTCTGGTCTGGCACAGAGGTCGACAAGGGAAGCGACATATGCTTTATTTAGTCCTCAGGATACTGGCCTATGAAATGTTTTTTCCTTCAAAAGTTGACGGCTAATATTTTTTTTAAAACATGAGATTTCAGATAAAAAATCCCAATTTTATTCTTCCCATGAAAAATTGGAAGATTTATTAGCACAGAGCCTAAAAGGCTGCCAAGTAACAACAGGCTGGAGTTGAGTGCCTGATGGCACCTCCCCATTTACTGCGTAGCCCCTTCAGTTTACTGAAGTCCTCACCACTCCTTATCTTCCCCAACACTGGGGCCACTGGCGAACTTTGTTATCATGCTTGTACAGTTAAGAATAATGTGAAATAGTGCATGTGCCCATGATGATATCAAAAGGGGGAACATGAAAAATTAGACTGAGAAGGGTCATGTCTCTTGAAAAAAAGAATGGGAGACAGTTTCTTGCATTTTTTTTTTTTTTTTTTTGGCCACGTCTCTCAGCCTGCAGGATCTTAATTTCCCAACCAGGGATCGAACCCTCAACCCCCTGCAGTGGAAGCCCAGAGTCTTAACCACTGGACTGCCAGGGAAGTCCCAGGGGCTTATTTCTTTATGGAAGAAAAAAGTGGTTTGTGTTTGGTATGGCTGCTTCACTCCTCCAGGTTACCAGCTGGTCCCCTGTAGAAAAGTGAGTTTACAATTCCTGGATAACACAGTGGTTTGCTAGAGTTCAGCAACTAAGACGGAATAAGGGGAAATGCCAGCTTTTATGGGATTTTTGGCTTCCTTTATGTTAACAGAGTATGTTTCTGAAAGTCTCCCTCTAAATTCATATAAACCACATCCTGACATCTAGCAGTCTGATGCCTTTTCTTCCTGCCCAATGAATCGACCCTTTCGGTACTTGAAAAGATACTTGTGTGCAAATTGTCTGTACCTGGGAATCCTTTTACGCCATCTAACCCCGGCAATCCTGGGGGGCCTGGAGGCCCTGGGACACAAGGACACTGTGTGCACAAAAGGCCTGGCTCCCCTGCAATGAGAACACACTTGCATCACTCACAAACCCATGCCGAGTCCTTAGAAAGGACATATTTTCGAACCACACGATCATTCGTTACGCCTAAAAATTTTTTCATGTAGTGAAAATCATTTAGGACATTGTACATATTAATAAAAACATCATTCATCTATTATACCTGCTTACTTTATCTGAGCTTATTTTTTGCGTTCTGAGAGAGGAAATCCCAAGAGCCTAGTATTAAATATTTACTATTTCAGTGTTTCTCTCCTTGAGTGCAGGCTACAACCCACATACTAGGAAGAGCCAATGATTTATTGCATAGGTGCTAAATAAATGATTCATTTCCAGATAAATAAATACCGTTAGGTAATCCTTTTGGAAAAGAAGCCGTCTCTGACTGTCTGCTATTTTGGGGTCATTGTTGTCTCAGGGAAATATAAAATCAGTGATAATAAAGATGATGAGAATGGCTTATTCTAGTTGAGAAACATCACTGATTGAACCAACCTTTGGGCCCATCGACTCCCGGGATTCCTGGAGACCCTGTATGGCCTGGAGGTCCACCATCTCCAGGGGGACCTCTGCGAAGAACAATACCACCTACAAAGAGAAAACACCAAAGCTAGTTTTTTGTTTTTGTTTTTGCTTTTTTTGCGGTACGGGGGCCTCTCACTGTTGTGGCCTCTCCCGTTGCGGAGCACAGGCTCTAATCGCGCAAGCTCAGTGGCCATGACTCACGGGCCTCGCCGCTCAGCGGCATGTGGGATCTTCCCGGACCAGGGCACGAACCCGTGTCCCCTGCATCGGCAGGTGGACTCTCACCACTGCGCCACCAGGGAAGCCCGAGTTTGTCATTCTTAAAGCAGCTTTTCAAGAAAGCTGTTCCCAGTCTTCCACATACATCTGCTATTATAATGGTACGGTCAATAGTTAATTCTCTCCAATTGTTGTGTTCTATGATCTAATTTTTGGTCTTGCCATTTCCAATATAGGTTGAAGGCAATGCTGATGAAACTAAATATGTACAAACAATACCTATAGCTTCCCCCAATTTCAGAGCAACAGGTAACAGTGGAAACATTTAATTTGGATGGAATATGTATGTGTTATATTATGTCTGTTCCATTATGAAAGAATGCTTATTTTGTGATCCAGTTATCTGTGTCTTTAAGTTGAATGGGTAGTTATCTCTGAACAGTAAAATCTACTTCCACTTATAAAACAAATACATCACAGGGATGAAATATACAGCATGGTAACTATAGTTAATAATACTGTGTTGCATATTTGAAAGTTGCTAAGAGAATAGGTCTTGGAAGTTCTCATCACAAGAGAAACATTGTAACTATGTATGGTGACAGACACTAACTAGACACTGTGATGATCATTTCATAATATATACAAATATTGAATCAATATGTTGTACCCCTGAAACTAATATAATGTTGTACATCAATTATACTTCAATAAAACAAACTGAATTTAAAAAATAGAAAAAAAAGTAAAATCTTATGGCACTTTTACACTTAACGTAGACTCATGTATACTTTTACATTTATACATTTGTAGATACTTATACATTTTCATATTCATTTCATATTTAACTCAACAAATATTTGAGTACCTACAATGTTCCAGCCCCCATGCTGTATGCTGGGCTTCAAAGAGTAAATGAGACACTCCCTGACCTCAAAGAGCTTTGAGTCTTATAGGGGAAACTGACTCAGACAAGCAATGTGGAAAATTCTATGATCAGGATAAACCTGAGTGTTATAAGAGGTAGGTGGGCTCAGTGAAAACTTTCTGCAGGACTTTGAAGCTCCAACAGGAAGGACAGATAGGTGTTGCTTAGAGAAGAAAGGGTAAGAAACAAGAACAGTCTCTGAAGGGCGAGGGAGCATGGTGCCTTTGGAGCGGGAGCTGATCTACGGCAGGCGCCCTGTGGGCCAGATCCTGATTTGAACATTCCTGAGCTTCGTGAGCTGTGCGTATCAGGCTTGTCATGGATAAAATGAGGACACAAAACCTACACCTGGAGAAAGACTTGGAGGGCTAGAAGTTGTTCAAACCCCTGATATACAGTAAAGTATTTTTGTTGAGTTTTGCTTTGTTTTCCATAGATCCACTCCATAGCTTAACAGCTTGTTCTTAGACATTGTCTTCTGTTAATAGGATAATTTCTTAGATTGTTGTTAGCCTAAAGGAAAGCTTTTATTTATTTATTTAGGCCGTGATGTGCTGCTTCTGGGATCTTAGTTCCCCGACCAGGGATTGAACCCAGGCCACGGCAGTGGAAGTGCCGAATCCTAACTACTAGAACACCAGGGAACTCCCTTTATTTTTAATATTGCTCATGTAACTAGACACTTAACTGAATTATTTTATTACTACTAAGAGTTTTCCAGATTATTCTTTTTAATTTTCTATGTTTATAATTATATTGTCTATAAATAATGTTTCTTCCTTTCTTAAAAATATCACTGATGCATGGAAGATTCTTAAGGCTAGTAGGAGGGTTGGGTATAAAACACAAGACCTCCCAGGAACCTGCCAGGAAAGGCATGTAAAAATATATAGAGCGATCTGTGTGTTCCTGAGGTTCTATATCCCTATCAGCCACATACAGAATGCTAAGTGGCTCTATCAGGGGATGGAGAGAAAAGGATAACTTCATCAGAACTTCCAGGTACCGCTTCAGAGCCTCTGGGCTGCAGCTGGTTTCTGACCCACTTTTCCTGGCAGCATCTTGCTTTGGTCCATGTTGCACACCTCTAGCCTCCTGTCCTGGGGCTTCCCTGCTGATGACAAGCCACAGGATGCCCCAGGAGCCATGCCAACACAGCCTGGAAGTGTGTGTCTGTGGGGGGATGTGGGTGGGGATGGTAGGGTGTTAGTCCCGTCCTGTGGGGCACAACCTTGACCCATGCGAAATAGGGTCTGGTGGGGAAATTCTTGCCTCTTTGTCTCCCCAGGAAAGATTATCCTGAGACGAAGTTATACAGCTTCTTGGAAGATAGTCTCCAGGGACTGAATGAGCAGTTGCACTTGGCCTAGGCCAACTTGATAATGGTCATTCCTTCCCTGCTTCTCTCCCCTTGTCCCTGTTTCCTGCTCCACCCTCTGTGGGAACTCAGGCTAACACCGGGCTGCGCTTGCAAAGTAGCCCTGCCACCGTAGCTGCTTCCACAGAGAGTTAATAAATGAAACTCCAGTGGAAACATAACTCCTACGGTCCACACTGATGGCCAAGCCGCGCGTAAGGTTCATCGCCCCCGATGGGCAGATCTCTGTCACCGGGCAACGTACGCAAAAGGGCATCTTTACCTGGTGGTCCTGGAGGTCCTGGCAACCCTGTAGGGCCTGGTGAACCAGGACAGCCAGGGGACCCGGGAAGCCCCACTGCGCTCTTTCCTGGGGGTCCTCGCTCGCCTTTACTTCCTTTTGCTCCTGGTACTCCAGGGGCTCCTTGGAGGCCAGGCCTTGATGACCCTTGGAGAAAATAATCATTTATTGTTTTTTAGATGTTCCCCTGATTAATATACATTTGTTTTGCAATTGCAAAAAGTGATATATTCTTATAAAAGTTGTACAATTGAAAAGTATATAGAGCATATAAAAGTGAATTATCTGATGTCCCTTATCTGTGGCCTTGTTAAACTATCACAATACAGCAGAGCTCAGACCATTCCATTTCAAGAAGATAATTTATGTGACTTATTACAAGGGGCTGAAACAGAGGTTGGGATGCACTGTAGTCTCTTGATTCAAAAGGACTTCAGGAGAAATTCTTCAGTATATGTTATTTTATAAATTCTTTTTATTAGAGACTAAAAGATGCCTATCTTTCAGGGTCTCCAATGAGAAAGAGAGAAAATTGTAATTGGACTCTATTCTTGCCAATCGTCTTAGTTATATTAAAGGGTACCCTGGGGGAGGCAGGCATCTCCTGGGGGAGAAGCCATGCCAGGTGATACAAAACCCCCTTCTTCTGTCCCTTCTAAAATGACCCGGATGTGAGAAGGGCAGTCTCAAATCTCTGCCTCATAGTTAAGAATCTCTGCTGAGAAACCAGTGGGGGTAATATCCGATTATTTCTGATTATTGAGCTTGAAGATTTTGGCCTAAAGGCTAATAATCCTTCGGATTGACATCTGTTTTAGAGCTTTTTAATTTTAACTTGCTGGCTTTTTAAACCATTCTATTCATTACTTGGAAGGAAGTCTTTCTTAATATTTGGTCAGGCCTTTAAAATCCCCTTTTGCATCATTTCAACTTCAAGAAATACCTGCTGTTAAGAGTTTGGTATATATTTTTCCACGCATATGCAAGAACACATAATATTTATCCATTGATCTTTTTCTTTTGCAATAGAGTTATAATATACATGTAGTTCTTCAGTCTGTTTAATTTTAATTCATTTTCAAAATTATGAAATAGTTTAAATATACAGCATAGTACAGAGAAAAATATAGTCCATGGCAGGGCTTACTAAATCGTTGCTATTTTGTTCTTAGTTTTGTCTCCTTTACAAAATGACACATTACGGTACGACAGTTATAACTGAGGCTACGGTGGTTGATCTTTAACCATCCTTGATCCTATTCTTCCTCTCTCAAGAGGCAACCACTCAAATGACTCATGGATAGTTTTTCCACTTCACAGAATTGTCTATGTACCACAAACAATATATTTTTAAAATTAAAACTTTACACAACAGCTGTAATCTATGTGTCTTTAGGCAACTTGTGATACACTATGAAAACTATCATTTTAAGCAAGCTAGTTGCCATAAAATTATTGTTTTTCTAGCTCTGTGCCTCTTCTGAGTTTCAAGCCTTCTGCTCCTTACACTGAAGTTACTGTCTTACACTTAGTTAAAACTACTGAGAAGTAAAAAAGAGCATTTCTTTATTAGTTTGTGTCAGTTTCCCAGTTTCCACTCCCTTTTCCCCTGCAGGTCACAAAGTTAACGATTAAGAAGTTGGAAACACTTGTATGTCAATTAATGAAACATTTGTCTTATGTAAATACTGTAGACTCACTAGAGAGCAGTGTGTTTTCCATTTAATAGCGTTTCTATTGGTATCCTGAGAAACATGTACCTACCAGGACTTCCAGGGGCTCCAGGGGGACCACTGGGACCTGTGAATACATAATAGCAATTAATTGTTTACAAAGATGTAAATATTCCCTCCCCCTGGTTGTTGAAATCTTGGATGACGATATAATAATAATATAATAATACATTTTTCATACTTTTTCTCCACTCTCACAGAGGTAAATATGAGAAAACTTCACTCATTTAAACAAACTCTAAAGAAGAAACTAAGTTCATCTTAGATGTCTAGCACTCAAAAAGGGGGAGGGAAGAGAGACAGGGGTAGGGGATAAGGGACATGAGCTACTATGTATAAAATAAATAAGCAGCAAGGATATATGGTACAGCAGAGAGAAATATGTATACCTGAAACCAATATAATATTGTAAATCAACTATACTTCAATTTTTTTAAAAAAGTAAATCATGCTACTTTATCATCTTCAAATAATTCAACAAGACACTTCCTAAGAGTCGGCTCTGTGTTTGGTATTTTGCTGGGATGATTCAGATGCCAGAATATTAAATAGCTGGAATTGTCAAGAATATGAGTTTGGTCTGGATCCATCTCCGATCGCTTATAGCTGTAACACTGCATAGGGCTCTAATTCTTTGATGTATATGAGTGATTTATAGTAAGCATATCAGATTTTTAAAAATCCATGTCTAATACTTATCTGTCCATTTGTTTAAGTACACTGAGACTTTTACCCCTCTTAAGTAAAATTCTTCTTTGAAATCTTATTTATATCAATAATTTTCCTAGATCAGTGGTTCTTAATCCTGTTGCACATTAGAATTAATCTGGGGAGCTTTAACGATCTGCCAGTATCCAGGGCCCTCCTCCAGGCAATTAAATCAGAACCACAGGGATGGGACCTGGACATGGTTCTTATTTAGCAGTTCCTGGGGATTTTAATGTGTAGTAAGAGATAAGCGCTATTAGCCAGATCTTTGCAATCTATCAAAAGGGATAGAACGTAAGTAAATGTGACTTTAATTCATGATCCTGGAAGTCAGAAAACCAGGACTTCAGTTCCTTCTTGTCACTATTTGTGTGGATTTGCTCAAATTATAGCTTTTCAGGGACTCCATTTTCTCTTTTGTATCCCACTGAGATTGCTGGTTTCGGACACTCCCACCTCCTTCTCTCCAGTCATGTTTGTGTCTTCCTACCAGACTTGAACGTTATGCTTTCCTACATAAAGATAATTCAGTTACCTTCTACTGTATACCACCTATGGAATTTTCTTATGAAAATTAGGAAACACCAAAAAATATCACCACCTATGAACATTAGGAGACCTCCCTTCTCCTCTTGCTAGTTCTGGGTCTGTAAACACATGCTATACATTTTGCCTTGAAAGAAAGACATGGAATGATCAGCAAATGCTTTAGGAAGAAATTTATTCTCACCCTGTGGGCCAGGAACTCCCTTGGGCCCTGGTGGGCCTGGAATTCCTTCATCTCCCTTTTCCTGGTATGCATCATAATATTCTGTCTTAAAGGAAAAAGAAATTAATAAAGAAAAAAGACGGCTATTTATGGACAGCTCGCCAAATGCAATTACTTCAATTTCTTCTTTTCTGGCTACAATGATATTTTCCTTATTTTCCTGAATTCATAGGTTTATGTGTCAGAAGGATATGGCAGTTAAGTATATGGGATGGATACATTTAAAAATAAAAGTTAATCTGGTATCATGATATCATATATTTCATGGGCTTTCAATTAGAAATACATTTTATGATGTGGCCCAAATCACACATACACATTTCAATATACATATACATATCTATATATGTGTGAATATGTATACAGAAATGAAAGTTTCACAAAATAGTGACTTCTTACAACATATGATCAACTCTGATATTTTTTATTCTATTCGGTTTCACTTTTTAAAAATGATTGCCCTGAGGTAAATTTATTTCAAAGTATATTGGGACCTACACATCAAGAAAACTTTATTGATTGTTTCTTTAAATTTCAGGACACTGTTGACCTTCAGACAAAGGTTTCCTCAGTCCAAGGACTATTACATATTTCTTTTCTTTTTTTTTTTTTTTTTTTTTTTGGAGGCCCACGGGCCCAGCAGCTCCGCGGCATGTGGGATCTTCCCGGACCGGGGCACGAACCCGTGTCCCCCGCATCGGCAGGCGGACTCCCAACCACTGCGCCACCAGGGAAGCCCGACTATTACGTATTCCTGAAGTGATCAGTGGACCTACTGCTGGTCTCCTTAACCATCTACTTCCAAAGCAGAACTTCCTCTGAAGTTAGCAGAAGCTGCAGAGTTATGTGGTATTGAGCATGAGAAAAGAAGATAGAAAGAAGATGGAAGTATAAAAGTTTTGTAAAAACTTAGTTTTTTCATACGTTGCACGGGGCCAATTAGTTCACTGACTTGTTTAAAGAATAGGTAACTAGAGCTTTGTGGTTAAGCAGTATAAAATCACAAGAAAGAATTACTACTAATCATAGTACTAATAATGTAATAATCTCCTCCATCATAAAAGCCGTAAAGACATGTGAGTACCTTCCAAGTAAGTACTTTCACAGAATAGCCTCTTTCATTTTCCCAGCAACCCCTTAAAAGTATCTTGGGATTACTTGCCATCTGAATCATTTGCTTGTAGTGTAAAGAGGCTGATTTCTGGGACCCTCCTCCAGTTACTGAGTTGACTGACTCAGCCTGAAGGGTCTGAGAACTGCGTTTGTAATAACACGCACACACACTCCCCCAGTGACTCCTTTGCCACCATGGAGGAGCTTTCTGTCACACCTGCACAGTCACACTGAACGTGAGAACCACCGTCTTTTGAGGCAGGAAAGGAAGAGGCCAGACCTCAGAGCCTGGGTCTTTTGCACTCATCTCCTTAAGCTGCAGAGTCACTCTATAAAATGTAGCCACCCTGCAGTCAGGAGCTGACAGACATCAAATCCATGTTCACGCCGGGGAGGGGAGGAAACAGCCTGCCGCTAAGGAGCATGGGCTGGGGTCATTGGTTTTTGCTGGTCCTGTATTCAACGCAGGGCTGAGCTTCTGCTGCCTCACAGTGCAGGGCTGTCTTAATGGGGCCCAGCTGGAGACGGCCACCCTGCTGCCCAAGCAGTCCTCCTCTGCTGCCTTCCTGCCCTACTTAAGGGCAAGGGATTACTTACCTTGGGCCAGGCCTGATTAGACAAAGGTTTTCTTCTCTACAGCCCAGGATGGGCATGGCCAGTGCATTCCAGGGACCAAGTAGGACCAAAGAAAAATACTTGTCCATTATCAAATGGACAAATAATGACAACAGCTATTTCTTTTGCCCCGGTTTGATAAAAAGGTAAATACTGTAATCTCTATCATAGCAGTCAATAAGAGACAATGATTCAAAATTTCCTTGATATTTTGAAAGACTTGATCAAACGTGACCTTAAAATGGTCTTTAATTACACTTACTGGACCACGAAATCCTGGAGGGCCCATGTCTCCTTTCCACCCCTATGTTGGAAGACAGTTAGAAATTATGAGCACTTTAATCAAAAGTATTTACATGTCAGGTAAACTTAGAAACCAAAATGCACAGGTAAACAAATCTATGCTAGAATTGATGTTATTTCTATGAAATGTACAAACCAAGTTAACATGAAAGGGATACTACTTGTGATTATCTTCCTGGAGGGCCATATCTGAGTCAAGAATCTTATCTACAAGGTCTGGAAGAAGTGGCTCTTGTTCTCTAGGTTTCTTCCACATCACTCCCTTCAAAGGATGTTTGCATCATTGCGTGCTCTCCTGTTCCCACCCAGAATAGAGGCACAGGGAAACCAGGCTGTGGGTTGTAGGCAATTCCCGGTGTCCCAGCTATAATCAACCTCCTTTCTTACCTACTCAAGAGGGCATTCCAGGATTCTACTGGAAACGATATTAACACAGGATAAAAATCTTGAATCTGCATATATACCTACCTACGAAAACTATTTGAAAATATCTGTAACGTGTTGTCAGAAACAATGATGTGGAATATGGTCCACAGTTAACTGATGATGACCTTTCAGTATATCGTGACCCAGGTTGAGACTCACGGGGACCAGCCTACCCTTGACCTCTGATGACCTGAAACTTCCTCCAATCGCAGGTCCTTTCCAGCTTCTTCCTCAGGGAGCTGAAATCTCAGCTGAGATTTGAGCTGAAATCTCACTCGTCCTAAGTCAGCTTCTACTACAGAGGACAGGTGCAATATCTTTCCCCTTCAAGTGTTCAAATATAGTTGCCACATCTCTTGTTTCTTCTTAACAAATAGGCTAAGATGTTTCAGTGAGCTCTAATTGCAATTCCTTGTACCGAGTTTCAGGACGTGTGGGGAAAGGGTGACCAAACCCAACCAATTAAAAAAGCTGAAGATAGATGTTAGGAAGGGAATTACCTTGATGCCATCTTCGCCCCTTAACCCAGGGAAACCCTTGCTGCCTTTGGCTCCCTACGGAGAACAGCAAAGTGCGTAGGTCAGAAGACACATTGATAATCAATCTCTTCTGTAGGAAGCAAAGTGCTTTAAACTCCTTTCGGGAAAAAAAAATGTGCTCAGATGACCTCTCTCCACAGTGAGGGTGTAACACTATGATTCTCAAACATAATTTTTAAAAGCTATATGCTTTTGGTTTGCTTAAAACTACGTAGTGACTCTCAAAAACCCTTTTGTCTCATAGGACCGACACTTTCACTATATTAACGGGCCAAGTCACGTCTTTACCTCAGTGCCAGGGAAACCGGGGGCACCATCTTTTCCAGGCTTTCCCTAAAACAGAAACAAAACAAAAACACGTAACTTAGTAAATATGGGTAATTTCAATAAACATGAAAAATGAAATGATATGATCATCTCTTGACCTTAGGCAAGAAAGCCTGACTGAGGTTTCCCCCACTTATTAAAAGGAAAAACTATTAACCACAGAACAGGTGATGACCTTCTCTTGCCGGGGAAGGCAGAAGCCAGTCAGAATGGGAAATTAGGGAGGGTCACTGGAAAAAGGAGAGGATACTAAGAGCTAAGCTTAAACTAGAGTTAACACTACCCATCAAAGCTTAGAAGGAAAATCAAGGAAGCACTGAGCAGAGAATCGAACAGGAAAATCCAGACAGAGGGAGGCATTCACAGTCTATTCATTGGCGGTGTTGGCAATGCCCTGAACTCCAGATGTGCCTATATTTAAATATATGTATAAAAGGTATTTTGCAGCATTCAAACAGACAGGGCTTTTGGGATTAACTATTATGATAAAATAATAAATGATATGATAAAATTAAAAATATTAGTTGAATATTTTTTCTTAGAAAAAAATATTTTCCCAGCGTATAATTTTTAGACTTTTAAAACAATATATGTGTTTAAATCTTTGCAAAATAGAGCTGGGAGGGAGAGTGAGCCTCTGTTGCTTCTACATTCTCCTCTTTTTTTACCCATCACCCCCTATATGGATGAAGATCGTTTGTCAAAGAAGAGAATGAGGCTGATACACAGAGAGGAGCAGAAGTGAAATGGACAGAGTCCTGCCCGTTTCATTTCAGGTTCAGAAGTCCTTGAAGCTTGTTTTAACCTTGAACTTCTCAGATACTTGAACAAATAAATTCTAACTCCCAAATTTTAAAAAAAAGTTTAGAAAATCTAAGCTAGTTTGAGTTAAGCACCTTATATTCACGACCTCAAGAGTCCCGAGTACTTACTAATTTAGGTTGTACATGACACTGAATTTCCAAACTCACCTGCGGGCCTGGTTCTCCAGGAGCACCTTTTTCTGATCCGTAAGATTCTCCAGGTGGCCCCTGTATTAATGAGAGTTAGGTCAAGTTTTGTAAATTATTGATTTTTGACTTACATTGATTTTTATTAACTTTTCCCTTCTGTTAAAATTTTTGAAATGGTGGGTTATCTGAGAAGGACATCTTATTTATGAATATTAATTTAAAAACAGATGCTGGAGATAAATCATAAGATGGGTGCCATTGGGTACACGTAAAACAGTGCAGGGATTTCAGCTAGAAGTGGCCATAAAATAATTCTAGTATTTACGATCTCTGCGGTAAAATACTACCGTGCTTTAGCTAATATTAAGATTTAAAGGTAGATCATACATCAAAATATGCTCTAAGGTTCTGCTTTTTGTTTCAAGGGAACAACATGATTCTTAGTGACCTACTGAGGGTCCAGGGCGTCCAGACTGGCCCATGGCTCCCTGGTCTCCCTTCTCCCCTTTGAGGTCCTGTCACAAAAACAAGTTAAGGTCATTACAAACAGATCAAACAAGATATTATTGACTATACTTGGAAAAGTCCTCTGTCTGTTCAATGGATTGGATTTTCAAGCTACTTATATACCTCCTGTTAACACACCACATTATGAATTTTCACATTTTGAATTTTATACCTGGGAACCCCCTGAAACAATATACAAACTTTTTGTGTGCTATATTTTATTTATTTTTTAAACTGACGTATAGCTGATTTACAATATTATATTAGTTTCAGGTGTACAATGTAGTGATTCAAGATTTTTATACTCCTTTTATAGTTACTATAAAATATCGGCTCTATTCCCTGTGCTGTACAATATATCCTTCTTACAACCTTTTCTTTTTCTAAAAAAAAAATGAAAGTCTCCTTTAGATCAAACTGTATTAAACTAATTTAATTCTTGAATCAGTTTTCTCTAAGCACAATTAGATCATCTCTAATGCAGTTTACTTTCATTTTTAATATGCTGAAATTATTTTCACTGAGATCAACAATTCTCTGAGTAAATGTTACAACGAGGATTGAATTCATTAATTAGGTTTGTTTTGCCCTTATCACATTTTATTCCTATATTGTGAAAATATAATTTTCAAAATCAATTTTTTTCCCAATGTGAGTATCCTCCTGAGGGCATCATTTTTATAAATAACTCAATTTTGTCCCCTGGGTCAAATCTTCCAGATCTTGCTTTTGTCAAAACAAGATTTTTTCCCATCAATTTTCAGCCAATAAAGCTTTAGACTTTATTAAATATACTTTTGTTGATTAATTCTGAAAAGTTCAGTTATTCTCCTCAGCCAATTTTTTTCCAGTCTTCAATGAGAGTTAGTATTTTGGCCATATAAAACTTCACCATGTTCTGTTTTAACCCTTCTAGTTTTGTGTTGATAATTTCTATCATTAAAAATTAATTATATTGAAAGAGATGATTAAGGGATTTCTTTTGGGGGTGATGAAAATGTTCTAAAATTGCACATGGTTATATCTGCATAATCCATGACTATACTAATAGCCACTGAATTGTACACTATATAAGTGAATTTTATGGCATGTGAATTATATCTCAATAATGCTGTTAAAAGTTAATTATAATTAAAACCCATGAATTTTATTCTTTAGAAGGGTGAAAATTATGGTATGTGAATTATATTGCAATCAAGCTATTATTAAAAACAATTAATCATAAGTTTAAAGGAGAAGGATGATTTATGTTTATTTCTTAGTTAATCCACAAGAAAATCGTTAGCTTCCCCCTCACTCCCCATTCCCCTTCCCAGACATTCCAGGATCAACCTGGTGTCTAGGATTGGTGTATGATGCTGGGATGCACTTCTTCTGAGCATCTGATTCAATTCCATCCTCTGGTCCTTCTGGCTACCCCAGTGTGGGAGCAAAAAGCACATGATAATGTCAAAATAACGAGTCACAGTGTCCTTGGAGAGGAGTGGGGGCCACATTGCCTTGGGGTTATGACGGCAGGTAAAAATGTCCCATTTGGTTATGATACTGCTCTACCCTTATCTTTAGGTCATTGCTACCCAATTGCATCAGAGCCACACACCATTTTGCTACTGTTTATTCAAAAATACTCACCGTATACCCACCCTATGTTAGCAACAAGGAGAGGGATGGGGATAATGGGTGAGCAAAATTAGATCTAGGCTCTTCCTTCAAGAATGTCAGGAGAGGGCTTCCCTGGTGGCGCAGTGGTTGAGAGTCCGCCTGCTGATGCAGGGGACGTGGGTTCGTGCCCCGGTCGGTCCAGCAGCAGCTGGGCCCGTGAGCCATGGCCGCTGAGCCTGCGTGTCCGGAGCCTGTGCTCCACAGAGGGAGAGGCCACAGCAGTGAGAGGCCCGAGTACCGCAAAAAAAAAAAAAAAAAAAAAAAAAAAAGAATGTTGGGAGTGGCTTGCCTTGTATCTTCCCCATTTTATGTTTTCTAGTTCTCAAGTAAAAGATGGAGCAGGAATAAAATCCAGAGGCCCAGGTTGGCTGAGCTGGGCTTAGGTGACAGAGCTTATAAAAGAGGTAAGGGATCAAAGGACCTCATCCCAGAAAAGGGAAGGTGCAACCCTAATAATAAAATTGAAGAGTTACCGTTCTGTTAACCAGGCCGGTTAGTGTCACGATAACTGTTCCTGGTGGTCCGGGCGGTCCTGTTAATCCTTTCATACCCTAAAGACAAACACACTCAGGAATAAAAAACGAAGCTTGAGAGATCTACGTTTCCTCTTTAGTTCTTACCTGGGAAGATAAAGCAAATGGAACCTGAGACACAGGAAATACTTGCGTTTCAATGTGACTTAATGAATACATTGTGGAAGTTGATTGCTAGGGAACTTAAAATATCTTGCCCACAAATAAACCACAGAATTTAAATTACCCGCTCTCCTTTTTGTCCTATCACTTTATCGCCCATGTGACCCTGTAAGAAAAGACAAAACCAAATTATTTTTTAAAAAATGAACATGAATGTATAGTCTAAACCCATTAAGGTTCAATGTTTACAATTGAACATTTATATTTTAATGGTAATGTTAGTATTGTAAAAGTTATTTTAGCTATTTCTCGGAGTGGAATGGCAACACGTTTCTTTTAAAAGTAGAGATCTTGAAGCGCAGAAAGCTTAAGGCATTTACTTAATAGGGCAAGTGATAACAGGAGATGGTGTGCGGCAGGGGAAGGAACCCAGCTCGGAGGACATTTTTCTGGCTCAGCCACCAGCCAATTTTGCTTCCTCTGGCTGGTAACTTCCTGATGCCCTAGTTTCCCCATCTTAAAAATAAGAGGGATGTGTAGCTGATCTTCAGGATTCTGAAATTCAAAACTTTAAGAGAACTAAGAATAGAATTCAAGCAACCTGACTTCACTAGTAAGTTAGTGACATGAGATAAGTCTGTGAATCATCTCTCTTCAGTAATCTATCATTTCAACCAATGTGTCTTGGCTTTTCTGCTCTTGAGTTTGCAGATTTTCCCCCAATTAGGCCACAAGCTGTAGAGAAAAGCACTTAACCTGAACCTATTCATCTCACAGGGTATGTATGTGTGTGTGTGTGTGTGTGTGTGTGTGTGTGTGTGTACACACATCAATGAAACAATAAATGTGAAAGCACCTTGGCAAGTACCCTACACAAAAAGGCTTTCTGATAGTAAGTAATTTCCTGGTGGGGCTCAGCCTTGCTCAACATTTTCTTACTTAAAATAATGAAGGGGATCAGAATATGCCACCCCAAAATATACCACTTTGGCAGAAGAATTATTTTGAGCTGAAGGCAAGTGAGAAACAGCAAATGCAGAAAAAGTTCCTTGCTCTCCCCCATCTGCCTCAAGACAGGGCCTAAATTTCCCTTTGTGAAGGTGTCACCCTCCCCTCTCCTGTACCAGGAAGAGAAGACAAGTCATCACTGGAGACAACACTCACTTAAGTCTGCATAAACAAACTTCACTGAAATAACACTTATCTTCCATTAGTTTCCCCCCATATATTGACCTTTCCACAATCTACTGCCCCTTGAAGATCAAAACCCTTTTCCTTTGTCCTGTCACTCCTCCACAAATTTATCACCCTTTGTTAAAATGGTATACAAGCCTCTGGGTCTGACTGCCTCTTTGGGGTTTTTCATTTCATTTCTGTGAGGTCTCCACATGCATATGAAATCAAACTTTCTTCCTACAGTTAACCCACTCACTGAATCTAAGAAGATAGAATAAAAAGTTTTTTTCCTCCCCCATACTAACAGTTGGCCTTTGTAATAGAAAGAAATGCAGGACTGTGCTTAATGAGTCCATGAATAGTCATTTTTATTTACTAGTATAAAAACAGGTTGGCTTTGGGAAGCAGCCCAGTAAAAAAATATATAAAGTGTTGCGGGAAACATAAAGAGTAGGAATCCTTGCCCTTTTCCTGATGAGGAACTCCTTATAATTGAATTAAGACGCTTTGTATCAAAGATCAAGTTACTGAAGTGCAGGGAGAAGGGAAGTAGGAGGTGCAGAGCTGCTAGCCATGCTTACTTCCCTGCTGGGAATCCTTGTGAGTTCCAGAGGGGTGCCCAGCAGTGACCCACATGTGGAATCAGACTGAGTTTGGCTTTTAGATCGGTTAGGATGTTCTGGCTGACACAACATATGAATTGTCATCTACCTTAGGTCCTGGAGGTCCCATGGTTCCTGGAAAGCCCTAGAAAAATCCACCAGTTAAAATTACAGCAGGTAATGAATCAAGCCTAAAACTCTATTTAAAATATTAGGCTATAATTCTTTTATTAGTTACGATGTCTACAGCAATGGTGGCTTCATACTCACAAAGAATCCTGGAGGGCCAGGGGGACCAATAGGTCCAGGAAAACCTGGAAGGCCTGGCAAACCCTTTAAATTAAGAGAAGAATTAGAATAAGTTTAAATTTACTTCTCACTGAAGAACGATGTCCATTAGTTAAATGCATTAAACTATTTTAGAAAAATCAGAGCCTAATGTTTCTTATTTATGGCTGCAATTAATTTCAATAGAGGCCGTGTGTAACATGTGTTGCCATGTATAACAGGCTACCAGGATCATCCTGATGGTACCATTTCCAGGAAAATGACCAGAGCAGTTGCTTTACTTTAGAAGAGTTTTACAATTTTTAGAAATGTTTCCTCTCTCTCTCTCTCTCTCTCCCTCTCCAAGCACGCTCTTATCTCTGGGCCCTTCCACCTGCTCTGCCTCTGCCTAGAATCCTCTTTCCCCCGATATCTCTATAACTCACTTTCTCTCCCTTTTCTTATCTTTATTCAAACGTTATCCTTTCCATGGGGCCTTCCTGCCCATCCGATCTAATGCCACAACCTTCCTTCTAATCTGGACACTTCCTATCCCCCAACCCTGCATTATTTTTCTCCTTGGCATTTATTACTGTCTAATACAACATATACTTAGTAATTTACATTTTTAAATATTTTCTCCTTCTAGAATGTGCCATGAGGGCAAACATTTTTGTTAAACTATTTTTGGAGATTTGTGCACTGTGGTATCCCCAGCACCTAAATAGCCCCTGGAACCCACCTGGCACGTAATAAGGATTTCTTGTATGACTGAAGGTCCCACCGCTATACTTTCAGCAGTAGCTCAATGTGGTATATGGCCAACGCTCAATACACATTGAAGGGATACATCCGTGTCCCAGATTGCTACTGTCTCCTCTTACTAGATGCCCTGCCCTCAGCATCTGGCTCCCTAAACGCTTCCTAAGCAAAAAAACAAGAGCCATCATATTCTGCATCTTTTCTCAAAAGCTTATATGGCTCCGAACCGTGTCATTCTTCAGCCCGTTAGCTGCCTATCATTAGCTACCATGGCTCACCATATAGATGTTCAACAACCTTAACTCAAACTCTTTGACTCACTCAGGCAAATTCCTATCTCTGCCCAGGAATCTCCACCTATACTTCTGAATTAAGTTAAAATGTTTCAGATTAATTAACCTGAAAGGTAGTATCAAAAGATCCCCCCCCTTTTTTTGGCTAAGACGTGTTTATTTTTCCTACTTCTTTACAGCAAGAAAGCTTTTTGAGGGCCTTCAAAAACATATACCAATCAAATAACTTATTATCAAAAGATCCTTCTGAACCACAGAGTAAAGTACACACAGCCACCAAATAGCTCTGTCCTTGTATCTATTCTGGATCACCCTCTGGCTACGTACATAGAGGTCAGAAAGCAAACTATTCAACAGGAGAAAGGTGCAGTTAAATAAAATATTACTATCATGCAAACTTTACAATAGGACTGTTACGTAATGTTACGATTTTAAATTGTATTCAACGTGTAATACAATCTTACCCGGGATTTCAACAAATACAAAGTGGAACACAACCATTCCTTGAAGGCTCCTTCTTAGATTTAGTAAAGCTTGGGTGATTGAGACTTAAGAAGAGGCTAAAAGACATATGTACAAGATCACCTTTTTTATATGAGCTAAATGTAGTTTCTTATAATGAGGTGAATGTTAGAATGAAATGAGGTAAATATGTAAATAGAAGAGATATGAAGATCTATGAAGAATATTTGTAAGAGAGTGAGAAAGAGGGAGAAGAAGAGAGAGAGAAGAAGAAGAAGAAAAAAGAGGTGGAAAGAGAGAGACAGAGAGAAAGAGATCGAGAATGATAGGGACCTTCTCTGAAGTGCGTACCTGGAATCCTGGAGCTCCTGGCAACCCAGGGTCACCTTTTCCATCAAGGGCTACACCTTCTCCTTCAGCAGGAGCCCCCTTGAAAATGAAGAAGTTCATCAAACATAAGCAATGTTATATCTTCAAAACTCCTTTAAATGGTTATTCAAGGTCACATTGCTTCAAGGATAAAAGCACTTTCAGGATATATACTTAGAGAAATGCTTTAGGATTATTTAGTTATTCCATTTTGAAGAATTTAAAGCATTTTCATATTTTCCAAAGTTGATCATTTACTGTGGAGGGAAGAAAGACACAAGAATAACAGACCATTTCCCAAGACAGCAAAGTGAGTGGCAATTCCTTATCTAGAATTTGGGGCCCTGAGCATAAGTTCAGCTCTCTTTTCCCAGACCCTATTTTCCTAAAGAGTAATACAAAACTTGTATTCCTGAAGACATATCTATGACAAGAAGTAGAAGTTGTTCAATAGGAATAAATATCATGTCCTAGTTACTATGATTTCTGAATTAATCATGAGATCTGATTTGTAATTACTTATGTCTTATTGTTTAATACAAGTCCCTTTCATATGTACAATTAGAGATTTTTTGACAATAACATGCCACAAATAACTTACTTTCTCTCCTTTCAAACCAACGGCACCCTAGGAAAAGGAGTGGCATATTAGCGACCAGAGGCAAATCAAATACACAGCATCCCTGCTTTGTCCTCCCTGCTATTCTGCCTTCTCTCCCTGCTCTGTACCTCCCACTGGCTTTTAAACATGCTCAAGTCTTTCTCATTTAAACAAAGTCTCCCCCTAAATCCACCCTCCCCACACTGCCTTGTCTATCTTTCATGTCATCGGCAAAATTCCCACTCTCTTCATCTCTCACATCTTTCTTACACTCACGTCTACGTCCTCCCTCCATCTGTCATGGAAGTTAAAGTCTGCAGTGGCTTTGATGTTACTGAAACCGACAACACATTAGTTCCCACCTTACTGGATTTCTCAGCAGCACTAGGCAGCTGTCACTCCCCTTTACTGGAAATTGTTAAAAAGGAGATGGGTCCAAGATGGAATCACTCCTGCTAGGTCCACAGCAGTAAACCAAGACTTAATACCTAACCTGACTACGGTTTTAACCTACCCTAGGAATGTGACCTTTGACCCGCCAACCTGGAAATTCCTGGTCTGCACTAATAAGATAGTCCACCCAATAACACCTTCCATTCCCCTTAAGAGGCAGCTTTGCCTAAGACAATGCCTTCTTTGTTAATAAAACAATATATTCTTTGCTAATAATGTCATTTTTTCCATTCCCTCTCTGGCTTTAAAAACCTTTCCTATCTGTGGTTGGATGCAGAAACTCCCTCCTTGTTAGATGGGATGCTGCCGGATTCATGAATCATCCACCAAGGCCAATATTAGATGGTCAGATTTACTCAGTCAAATTTTTATTATTATGTTATTTAGCAACATCTTTCCTGGGCTTCCAGAATTCACTCCTCCTTGTTTTCTTCTACCTTGAGGGCCCTTCCTCCGTTACAGGCTTATTGTCCTTGATCTCACATTACATGCTGGAGCTCTCTAAGTCCCAGTTCCAGGGCCCTTCTCTCCTCTCTTTCATCCTTGAGTCACCACAATCCAGGCCTCTCCCACTGTCTAGTTCACACCTCCCATTCAGTGCCTCAAAAGCAAAACAAAGTCTCAAAGTGCATTTATTCATTCATTTCTCAACTATTAGTTGAATGTCTACTGTCGGCTGCCTCACACTTCCCCAAGGTCATGACAGATTTCTGTATGTGGTCATTCCAAAGGAAACTCCTTGTAATTGTACTTTATGTCTTGGATGGGGAGTTAGAAATATAAACGTACTGGGATGCCTGGGTAGCCTGGTGTCCCCCGAAGTCCTGGAAACCCTTGCTCACCCTGGAAGACATACAGAGCTTGTCATTCTTCTTAGTTGTTCTAGAACAGCCTATTGAGATAATTTCCCTGTTTCTCTCTTCTAACCCTGCAGTGGTAAATCTAGACAAAGTAACCCAAATTCCTTACAGCTACTGGGTCATGAGGCTGAAGGCCAGGAAACCATTATCTTAATTGAAAACAGGATTAGAATCTACTGTTTCTCAAATTGTGCATAAATGGCAAAAGGCTAATTGTGCCAAGAACTTTTCAATTGCTGCTTCCTTGAAACTTTAGTAATTACTCCTTTCATGGCCACAATTCTGGGGAAAAGGAGAGTGCAGTCAGGAAACAAAGGAGATGAATGAACATCGAAAAGCTCAGTCATTCTATTCCAAAGACCAGTTTTGCATTCCAAGCCTTAGTTTCTGATTTATATACACTCAACCTCAGATGCAAATAACCATTTGAGCCCCCAGTTATCTTTCGGTGGGAGAACATCAGAGAACTTCCTTAAAAAGCAATCAGAAAGCAAGGTGGGGGGGACTTCCTTGGTGGTGCAGTGGTTAAGAATCCGCCTGCCAATGCAGGGGACATGGGTTTGAGCCCTGGTCTGGGAAGATCCCACATGCCGCGGAGTAACTAAGCCCGTGCGCCACAACTACTGAGCCTGCGCTCTAGAGCCTGCGAGCCACAACTACTGAGGCTGCGTGCCACAACTATTGAAGCCCGCACACCTAGAGCCCCTGCTCCGCAGCAAGAGAAAACACCACAATGAGAAGCGCGCGCAGTGCAACTAAGAGTAGCCCCCGGTCGCCAGAACTAGAGAAAGCCCGCATGCAGCGACGAAGACCCAAGGCAGCCAAAAATAAATAAATAAATTTAAAAAAAAAGAAAGCAAGGTGGGGGAGGGGTGGGGAATCGGATGCAGACACTCAAATGGTACTCCACACTTCCAGTTATAAGATAAATAAGTACTAGGGAGGGAATGCACAACATGATAAATCTAATTAACGCTGCTGTATGTTATACATGAACGTTGACAGCGTAAATCCTAAGAGTTCTCATCACACACACAAATTTTTTTCCTTTCTTTAATTTTGTATCTATAAGAGATGGTGGGTTCACTAAACTATTGTGATGATCATTTCATGGTGTATGTAAGTCAAATCATTACGCTGTACACTTTGAACTTATGTATTGCTGTATGTCAATTATATCTCAATAAAACTGGAAGAAAGTAAAGAAAAAGGCATAAGAAGAAAGAAAACCATCCTATGTCTGCCCTGAAGACACATACCATTGGTTCTGGCTAAAAGAATATTTCAAGGAAAGCCTAGCCTGTCTCATTACTACTTCACCTTGATTTATTCATTTAGCAAAACATTAACTAACCTTCTCCTGTGTGAGGCATACATACCTTAGAACCATTGCATCCTGGCAAACCGACAGGTCCATACGGTCCAGGATGGCCTGGGATGCCCTAAACAATAGAGCAAGTCTCAAAAAGGAGAGATAATCAGGCCCCGGGAACAGGTGGAAACAGTGCAGAAACCATGGTGGGAAAAGATGGGCTAATTTAGATAGTTCTTTAAGTATAAATGGTTATTTAAATAAAGTAGTTATTTTAGATAATAATTTAAATAAAAATCATAGCAAATAAAATAGGCTAATTAAAACCAAAAATTATCCAGTGAGATACAGATATTTAAGATAAAACAAAAGGTCTTTCTATATAAAATAAGTCCATTAGCACACTGTGTTAAGCTGGCGTAAAGGAAAGAGAAGAGGGAAGTGTGCACAGAGGTAACTATTTTATTATTTTATTATCCTGTGCTATCAAGCAGACTTCATTCTATTCTATTCTATTCTATTCTATTCTATTCTATTCTATTCTATTCTATTCTATTCTTCTATTCTATCCCATCCCACCCCATCCCATTCCATCTCAATCTGTTCCATCTGTTTGTATTTCAGGAAAGACTTGTATGTCTTGTAAATCCACACTCTAATACACTATGTGATTCTGATATTTTCATCATGTAGCAAATGTATCAGTACTCATTTTCTTGTGCTATTGCTTTAACATCTTTATTAAAATGAGCTTACTTCTTATTATTCCATTTACACATTTTTCTCATTACTTACTGGAAGTCCAGGAGGACCTGAAAATCCTGGTAATCCAGTTGTTCCCTAAAGACAGAGAAAACGGAAAGGGTGGCAAGAAAAAAACTCTTTAAAGATGTTCAACCTATAAACAAAAAATGATGTACCATGCCAATAACCCCGTTCTGCAACTATAATTGGGAACACTAAAAACGATTTGAGAAACAAAAAAAGGCTTGACAAACTTTGTAAATCTTCCATTTATATAACTTTTAAAAAGAGATGATTAAGATTGCTTGGGACCTTTCTTGGGTAGGTTATTTAAGGTTTAATCTGCATACAGTAAAGTGCTCCAATCTTCCACAAACAGATTGAGGAATGTTTATATATGTGCATATGCACGTATCGGTGATACCGTCACCCCATCCAGACATAGAACATCTCCAACACCCCAGATGGTCCCCTCATGCCCTCTCAAAGTCAGTTAACCCCTACCCTCAACAAAGTAAGGGCTATTTTGACTTCTGCCGTTATAGACTGGTTTTACCTGTTCCTGAACTTCATCTATAGAAGTGTATCACACACAATGTACTCCTTTGTGACATCTGTATAACTTTCACGGTGCAGATTTCTTTTTTAAAAAAAAAAAGAATTTTCATCAAACAGTCAGGCTAGACTGGTTGGACTACTAACCCTCACGCCTTTGGGACCAGTGAATCCTGGAAGTCCTGGAGAGCCCTAGATCCAAAGGAGAAAACAAAAGGTAAGCACTGTGACAATTATCTGGCACTAATAAGCCCATAAATGAAAGGTCCCAGTTTTATTCACACGCCAAAGACTTTTGCTCTTGCGATTATTTCATTGTCAACACGGTTCAATTACTTGTTGTTTCATTGGCGCTACAGTATTTATCCGAAAGGACAAACAAAAATCCATTCATACCCTTGCTACTCAAGGTGCGGGATCCAACAGTAGCCTCATCCGGGAGCTTGTTAGAAATACAGCTCCCTCACCTCCCAGACCTATTGATTCAGAATTTGCATTTCAACAAGATGTGATGATAATTCTCGTTCACATTCGTGTCTGAGAAGTGCCTCTGGAAAAGCCCCACATTAGCCAGACAGCTGCCGAGGGCTGATAAGGATGAATGACACGGCTACAACAGTGGATGAGAATGGCAGCCGATATTTCTGTACATGAGAAACACTTTATTAGCAAAATGTCCCTGGTGGGCACAAATAAATAAATAGCAAACTAAGGACTGCCTGAACCAGAGATAAACTTGCTTCAAGAACACAGTGAATACATTGGGAGGTCCTGTTTCTTAGAGAATAACCACAAACAAAACTGTTTTAACGAGGCCACTTGGTGTGAAAGTTCCATTATCCAAAAGTTTTTCATCATTCCTGAGAGTTTCAGCATGTTTTGGTATTTCTGATTATTTGAGGAAAAGGTTGTGACAGAGCCTTCTGAGACTGGACCGTCAAGGCCAAAGTCAGCCTTTCCTGTCTGAGGTAGAATTCCTGGGTGTGTGACCATGGCCCCCTCCTCTGCAGGATGCTGTGTGTAATCTGCAAAGGCAGAAGCGTGACTTGCAGGTTTCACATCCCCATTATAAATTTTCTCATATCTCCTATAGGAGAATATATAGAAAATATTTAAAATTAAGACATTTATAAACCTGAAAAATCTTTTTGGTCAGGTTTTAATATTCTCTGATTGTCTGCCTTTGATCGGATTATCATTTGTGACTACATCTCTGAGCTATACTTTAACATATGAACTCATGACAACATAAGTTTCTGGATGAACTTTATGAAATGCCTGCACACCATGTAACCTATACGAAGCACCATGTATTTACAACTAAAATTTTAATTTATTGCTGGCTTCTCTAAAGAAATGCTAAGGAAACCAGCAGAGTGGGCTGCAGAGGACAAAATAAAAAGGAAGGAGTTGGCATTAAGCTGATCCTAAGTCCAGCGTTGAAGTGACAAATTCATTCTACCAGGAGAATGGAGGGAAATCTGAGGCCACACCCTGAAGGAACACAGCGGAATGTTCAGACACTAAACATGTCTGAAATCAGACACCGAATGTCCAGAATCTGAATGACTTTTTCAAAATTAGGATCAGAGGAAGGAGAAATGAAGAAACAAAAAGCACACACAAATACAATAAAGTAGAATTCCTGGGAAATAATAAGCTTTGCAGTTTTACTTGGAAACTGTAGGTGTGGGTTTAGTTTCTTTGGCTGTAGGAGTTTGATTCTGGTGTCATCTAATACTGGATTTGAACTGTGATTTTGTCACCTATTAGCTATGTAATCCAGGACAAATTACTTAAGTGCTCTGAGAATCAGTTTCCTCATCTCTGAGATGGAGATAATAATATGTAACTATAGTCATGATTGATGGGATCAATGTGAGGGATAAATGAGATCTAGTCAAGAATAAATATCCCAATGCCTGGCTCAGAATAAATTAGCAGAAAATGTTGCCTAAATATTCTATACATATGGAATTTAAAAAGACTGTGTGGATCAATTATAATTGCATTTTCATAATTTATTAATTAGTTCACAGCTCCCTGGAAACCGGCAGCCGGGGGAGTGACCCAGTGGATGCGTGAGAGCCCAGGCTTAAGTCCACAGCAGGAAAGAGCCATCAGCAGATCTAGTGGTTATACAGTTATTTAGCAAATCCTCCAGGGCATTTATTGAAACAAAGCCCTTTGTTGTATCACAGACTTTAGGATAAAAATCTGTGATGAGTGTGAAGGGCAGTAGGCTCTGGTAGAAACCTTAGGAAGCCTGATGTGTAAGGGACCAGCTGAGAAAGAGGAAAGCAAAGAAAAGAGGATTCCAGAAACAAAGACATGTGTTTCAAGGAGAAGAGAGTGATCCACACAGTTGGAAACAAAGCAGAGGGGTCCAGGTCAGGTAAAGACACAGAGTATCCCTCTGCATTGGCCTTTTGGAGGTCATGGGTGACCTGGAGGTCATGGGTTTTCAGGGCAGTGGGCAGGAGGCAAATTGTTGCTGGCCGAGGAGTGAAAAGGAGATGAAACACAGCCAGTGTGGTTAGTTATTTTATTTTTTTTAAAGAAGCTTGACTGAGAAAGGTAAGACAGGGAAAGGATGGCAATCCTTTGGTTACAGGACCTGAACGATCTAGAGGAAGTTTACATTGGTACGGGTTTTATATTTGCATGCTTAAGGATGGAAAGAGAAAAACCAACGTCAAAAGGAAAGTTGAAATGGCTGAGAAAGAGGACACACCATCAGAACAGGGTTCTAGAAGGAATCCCAGCGACCAGGATACTGGTAGAGGGATAGGTCCTGAATGGAAGGTAAAAAGAACTCATCGTTTCATGTGGGACGATAGAAGGGAGGGGCCGATGCAGGTAGGGAGACTGTAGCTCAGGGAGCGGGAAGAGGTAGAGCAGGGAGCTTGAAGATAATGATAACCATTTGAATCATCTTGGAATAAGATTCAGTTCGGAGGGCCCAGCTAAGACTGGAGCAGGAAATTACCAGAGCGTCCATCAGCTGGCTGCGATGTGGAATTCTCTCCAGGTTCTCAGCAGCCCTGGGGTCAGCATAAAGAAGGTTAAGTGGACTGGGGATTTTTTGAACTCACAGACTGGCATACCTTGGGTCCCTGTGGTCCAGGCAGGCCTTCCGGACCTGGGTATCCTTTCTGGCCGGGAGGCCCAGGGGGTCCGGGAAAGCCTTTCTCCCCCTGTTAAAATTAAAACAAGACAATAAACACAGAGAACAGCAATTCCCAGGAATAAACACACTCATAACCATCATTTTCTTTTCTTTATGATGTAATGATAATATTTTTTCCTTGGATTAAAAAAAATAGCCCTCAGCAGTAAGTACAAGAGTAACTCTAAACTTTCAGCTGTTAGTATTTGTCTGTAGGCTTGAAAGTGTTTGTCTTTTATCTCCTGGAAACTCTACATTTACCCAAATGGTAGAGCTACCCAGAACAGAGATTAAGGGAGCATGAATCAAGAACTGAGGGGAAAGCCCAGCTAGAAAGATGGAGGTTGGTGGAGTGTGTTTTCTGGGGGATGGAGAGACAGTGAAAACCAGGCACAAGAACGTCTTGAGAGTGTGCATAACTGCTATGTAGCTTGAAAGAACAACACACAGGCTATGAGTTTTAGTCCTTTCTTGATTACACAGGGATTAGGAATTCAATCTGCTGTCTGTGGAGGAGATGCAGGAGAGATATCGAGTGGCAAAACGAAAAGTGTGAGCTAAATAGTTAAGAGATGATATTACGGGAAAGCCCTCAGGGATGAGAGAGTAATTTAGTAATTTAGGCCCAATGAGGGACATGTTTCTGCCACAAATAATCTTCCCGTGGACACAGATCCTCCGGTTACTCTTTAATAGTAAAGGCCACAGGTTGATTCAGTCAATCTAGTTACACAATTAGCAACTTTGATTTTTAAAACAGTGATCAAGTCAGTGATTTCACACTGTGTGTGCATAGACACCCAATAAAAAGAGAAATAAAAGAATTTGCTAGACCCCTCTTCATACTCCATTACCTTCACACACCTTGAACAGCATCTCACCCAGAGTAGGGATTCCATAAATGCTTCTTGAATGCGAGAATGAATCATAGCTTTCCAACATGGATCTGAATATACTACTTTCATAGCTTCAGGAAATACCCTAAGTCAAACTACACATGAATTATAGAATACTTTAAAATAAATATGGTAATTTTTATTATTTTGTCTAAAGAGCTTAAAATATGTTCTTCTAAAAATATTTTTAAGCAGTCATCTTTCAATATTGTTAAGCCACTCATTAGCATATCTGAGAAAAGGGTTTTGTAAACAAAGGAAAAACTTTAGTTCTGCCTCTGTCTTAATTATCACAAATTGAAAGTTAATGGAGCGAATTAATGAGATTTCACGGCACTCATTTTTCACTCCAATTCTACAGTGGAGATGCTTTCCTTCACCGAAGTTTTGCCTCAGCTAGAGTGCTGCTGCAAGATTCTTTCACCAGGGGGCGCCCTCACACCAATGCTGCAGGACAAAATCTGCAGGCTTCAATGTTTCTGTCAAAGTGAGGCAATCAAGTTGTTTTCAGTTGTTCTCTCGCGTTTAGCAACAACGTAAATAGATATATACACATGCAGGCATTCTTATAAACTTTGTTGTTCTTTAACCTACTATTTTTTCTTTACAGATCAAGAGAGTTACAGTAACTGCCGGTATTTATACAAGTTATTTGAAGTTTCCCTCCAAGGCCTTTTTCTACCACCCCAGGTTCATGTTTATATACAGTTACTTTAAAATTGGATTTGGGGAATGGAATATCATACTGCTGATCTTTTTGCTACGAATGAAAGAAGAGTGTGAATCCTTTAATGAGCTCTCTGGAGAAAAGCAGCAGAATGAAGGTTTTGTGTTTACCTTCTCCCCTTTGGTCCCATCACAGAAGCACTGGCCTTTGTCTTTACAGATACAGCCCTAGGAAGAGGGAAAGAGAAAGGGTTTTGTTTAAAAATGGCTTAATAGAGCCCAACTGACAGAACAAAAGCAAACATATTTTTCTGTTCTTTGAGCATCAAACACTATTTAGCAGGATCCCTGTGATACTGTAGCAATTCATCAATAGAGAGTAGAAAAGTGAGATGTATATAGAACTGTAGAGAGTACATCATTTTTATTGTATTTAGGAATTTCAAGTAATTTATTTATGCAAAAAACCAAGTCAACTCTCCTTTTTTTCAGAACAATATATAGTTGAACCAAAGACCTACTACTGTACAGCACAGGGAACTATATTCAATATCTTGTAATAACCTAAAATGGAAAAGAATCTGAAAAAGAAAACATATATATGACTGAATCACTTTGCCGTACACCTGAAACTAACACAACATTGTAAATGAACTATACTTCAATTAAACAATGGTTAAATAAATACATAAAATTTAAACAAAATATATATATATATATAGTTGAACCATATGAAATTTCCATTGTTGTAGGTAGAAAGTGGTCTAATGTTTGCAAATTTCTTAGGTTCAGCAAAATGAACATATATGTATTTGTGTATATTAATTGGTGATATCTTCTATGGGTAATTCTAAGGTTTTCTTTTCCTGAAATAATGTTCAATACTGAGAAAAGATTATCAGTACCCATCATGTATTGTAAAGAACAAACTAATTCACTGAAGCTAATATCAAAATGCTTTTTCTTATTAAAAAACAAAATGAAAAATTTAGCTGTGAACTTGGGAACTCTTACCCATCTAACTAGTCACTTTGACACACTTACAGGCCCAGCTTTCACATCTCTGCACACGCTGACTCTAATGAAGGTCAATTTTTAAATTCCTCTCTGCCAGCAGAGGAACAAAGAGAAATAGATTCAAACAGTGGATTTAAAAAATTTTTTTGACACACCTTCTATGGCTATATATTTATCTTTTTGGGGGCAGTGTTAATATTGACTGGAAATCAGTTTATTTTCCCCAGGAAAAAATATTAATTGACAGCAGAGGCAGGGCAAGGCTAGGAGATGTGCTGGCTGGTAGGAAAAAGAAAAAGAAATTGCCTCAGATATTCCCAAAGTGGGGACCCTGTTTGTGCAATCAAAATAAGAATACACAAACATCTTTAATTGAATATATTTTCTGAGCCGAGGGCAGTAGGCTGTGCTGTTATTCAAGAAAGGGGAGGGCTTCCCTGGTGGCGCAGTGGTTGAGAGTCCGCCTGCCGATGTAGGGGACACGGGTTCGTGCCCCGGTCCGGGAAGATCCCACATGCCGCAGAGCGGCTGGGCCCGTGAGCCATGGCTGCTGAGCCTGCGCGTCCAGAGCCTGTGCTCCGCAACGGGAGAGGCCACAGCAGTGAGAGGCCCGTGTACAGCAAAAAAAAAAAAAAAAAAGAAAGGGGAGTCCATAGTAATTTTCATACACTCATCATTGATCCTCACCACATTTACACGCATCTCAATTTATGTGAATGGAAAGTAATTAACTGAAAAGGAAAGTCTATATTTTTCCCAAGGTTGGCTATTTGGTTTTTTTTTAGAAGACTAAATTTTTCCGCTTTTCCTCCCAGATGCTTGGCGTTATTAAGCCATACCTAGCTTAATTATTTTAATCTTGTCTTTCTAGGTTTTTAAACTTTAGTGTTCATTTCAGTCACAAGTTTAAGTATACTAAGTATATACTAAATCTAATATACTGATTTAGTATACTAGTATGCTAATATCTACTAAAGCAGTAGTTCTCCAAGTGTGGATTTCCAGACCAGCAGCATCAGCGTTCTCTGGAAACTTCCTGGGTGACTCTGATACTACCAGTCTAAACCAACAGCTAAATTCCCAGTCTGTAGGGTAGAGCTAATTCTCTGAAGATTTCTAAACACTATGCCATTTGAGACCCTCATTTGCACATCTGCTCTTTGTTTATGATGCCATTTCTTCTCTCACTCCAGGAAAGTAGCCAGGCTTGTATGCCCCTCACTTGAGGGATGCTTTTGTCACTGGGCTGAAAGCAAAAGCTGCCTGAAGACAAGATTTCTCCTGGCTTCTGTTTCTGGAGTGTAGGGACCTGTTGACCGTTGGCTCCAAGAGTGGAAGGGCCAGCAAGATGCTCCCACACGGTGTCTGGAAGAAGCAGCAGGGCTTCGGGAAGGAAAGTCCGAGTCCTACACCCAAGGGGACCAGATACTGGGGCGAGGAAGTTCAACCTGGGCAAGGAGCTGGGGCTCAAGTTTCCACAGCAGTGTGGCCACTGTTTTACATGGTCAGAGACCATGAGCATCTCTGATTCTTCTGCCTCCCAGACACCACAAAACACCTGGATTCCAAGCATCTCTGGACCACAGGTAAGAGGAGGCAACTGGGCAGTCCTCTAACTCCGAAGAAAATGCATGCAGGTCATCTTAATTTTATTTCTTACAGTAAAAGTCATAGTCGCTCTATACTACTGGGAACCTTTCAACCTTAGCTTGAACAAATAAATGTTTGCTGAGCTCCTCCAAACTCGGTCAGGTCCCCCTTCTTATATGCTCCCCTGGGCCACTTGCAGTTCTATGTTTAATGTATATTTTCCTTGATGGCCCTAAGCCCCAGGAAAGAAGGAATTGTCCAGTCTTGTTCACAATGGCAACTGGGGCATATAATATGTCCTGAACAAATGCTTGTGGATTGACTGAATGGATAAGTGAGTGGATGGAGCGCTGGTAATTTGTTTACATCCAGTTTGGTCCTGGAATTTCAATGCATGTGATGTCTATGGCTGTTGTTGGGCTGCCATGACTAAGATATTTCCTATGTAAATGTATATAGATTCTATATGTATGAATTCTGAACAACTGTGATTGAAGTGGAAGAGAATGAAACTAGAAGCTTTGGCTCTTTCAACACATGTTAAAATTAACACAAGGCTAATTAGTTGTTACTTGCTTGGATATAAATTTTTTTCTGGAAAAAATTTAAATCTTCAGAAGATTGAAAAACAGTACAATGAACACCCATGTATCTTCTCATCTAGGTTTCCCAACTGTTAACATGCTTTCCCAGCCTTTACAGCTCTTACTCTCTCTCTCTCTCTCTCTCTCCCCACCCCCCGACACACACACACAAACTTTCTTGCCAAACCGTTCAAAAGTAGACTGTAGACACCATGACACTTTACACCTAATACTGCTGCATGCATCTCCCCAAAACAAGAGTATATTCTTATCCAGTTACAACATTATTTCCAAACCTAAGGAAGCAACATTGATAAAATAACGTAGAGTTACTAGTTTTTAAACAAGATCTTCAGCTTTACAAGGCCCTTGATGACCATTAGAAAATGAAAAGCTATTTAATTTTTAACAAATCTTTTTTTTACTTTATATTTATTTGTTTTATTTTTTTGGCTGTGTCAGGTCTTAGTTGCAGCACGCAGGATCTTTCATTGTGGGGCGCTGGCTTCTCTCTCGCTGAGGTGCGCGAGCTCAATAGCTGTGGCGTGCAGGCTTAGTTGCTCTGTGGTATATGGGATCTTAGGTCCCTGACCAGGGATCGTACTCACGTCCCCTGCATTGGAAGGCGGATTCTTTACCACTGGACCACCAGGGAAGTCCCACAAATCTTTTATTTCATACCAGAGATTTGGTCTTAATCAATGATTTCACATATAATCAATACATGAGGTCTGATCTTAACAAGTGACTGTCACAGATCCAAGAAGCTTTAGAGGCGACACGGTTGCACCCAGAGGCCAGGCGTGGGACTCTGCGTGTCAGCCCTTGCTCCTCTGAATTCCCTCTTGCCTGGGGACTGGTCACCCAACAACACCGAGAGCAACTTTGATCCTTGTTCTTTGTCATCAAAACCATGGCACCTGATTTTTTACATTATTGCCCTTGAGTTTGCTTGAATCTTCAGGGGTGACATATTTAGCTTTTGTTTGTATATGGTTTCATTGTTTTCACACAAGGGTGGAAGCCTTATTTAATGGTTTGGAGCCAGCTGGTCGGTTAGTTGAAAAAGTTAGTGAAAGTGAGGAATCAAAAACAAACTAACAAAAGAAACGTAAACATGTTAAGCATTTTATTTGAACTTAAAATACATAAATGCACAACAGTTCTTCAATGTTGTGAAATAGGACCCAGGTCTTTTCTTTGGGAATGGGTCTGCTATTGAGAGGTGTAGGGCATCTCTTGCTAAGTCACATGCATAATGCACCACTGACATTTCCAGTTTGAGTTTCTTTGAAACAGGCCAATTGCTTAAAGATGCTTGTGGAGCAATCTGAGTATAGAGTCCTTCTAGATACGAATCCATGTTTCCCTCTAACTTTTTTTTTTTAAATAAATTTATTTATTTATTTTTGCCTGTGTTGGGTCATCCTTGCTGCGCACAGGCTTTTTCTAGTTGTGGCGAGCAGGGGCTACTCTTTGTTGGGCTGCGGAGGCTTCTCTTTTTGCGGAGCACGGGGTCTAGGTGCGCAGGCTTCAGTAGTTGTGGCACACTGGCTTAGTTGCTCTGTGGCATGTGGGATCTTCCCGGACCAGGGCTCGAACCCGTGTCCCCTGCATTGGCAGGCGGATTCTTAACCACTGCGCCACCAGGGAAGTCCCTCCCTCTAACTTTTTAAATGTTTCCTCAGACACACTTAATTGAACAGCAGTTTTCTATCAATTTTATCTTTTCAAATCTTCCAACCTAGTTTTCACAGAAACATGTCTTTAAGCATTTTCTTATTTATTAATTTACTTTTTAAATATAGCAGTGTGTACCTGTCAATCCCAAACTTCCAATCTGTCCCTCCCCACACCCATCCCCCTGGTAACCATAAGTTCGGGAGAAACATGTCTTTTTTATGTATTTGTATTTAAACAATTTGTTATTTAATATTTAATCAGATGACCTCGTTATAATAATAAGTACAACTGGCAGAAGCAGCTCACTCTTGGCAATCATAAAGCTCCACCGTGGAGTGGGCATATGTCAGTGTGCTAGGGAAGCCTATGGGTGTCAAGGGAGCATCAGACAGTGGGCATCAAACTGGTCTACTGTATAGAAGGTATGGAGAGTTCTGGTCAGTTGCTGAAAGTTAAAAGGAGAGTCATTGAGAGAGGGTCTACTGTATTATCTACTCATTTGCAGTGTCACCCACGGTGTAGATGTTCAGCCCTGTTGGCAAGACTCCAGAGCCAGGGCTAGGGCTGTGTTTCTGTGCCCAGGTGAGCAGAACTGCTCCAAAATTTTTCCAACTTTAATTTTCAGTGAAACTGGCAAGGCATCGCCTGCTTATATATCTGCACAATGGAACTGACTAGGATTTCAGAGGACGTGACAATTTTGCTGACATGTGGGTGCTCCACCTGATTGAATAAACTCATAATTATGGTCTGGGCAGCTCTCTGGCAGAGGTTCAGCCGCTTCCAAGTGCTGCAGAGAGCTGAGCAGAGGGCCATGTGAAATAAAGCACTTTGCTTTTCTTGGATATGATGACAGCAGCCCCAGACTCAAGAGATCCATTTCTCTTAATTGTGCTGCTTTTCTTGAAATAAATTTTTAACTTTGCAAATGTGTTTTAATAATTCAAGAATTCAGATAGGTTATTTGACTAGAAGATAATAGTGGCCATATCTTCATTTTTGTTGAGTTTGATCCACTTTTTTGGACTCCCTTTTAAAACACCATGATTATATTAATGGAATATAACCCATTAATTACTACTCAAATGCTAAATCACTTGAAAACCAGTACGGCCAAATGCTATGAACTCTTAAGAAAGCATAACGATGGATATTTCTTAAGCAACATTTTAATGATTTTTCCTCTTCCAACAATAAAGTACCTCTGAGTTTCCATGTAACTTAATGAAGTGAGAAATCATTTGTCATGAGCAGAAAGCTCTTAATAATGCTTTTATGGCTTTTCTCCCCCTGCTAACCATTAACACACCAGGAAGTGATCCAAGATTACATGACGTTTTAGCATCATTGCATATTAAACAGTTGCACTTGTGAGACCCATTCATTTAATAATCACATTCATTTTTCTATGACCTCACTTAGGATGCAAAATAAACTTTGGTGGTAGAGAATCTTAAAAGCCTATGAAGTCCAGGAATTACACGCCTTCTGCCAGACCTGCATGGGATCTATTTCCAGATTTGCCAGTTACTATCTGGAGCTTTGGACAAATTACTTAATCCTTCCAAGTTACCTCACCTGTAAAGGAAGCAATTGGGCTGGCCAAAAAGTTCGTTCGGGTTTTTCCATAACATCTGACGGCAAAACCTGAATGAACTTTTTGGCCAGCCCAGTATCATCTCTATAGGTCAACAGGGCGCCGGCAGGGTGTCCTGCATTCAGCAGCAGACTCAGTCACCGGGGGCGGCCACTCTCTCCTTTTCGGCAGTCCTGTGCCAAAGCACATACATGCTAATTTCTGATATTTTTTTTTTCCAAACTAGCCACCGCCTTCCCAGACGTTTCCTCCTGAAGTCGTTTGTCCACTGCCAAATAACGGGTCCTGAGCAATTGTCAGAGAGACTAAAAAGTATTTTTGTTAAACTGCAAACGGATTAAATAGTATTTGTTAATGGTCCCCTTAGAGTTTGCTGAATATATTAGCTGATTAACCAATTATGATTTGTACCTGAGCACAGAAACAATTTGTTTTATTTGTTTAATAAAATAAATATTGGGGTTTGAAACATCAATTGTATTTGATGCTTAAAAATGAAAGGTGGCAGATCAAATATATTACAAAAGCAGCAAGCACTTCTGGGAACGCTAATCAATCAGCTCTCACACTTTTCTCTCTGTTTCAACTCCCATCGTGACCATGTATTGCCCGTGTATCACCTGCACACTGCCTTCTGTTCGGGGACAGTGTGGCAGAAAGGTAAAGGGCACTGGCTCCAGGGCCGATTTCCTGGGTCTAAATGCCAGCTCTGCCAAGCCACCTGTGTGACTTTAGGTGATCTCTGGTGCCTCAGTTTCCACATCTGTAAAATGGGGTCAAATAGGTTAACACTGGTAAAGCACTTAGAAGGGTACATAGGATGCCTACTGAGGGCTGTGAAGGAAACCAGAATGTGTCACCCAAAATTTGCCTCTTTGATATACAAATATTATTTTGAATTGAAGTTAATTAAGAAACACTAAATGCAGAAAAAGCTCCCCCCTTTTGTGCCTAAATTCAGGAAATAATTCTCCTTTTAGTAAAGACAGAATCTTAGCCCAGAGACGGCACTAGAGGAATCTGCATATAAACCTCATTAAACTAGCCCTTATCTCCTAGTTACTCCTTCACCATTTACTACCTCTAGCCCAAACCTCTTTGTCTTATCAATTCTTCACAAATTTACTGTTTCTTTGTCTGAAAGCTCTAAATGCTTCCTCCTCTGGTCACTTCCTTGGATCTTCATTCTCTTGCAAAGGCTCCCATGCACCTGTAAAAATTTTTTTTAAATGTGTATGCTTTTCTCCTGTTAATCTGTTTTTGTCGGTTTAATTTTCAGATCCAGCTAGGAACCCTAAGAGGGTCTAGGAAAACTTTTTCCTCCCCTACAGCTGTTACAGAGGGCTATCCATAAGGTGGGCTATTACTAATATATTAACTTAATATTGCTACTTAAATGCCCATGAGCTGAGGGCTTATTACATTTACTAGTCTGCAAGTAGGAACTGGGTCTCACAATCTTTACATCCCTTCAGCACCGGCAGGCAGTAAAAAAATTATCTGATTTTTACTCTTAAAGCTAATAAAGGATCTAATTATGCACATACATTTTAAAAATTGTTCATGAATAAACCAGGAAACAATTTCCAAATGAGCTTGGATGTTTCCCCTTTCTACTCTCAAAGCATCGCAGGCCCAGTTTCTGTGCATCCCTGTGCAACAGACGTGGCCTTCCCAGCCCTCCCTCCAGGCTCCCCTCCCCCCCACGCAGCCCAGCCTGGTTTAGCAGAAGGGGAAGTTGGCAGCGTTCAAAGCTGGTTAACACTCTACTGAGCAGCTCTGTTGATTTTGCATTATGATTATTGACCCCCCTGCCCAGCCAATAGCCTGAGGCCAAAGTTTCTGTGTGTGAAAAGAAGAGCTGACAGACTGCGGGCCGGCGGTGCCAGACAGACTCCAGTGCTGTTCTTTGCAGGGTCCCTACATCCGCGTCTGCCTTAAGCAACCAACTGTGAGCCTTGGCAGCCTGCCCTCCAGTGACCGAGGCTGACATCCATGTGCTGCTTTCTGCAGTGTCCCCTTCTTCCCCGCCCAGGAGCCACTGTCCCCGCAATTGTGTACCACAGGGATCTCACTGCAACTGCCACTTCCTATCTTTCTGTCCAGAGAGACAACACTAGTCTAGACTTCTAAACCAGCCACCCGTTTGTGATTTTCTGGACGACAGCAAATGCACAGATTACTGGCTCTGACTAAGAAGGTGGCAATCAGATGTCTCTTGGTCCACTGGGGAATAAACTCACATAAAGCAGTGAGTGGCCTTTATACCTATAATCATTAACTCCCAGGTTTTTATTTTTCTTGCCCTAAAATGTTTTGAGTTCAGTAAGACTATGAGGCCGTTGCCATTCATGTAAGATTAATAGACTCTACAGTATCCTATGTAAAGGATGCTGTGGAGAAAATGAACTTCGATCAGGAATCTAATGATAGCAGGAGGCAGCATTTTGGGAGCACTGCTCAGGGCGCACTGCCTAGTGCATGATCTGATTGACATTTGATAACAGTTCTGTGAAGTAGATGCTATTATTAGTCCCTTCTTCCAGATAAGACAACTGGGAGATTAAAAGGCTGCAGGGGGTAAGGAACAGAGCTGGGGAATCTGAACCCAGGAGGGTTGACCCATGCCATATTCTCAACCCTATGCCCTGTGTCATTATTATTATTATTATTTATTTATTTATTTTTTTGCGGTTCGCGGGCCCCCCACCGCCGCGGCCTCTCCTGCTGTGGAGCACAGGCTCCGAACGCGCAGGCCCAGCAGCCACGGCTCACGGGCCCAGCCGCTCTGCGGCACATGGGGTCCTCCCGGACCGGGGCACGAACCTGCGACCCCCGCATCGGCAGGCGTACTCCCAACCACTGCGCCACCAGGGAAGCCCCGCCCTGTGTCATTATTGACCGGCTCTGTGAGCTACCGAGACATTGGGGGAGAGAGAATGCACATCTCCTGCCCTCATCTCGTCACTGCGCTGCAAGGGTGTAATAAAATCCCAGCAATAAGCATAACATGGTTGCTCATGAAATCAGCTGGGTTGGCTAGTGCAGTCCACAGGTCAAATCCAGTCTGCCCTCTTTTTCTGTATAGCCTGTGAGCTAAGAATGGTTTTCATATTTTCAAATAATTGAAAAAAAAATCAAAAGAACAATAATAGTTTGTATCATGAAAATTATGTGAACGTCACATTTTGGTGTCTGTAAATAAAGTTTGGTGTTTCTTCACTAAAGTATTTGTGGGTATTTGTTTTCTGTCTTGTTATGTAGGTATCTACATAATATCCTTGATTTTGCCTCTTGACCCTTTATGGAAAAAGCTTGTTAGCCCCTGGTGTAAATTATCTTGATTATATGTTTTGTGGCAGTACAAAAGTTACATAAAAACATTAAAAGAGAAACTAAGGAATTTACCAGCTCTGAGCTCTGGTGAGAGATGATTTTTCTGCCTCCAAATGTCAGACAGGAATTTGTCTCTTTTCCTCCCATCCCTCCCTTATTTGCTTTTTCCTCCATTACACTTAAGCCCAAGATAATGCAATTTTGGGACTGGAAGAACCCTGAAGATCATCTAATCCAAAAGTTCCTAGTGCTCTGGAATTTACAGCGATGTAAAATACATATTTTTTTAATGGACACAAACCTAGGACTGTCCTGTTTATAATTTGCTCTGTAAGGGCAATGGCCACCTACAAACACAAACAAACAAATCTAACCTCTCACTCACCAATCTGTCATCTACCACTGTCGTCATTCTGTAAAAATAAATGAATTAATTTAAAAACTATGAAGGAAGCAAGGAAATGCTCACAGAGTACAAGATGTTCTTTTAAAATGAAAACAAATAACTTTTTCATCATAAAAAATCTCTACACTGTTCTTGAGAGGCCCGCGTACCACAAAAAAAAAATCTCTACACTGTTCTTATTTCTTTCATTTGCCTTAGTCTGATGAAAGTCTACACAGATATGACCTTGTGAAGCGCTAAACTAGGCATGACTGCCCCCCCTCTCTGCCCCCATCCCCCCTGGCTGGCCACTATTTGCTTAGTGACGTACTGCAGCATGGTTTTCTATTTGAGAGGTGACAGCAAGTTAATCTCACGCTGCATAAGGCACGCTAATGAATTAATTTTTAAAAATCGGATGCATCTTTCAAGAACCAATGCCTTTTAACACACACACAAACACACAAACCCCAGCCACAAATGGTAGAAAGTTCCAACTTCAGACCCACAGGTGGAGACACATGTTGGGGGATGGGGCCCCTCAGTTTGCATGCCTGGTTTGCCTGGGCATAGGACCACATCTTTCAGATAATATCTTTGATAATACTGTTTAAAAGAAATAAAATGTAGCTTATATACAAAACTCAGCTCTCCCGTTTTCATTTGATAATCAGTGAATAAGCACTTAATAGGATTTTACCTGTTAACTGACAGTTGAACCAGGCACTTCAGGGTTCTGGTTGATCTTTCCGGAATGTGCTGCTTCAGATGGGAGTAAATCTCCTGGGAGAAGCTGCCTTTAGCCCTTGTCCGTGTGGAGAATGACCACATGCCTTTCACCACTTCCACAAGCTGTGACTTGGCTAACTGCACCAATTGTCAATGGCGAATCTAAAGTGCATTTAAAAGTTTTATATTTTTCCACTTTGGTTCTGGGACGGTTGTTAAGAGTTCTTAGAAACCTGGTACTTAATCACAGAAATGTTAAGACATTTTAAGGAAAAATCCATTTTGTATCCGTGAACTTAAAAGTATGAAAGAAAGAAGAAGCTGTATCCGTGAACTTAAAAGTATGAATGAAAGCAGCAGCTCAGGGTCACCCATAAGACAAGGCCACTTTTCCAAATGGAAGCCTTCTTTGGATTCTAGGGAAGATTCTGATTTTACATTATCTGGGAATATGGACACTGCTTGAGTAGCAATACTATTCTGAAGAAAAGCAAGAAAAACAGGCTCACTCATATGAGAGTTAATCCAGAAAGACAGTTGCTTAAATAATTTCGTATGTGTCCTCTCCTTTTGAACACCAGAATAAGATGATGGATAAAGAATTTTAAAAGTCAAGTAAAATGGGTGAGAAGACAAAACAAGATTAAAAGTGTCAATTAATTTTTGGAAGATGGAGGTGAGTGGAATCTTCAAGTCAAGTGGGATGGTACATTTATGAATACACTGGCACATAGTCTCTGTTCCAATAAAAGATAAGATATAAAAATAGAAAATAAAACAGACAAACTCAAAAAACAAGATGTATGTTTCCGGTGAGCAAAATGTCATGGCAACATATAGCAGTGGGAGAGGCCGAAGCCTTAGGTGGCTGGACTGAGTCTGAAGCCCACTGTGGTACCCGGGAGACTGGCTCCTGGACAGAATAGGGAGCACGAACCAAGAAACACCACTTTAACACTATTTGGATTGGGGTCCTGGAGGACTCCCAAGAAAGGCAGCCCTAAAAAGCTTGGCACACACAGAGGAGAAAGAGAAAAGAAACAACAAAAGTTGGAACAGAGCTGTGGTAGCCAGCCTCCAAGATGGCCCCAGCGATACCTCGTCCTGGTGTCTATGCTCTTGTGTGGTCCCCTCCCACACTGAACCAAGGTTGGTCTGTATAACCAAATAGAATAAGGCAGATGTGATGTTATGTCATTTCTGAGAATAAGTCATAAAAAGACATTGTGCCGTCTGCTCTCTCTCTTGGATTACTTGCCTTGGGAAGCCAGCTGCCTTGCTAAGTCAAGGAGCCTGAGGAAGAGGCCCATATATTGAGGAACGATCCTGTGAATGACCTATTTTCAAGCTTCTCTTCCAACTCTGTCAAGCCTTAGATGACTACTGCTCCAGTCTATAGCTTGACTGCAGCTCCATGGGAGACTCTGAGTCAGCACCAACCAGCTAAGCTGCTCCCAGATCCCTGACCCTCAGAAAACGTATGAGATAACCAGTGTTTGATGCCTTAAAGTGCAATATTGTAGGATGACTTGTTAGGCAGCAATAAATAATACAGGGGCCCAACTAAAATTGCAAGTTTGATGGAAATGATGAAGGAGAAATTCAGGAAATCTTCCTAGAAAATAGGACAAAAGGAAGAGAGGTGGGGCTTCCCTGGTGGCGCAGTGGTTGAGAATCTGCCTGCTAATGCAGGGGACACGGGTTCGAGCCCTGGTCTGGGAGGATCCCACATGCCGCGGAGCAACTAGGCCCGTGAGCCACAACTACTGAGCCTGCGCGTCTGGAGCCTGTGCTCCACAACAAGAGAGGCCGCGATAGTGAGAGGCCTGCGCGCTGTGATGAAGAGTGGCCCCCGCTCGCCGCAACTAGAGAAAGCCCTCACACAGAAACAGAGACCCAACACAGCCAAAAATAATAAATTAATAAAAAAAAAAGTACTAGCATGATACAGATTTACAGAGAACAACTTTCCAATCTAATAAACTGCAGTTATTCAACAACAACAAAAAAAAGAGGTGAATAAGAAAAATACTAAGGTTTGAACATCAATCCAGGACGCCCAGTGTCTGTCCAATAGGAGTTTCAGAAAGATAAAAGAGAGAAGATAGAAAGGAGGAAATTATTAAAAAGATAATGACAAGAAACAGTTTTCTCAAGTGAAAAAAATAAATTTTCAGATTGATAGGGCCTAGGAAATGTCTTCCTCTCACAAACACACACATCTGAGGCACATTATCATAACAATACAGAACACTGGGAACCAAGATCCTAGGAGTAAACAGGCAACAAGAAACAGTCGCATACAAAGATCTTAGAGTCGAAAAGGCATTGGATGTGTCAACAGCAAGATCACGCGGGACATATGGCTTGAGGCCTTCCGAATTCTGAAGGAAATTGATTTTCAACCCACACTTTATACTCACCCAATGATACATAAGTTTGAGAAGACACAGACATTTTCAGATGTGTAATGAACAAAAATATTACCTTCCAGGCACACTTTCAGAGTAAACTACAGGAAGATGTGCTCCACCAAAAAAAGAGGATTAGGTCAGGAAAAGGGAAAGATATGAGATCCAGGAGAGAGACCTAACTCAGAACGACAGTCTCAGATGACGATGGTACACCTGACCGAGATTGGAACCAGAGAATTGGGGCCCCAAGGGGACACCAAGGAGACAAGACAATTGTCTGACGACTGAGACAGTAGGAAATTTGAAGACTTCGGGTAAAACAAAAGTTTGTCCAAGAATGTCTACAAACGTGAAAAGTAGTGGCTCAGCAGTGGACAAAATTTCCAAAATCATGCACTACTGATTTAACCAAAAGTTACGATACAAGCGTGTTGAGAAGATCTGAGGAAAAGGAGGGAGGTGGGTCATGGGAGCGTCCTCCCCTACCAAACTGCAAGTCGATAGATAATGTCCAAAGTGGCAAACTGAGAAGTAACTCTATAAGCCCGTTTTTCAGAAACACGGAGGTGAATAAATGGAAAAAATAGACACAAGAATTGAAAGTGGTTGCCTCTGCGGAGGGGAACTTCAGAGAGGGGAACCCGAAGAGGGGCTTTGTTTTTGTTCTGTCTTTAATATTCCAAGTATTTTATCATTATCACTATTATTTTTTTACTATCTGCATACTTTATGTTGCTAAAAGTTAATAGTAAAAAAATAAAGTTCACTCATAACAATAAAAAAGAAAGTTCACCTCAAAAACAGAAAATTTCCTGTTCCTTTACATTTAAGGTTCTATAATTTATTGTATTCTCAAAGAAAGAAGCATTCTAAGTTCATATTAAGGGATGTTTTCCTTCAATTTGGAAAACTACCAATTTAGTTCTGACTTCCCGGGAGAAAAAAAAATACAGTCAGAATAAACACAGGAAAATTTTAAGAAAAATGATTCAGACACATGATGAAGAAACCTCAAGCTGACAATTCTCTGAGACAAAAATAAATCTGGAGGTTGCCTGAGAGCTCAGTTGCTGGTAGTGGAGACCTACCAGTTCTCCCTTGTCATAAATCACGGAATATTAAGACTGCAAGAGGCCTTAGGGTCATCCATCTCATACCGATTCTGAGGTTGGTCCAGATTTTATCTAGAGCCCGGAACTCCTAATTTTCCCTTGGCTAGAGGAGCTGACTGCCTTTTGGAGAGACTGCAAACTTCATGCACAGAGACGGTGCTGCACACAAGCTCTCCTGCCCACAAACTTGCAAGCTCACCGTAGAGAAGGAGAATTCTCTATGGCTGAATTGTGCTCGGGCACAATTCCTGGCTTAGGTTGGTCACCCCTATGAAAATGTCTTCTCCGTAACAGTGGATAGTAGATGCTGTCTAATTAACATTTTGATTAGGGTTGGACATAAGCCAATAAATCATGAATATAACTTTCTATAAAGCATAAGAAGAGAATCTGATACCCTGAATTTGCTTTGGAAGACGTCTAATATAGACCTTTTGGATGGTTTGTTGCATTGGTTGTGATTAGCATCCTTATTTGATAGCACCAATTCAAATCTAATTGTGATTCAGAAAAACCTCTCTCTTTCGTTTCACGGTACTACAACTAAAATTTAGGATAACAGCTCTCAACTTTTAGTATCTATAAATTACCTGGAGCTCCAGGTAGGCATGCTTTTCCCAGGATCCCTTCCTCATGAGTAAGTCTGAGGACCTAGCATCTGCATTTGAAACAAGTGGCCCAGAAGACTGGGTTCCCCAGACCACACTTTGAGAGTCTCCTCAGCATATCAGGCATGAAGCAGGAACTAAGACTCATCTGGAAAACTATTATACTAACCTCTGCGCTATTTATGAAATAATGAAAACAGCATTTATTTTTAAAAATAGAAGATGGTTGGATTAATTACCAACCCTAAATAGATACCCCAAATTGCATTACATCACTTCCCCTATTAAAATTATTTGTTCCTCAGCACGATACCCATCAGCAAGATGTATGAGGCTCTTTGTATACTGGTCCCTCTATTTCCCCAGCCTCAGAGGCCACCGCTCACCCTCGCTCTCATTCCCATTCCTGTGCTTTTCCACATGGTCCTTCTTTGGCCTGAATGCGCACTTCTCACCACCCCTTACCTTGCTTGGCTAAGTTTTGCTCATTTGGGAGCAGTTCAAAGTTTACTTCTTTCTGGAAGACGACTTCCCTACCTAAATCCTCTGGGTAGTTAGTGCCTCTCTCCTCTGTTTTGTCCATAACTGCTCTCATATTACATGTCTAATTGCATTGTGGGTATTTGTTTACATGTCTTCCTCTATCACCTGACAAGCCTTCTCATAGGAAGCCACACTTTACTCGTCTCTGTGTTTCTGGCAGTGGGGACAGTTCCCAGGGCAGGTCTGGGGGGTGGAGCCGTCCTCCCAGGGGAGAAATTGTCTCCTTAGCTGTGGCACAGGACATAAGGGGCCCCTTTGCTTATAAACGAGGCCCTCTAGATACACCAGAATGGTGGGAGTAGTCCATATGTATGGAAAGGTAAAAAGAGTAATGTAACAAACACCCCTTTGCCTACCACCCAGAGTAAGAAATACCACACTATAAATACAGTTGGAGTCCCCTTTGTTGTCTCTGAATCCTCAGTTAAGTTTGCTCTATGAAACTGTCTTATTCTGGGGAAAATTGAACAAGTGGCTCTCTGTCCTGCTCTGATCCACGAATGGAACAAGAGAAGTGGAAACTGAGATGCTTGGGAGATTCAGTCTTTAGCAAGCACAGGAAATCAGAAGAAGAAGCTACCAAGAAAATGCAGACCCCAGGGAATTTGCAGAAGTCTTGGGCAGAACTTGGACTTCCCATGGATTTGAGATGGGATTCAAAGAATTTCAAGTGGTTTTAAACCTCAAAGGATAGGGTACTCCTAGATAGCACTGGGGCTACAATCACAAACAGCAGACGCTCAATATATGTTGACTGGATGAAAGACAGATTACAGGTTGCTAAATACATAAAGATGGTACATAAAATCGGTGGTAGGGGTAATTTATATAACTACATAAAATATATAACTCTAATTATAGTGATGAAGGAAGGTTAAAAATGAAACTGGGCAAATATCAAGAGTGATACAATGTTTCACAGCTCTGAAAACAGACCATGGAGAGATAAGCATGGGAATATAATGACGACAGCTAGAGTGAGACATCCTACAAAAATAAGTAAGAAAGTGTAGGGCTTCCCTGGTTGGCGCAGCGGTTGAGAATCTGCCTGCTAATGCAAGGGGACACGGGTTCGAGGCCTGGTCTGGGAGGATCCCACGTGTCGCGGAGCAACTAGGCCCGTGAGCCACAACTACTGAGCCTGCGCGTCTGGAGCCTGTGCTCCGCAACAAGACAGGCCGCGATAGTGAGAGGCCAGCGCACCGCGATGAAGAGTGGCCCCCGCTCGCCACAACTAGAGAAAGCCCTCGCACAGAAACGAAGACCCAACACAGCAAAAATAAATAAATTAATTAATGAACTCCTACCCCTAACATCTTAAAAAAAAAAAAAGTGTAAGCTATGTCTCTGGAAAAACAAACATGGATATTTTAGACATTTTAATGATTGACTGAATATTTCTTCTCATCCACATGACTAATGCCAAGTAAATAAAATCGTAGGAGCAGATAAATGAGAAAGCCACGGGAGAATTAACCAGAGTCCTTAGGATTAGCACTGGGGAAAAAAAATCCATTAGCTGGCAGAGTGTACTATTATAAATAGGAGGGGCACTAAGAAGAATAAACACATGAGCTGGAAAGCAGAGTAAGAAGAAAAGGCAAAGACAAGAGAAAAGCTGGGTCGGAGGATAGAGACTTCGTTCTATGCTATTTCATTTTTGATTAGAAGATGAGAAATTCTGCATAATTGTGGTATCTGTTTTGCAGGAATACAGAAGGACACGATAAACGGATTTTTAAAGTTAATTCTGTATTTCAGAATAAGAAATACAAGTAGGCAAAAAGAACATAATTTCGAATGCAAACAATTGAAATTTGGATCACTAAATTTCTAACTGTTAAGCATCAGATATGTTTTGGAGCTCTCTGAGATGATTCTATTTGCACACCAGGAATTCCTATTGTTTGCTTTGCTTTTCTCTTATTATTAAAAATATCTTTGTGTTGTTGCTGAAATAAAGTTTGCTTGTTCAGAGAAGGCATCTAGATAGCTTGCTTCACTGTTAGTTTTGGAATGAAGACTCCAGAAAGAACAACAAAAGTGCATTTAAATTAGTTTTCTTAGGACAGAGATATAATCAGCATCACATCCTAATAAGAAAGGCAGTGTTTTTACATGACATCTTTTCAAATGTGTGATTGCGTAATAGAGAACCCTAAAAGGGGTTTAGCTATTCTGGCAAATTCAAAATAATTATGTATATAATGTATATATATATATATATATATATATATACACACACACACACAATTTATACACAGCATGTATGTATATATATATGCAGACAAGTAAAATGGTGCGGCTGTCTGTTAATAGGACTTTGCTAGTCAGAGTTCATGAGAGCTGCAGTGTCGTGCTGTGCTATAGTCATTATACAATGTTTTTATTCAGTCACATTCAGGTTTTTCAAAAGTCATTTACTCTGGGAGTTTGAATGTGTACTTTTTTTTTTTTTCTTTTTGCGGTACGCGAGCCTCTCCCGCCACGGAGCACAGGCTCCGGACGCGCAGGCCCTGCGGCCACGGCCCACGGGCCCAGCCGCTCCGCGGCACGCGGGATCCTCCCGGACTGGGGCATGAACCCGTGTCCCCCTCATGGGCAGGCGGACTCTTAACCACTGCGCCAGCAGGGAAGCCCTGAATGTGTATTTTAATGGATGAATGTGGCTATCACAGCAGCCCTGAGAGCATCTCCTGCCCTTCGGCAAGCACAGTCTTGTTTGCAGAAACACGCTGCCCAACGGAACAAGCAAAGCCAGTAATGTCCAAAATAATGTTTAACTCGAAGGCCTCCAAATATTTTTTTAAACATTTTTTTGGATGTGGATCATTTTTAAAGTTTTTATTGAATTTGTTACAATACTGTTTCTGTTTTGTTTTGGCCTTTTGGCCGCGAGGCATGTGGGATCTTACCACCCTGACCAGGGATCAAACCTGCACCCCCGGAATTGGAAGGTGAAGTCCCAACCACTGGACTGCCAGGGAAGTCCCTAAGCCTCCAAATTTTATTACTTCATCTCTAAAGAAAAATACTGAGGTCCCATCAGAGACTGCACTGATCAAGTCTTTTTTACAAGCACACTTTTCTTGAACAATGATCTCTGCTATTGAATTCAGTTGCTGAAACCACAAGTTTCATTTCTGAATCTTCGCATGGTAAATACACTGCTAGATGACATATTGATAATTTTTCGCAATTTACAGCTTCCCCGGAAAAAGGGAGGAAAGCCCCAGAATTCACCGTCATGTAGTGATGTAGCGTACACCAAGTATTATTTTTTTTCTGTCTGATATCAGCTTTTTCTACAGCCCAAATCTATAAACTGTGGTTCTTGGCACAAATACCCAAATACAACAGGGCTATAGCCAAGAAAACAATGGTTAAAATCAAGACACCCTGTTGCAGATGTTTAAAACTAGCAACTATGCCTTCATCACTGCACACGGGCTGCTTGGTGAGTACCATGCTTACGAATTGCTCCGTTGCAAAAGGAGCAAAGTGGGTGAGGTAGCAAGTCACGTCACTAATCCATCTATGATGATTAAAAAAAGTCTCATTTTGACCCAGGGTTGTTGGGAAACATGAAATATTCTAATTTCTAGATAACTGGAGTTTATGCCTTGAAGTGCCCAAACTTTGATCATCTGTCACTGTATTACACAGCCCTCTGCCTTTGTAAATAGATTTTAAGTGGCATAATCTTCCTTCTCTAAACACTACTGCTGTCACTGTCAACATTTTCATATCTTAATGGATTCTGGGCAACTCACTGATAATTAAGAAATATTTGTTGATTGATGGTATTACATGTATAGAGAGGTTTGCATCTATATCATTTGACTACAACATAGTATATGGCTTCAGTTGTTAAATATCCTTTTTTTTTTTCAGGAAGGGTTTTTTTGAAGGCATTCTGCCTTTCCTTCTTTCTGCTGTTGGTTTGCTGCCTGTAGCTGTCTGTAGTTCTTGCTGCATTTCTAATTGTTTCATATGTGTTATTAAGAAATCAGGTAACTAGAGTTTGGTAGAATTGCTTACAAATTCAGAATAAAAAGACTCTGGGTAAAGTCTGAAGGCCTCAGCTGTAAACAAAGTTCAGGAGATTTGCAGTCTTGTCCAGGTTTTTTATTATCTTCTAGATAACTGAAATTGCTAGGTAAGGGTGGTGTTTATATAACTAATAAGTAAATGTTACATTTTTATTAAATAAAATATATACAGTCATATTTTACATATCCTCTTATTTCTAAAAATGTTTGGTTGTGGTACAATATACGTAACATAAAATTTACCATTTTAACCATTTTTAAGTGTCAGTTCAGTAGCGTTAAGTGCATTCACATAGAGCAATCAATCTCCAGAATTCTTTTCATCTTGCAAAATTGGAATGCTATACCCATCAAACAACAGCTCCCTGTCCCCCCACCCCAGCCCCTGACAGCCATCATTTTTTCTGTCACTATGAATTTGACAATTCTAGGGACCCCATATAAGTGGACGCACAAATGACTTGTCTTTTTGTGACTGACTTATTTCACTTAGCATAATGTCCTCAAGGTTCATCCATGTTGTAACATGTAAACACTCTCTTATTTGCTTTATCATAATTAAAATTTTAATATCAGAAGAGTAGTACAAACATCTGTCATTGAAAGCCAAGGTCACAAAATGCATACCTGCCTACATGAAGCTAGGAAAAACTGAGGGAGTATAAATCTGCCCATAAAAGACACAAGATTTCAAAAGGGGCTGGTTACATACATGACAGCATATCAGTACAGTGGAGTATTATGGAAACACATAAAAAGACAAGGCAGATCCATATTTATTACCTCGGAGAGAAGATATGACATTAAGTGAAGAAAATAAATTGCTAAAACAGCATGGTCATATTTCACATTTTTGTATGAAACATATATGTATATGTGTAGAAATTCTGGAAGTATATACATGAAATGGTTAAAAATGATTATCACTGGGGGTGGGATATGCCTTTCAAATATGCCTTTCATATTTGACTTTTTACTTTCTTTAATTGTTTTAAAACTTTTGCATGTACATTACTTCCTAATCTGGAAAAGAAACAATAATAACAATTTTCCTTTCCTTTCAAAAAAAAAAGAAATAATGATGATTATGAGGGAATGGTAGGCTGTTGACTTATCCACAAATATAAAAGAAAATTCATTGCTGAGAAATGTCTATGTTTTAGGTTCAGCTTATGTTAGTTTTTCATTTCAGTCCTACGTTCTAAGACAACTAAACGACAACAACAAACCCCAAAATTCGAATACAAGTTTCATACATTCAAGAATGAGTCAGTCTGAAAACAAATACTTTTGTGCACGCTTTTCATTTTTGTTGAGTGGGTAAATAGTGCCCTTGGGTAATGATGTGATATGATAAGAGGTTCTTAAAGCAGACGCCCAGACTGCAGAGCTCTATGGGTTTACAAGAAAGCTCTTCAGAATATGGGGCGCTACATACAAGAAGGAAGCTGACAATGTCCATGACCATATTTCAAAGGGCTCGGCAGTGACTCTCAAGTTCTCTACACACAGATGTTTGCCACGTTTTCCACTTTACACAGCCAGTGCCTCTAATTCGTAATGAATAGGCATTTGAAGAATGGAAAGCCAGTCGTATACCAGGAGCTATAGCTTTAGGATTGTAATGTGTTTTACAGGCTCTGGCTTATGGAATAAAAACCAAAAAAAGACACAATTCTGAACACACTCTATAGTCATCTGGCTTTAGAGAAAGAAACAGAGAAAAAAGGTTTGGATGCCTAGCTGTCATGAAAATGCAACTTCCTTTAAAATGTATGAGACAAACAGCATATGTCTAAACCAGAGAAGATGCGAATGACAAAATCCCCATCAAAGAAGCCATCTCTGATAGAACATTGGAAATATTAATGGCATGTCTGATATGCTTTCCAAGTGTGCATATTTAAGGGATTATAATACTAAGACATTGTGTTTTACTAGGTTATCGGGAATTTTCACATCAATTACCATTCTTGATTTTGTGGTTTGGTACCTAAGAGTCCCCAAAGCATTCAGATTTCTCAATATGTGGAAGGTATAATGAACCAGAATCCAATTTACTCAAGTCATCTTCAGAACTGATTCTCAAATAATATAGAGTTAGTTTCTTTCCAGGAACATATTTTCATCTGTGGTTGCCTGTAAAATGCAACCAGACTCTTGTTCCATTGGGGCTCTAACTTTATTTTCATATGCCTCTTATCAGCAAAAGACTGAAACAAGAATTTACATCTCATAGGTGTGGTTTAGAGCAGGGGTAGAAATATAGCCTTCAGGGCAAACCGGGTCTACCACCTGTTTTTGTATGACCCTCGAGCTAAGAATCTAAAGATGTAAAAGCATAATCAGCCTTTCCAGGAGAGCAGTTGCTTAAAATATTTACTTTCTGACTCTCCAAAAAGAATTTGTTGGCCCTGGTATAAAGTAGAAAGGATTGGAACTAAACAGAGAGCAAGAAGACTTGAGTTAGTTTTCAGACTGTGTGATTTTGGGCTGGCTAAGGACCTTCTCTGGGTTTCCATATTCCTATAACATATGGTCTCTTTTAATTTAATTCTAATTTGTGTTTCCGACAACACTGTAGCTATTTAAGAAATTCTAACCAACCTAATTTGCACCCAGAGAATAGCACTGTGACCTCAATTTGCTTTGGAGGAAGCCAAGCTGGGTCAAGATGAAAGGAAGTAATTATGGTGTTTACAAGTTTCTAAATGTCAAACCAAAAAGTTTGACGGAAACAGGTTGTTTATGAATGGCCAAGGCTATACTGATTGAGTCAAGAACCATCTCTAGTGCAAGGGTCTTGAGTTTTACTTTAAACAGGTTTATAGCCTTCAAATAGACAACAGTGTCTTGACTCTGAAACCTCTCAATGACTTTCACCAGGACCCTACAAATCGTGGATGTTCACCCCACACTATGGCCTGACATTTGAGGCCTGGGAGTAAGAGCTGAGAATGTGCTTTTAGTGGTAAGACAGGAGCAATATGCACCAGGGATGACCAAGAACTACAGTAAGTGAGAAGCATCGTTCTAAAATGTACATGGAAGTGTAATAAGCCCACAGTAGAACAGATCTGAATAAAAGGACCAGGGACTAAGGACTAATAAGAACCTGCTGTATAAAAAAATAAATAAAATTCTAAAAATCCAAAAAAAAAAAAAAAAAAAAGGAACAAGGAGGGAACATGCTGGTGTAGATTTCAAGACATATGATATAAAACTATAGTCATGAAGCAGTGTGTTGTTGGTATAGAGATGGACAACAGACCAATGGAACAACAAAGAACCTGGAATAGACCTGCAGATATGGAAACCTTGTATATGACAGAGTCGGCATTGTAGAACCCTGGGGAAAGGATGGTCTATTCAATCAACAGTACTGAGTCAATTGGTCATGCATATAGAAAATAATGCAAAGTTTCTCCATCTCATGTCTTACAAAGGATCAATGCCAGATGCACTAAGGACTCAAAGGAACAAGACACAATTTTTAAATTTTAGAAGAAAATTTAAGAGCGTATTTTTATGACCTTGGTAGGGAAGGCTATCTTAAACAAGATGCAACAACACAGATTATACATTTAAAAAATTGATATATTCTACCATATTCAAATGAAAATTTTCTCTTTCCCATAGATACCATAAAGAGAATGAAGAGATAAGTCATGAGCTGTAATATGATATGTGCAACACACAAAACTAACAGAGAATTAGTACCCTGAGAATCAAAAAGAAAAAGACAAAAGAATAAACAACAGATATGACCAGTCATTTCACAGAAGAGGGAACATAAACATGCACAAACATGCACAAACATGTCCGACACCATTATTAATCAGAAAGAATTATTAATCCAAATTCAGGTATGACTTCACATGAATCATTTTGGCAAAATTAAAAGTGGGTCCCAGACCAGTGAAAATTAAGTCTGACGGCATCAAATGTTGGTGAAGATGAAGAGAAACCCAAACTCTCATAACCTGCTGGAGAGAACATAAACTGTTTTCCAATGTGAACGTTGGAAGTGTTAGCATTTCCTAATCAAGATAAACATGCACACCCATGACAATTCCATGCCTAGGATACTCCCTACAGAGGCCCTGACACACGTGCACCAGGACAACTGAACAAACATATATTCACAGCAGTACTGTTTCTAATAGTAAAAACTGAAAATCCCCACATATACTTCACGGAAGGATGAAAAAATAAATTTTATTACATTAGGATGGGATATTATACAGTAATGAAAATGAAGAGACTACAGCTTTACAATTAATAAGGATGACTTAAAAAAACACACGTAGAGTGAAAAAGGCAAGTCACAGAAAATTCATACAGTAAGATTCCGTTTACAATGAGTTCAAAAATAGGCAAAACTAATATATGTATAAATGTATATATATATACACACATACATTTGTTTGTTTAGAAATAACTGTGTAGAACAAACCTACAGAGAAAAATAAGGAAATGATAAACATAAAATTCCGGATTGCATTTGGTGGTGAGGAGACTGTGGGAAGGGAACGTAGTCGTGGTCGATCCCACTGGAGTTTTAAATGCGCGGATGAAGTTCTGTATCTTAAGGTGTGTGTGTGTGTGTGCATGCACTTGCCTGTGTGTTTATTGTGTCCTCTTTACACTGTGTGTTTGCAATATGCACAGTCTTTTATATGTATGCTGCATTTGATAATGTACTGCTTGTTATAGACTTACAAGGATACTTTGGAACCTTTGTCCCAATTCTGCAACAACAGCTAACGTCAGTTTGGGTTTGTTTCAGCAAAGGTAGTCAGATTCATGGATAATGCTTACACAGCTTTTACTAGGTGCATCGCAATGTATTAAGCACTTTACTTCCAGTAACTCATTAGATCCTTACAACAACCTTTTGAGAATATAGTATTATTCCCAATTTACAGACAAGAAGACTGAGGCAGACGACATTAAATAACCCATCAAGCACCTGAGGGTTGGTGAGGACATACCCATTTATATGTGGAATCTAAAAAAAAGGGTACAAATGAACTTACCTACAAAACAGAAATAGAGTTACAGAGGTAGAAAACAAACTTATGGCTACCAGGGGGTAAGGCGGGGGGAGGGATAAATTGGAAGATGGGTATTGACATATACACACTACTATATATAAAATAGATAACTAATAAGGACCTGCTGTAGAGCACAGGGAACTCTACTTAATACTCTGTAATGGCCTATATGGGAAAAGAATCTAAAAAAGAGTGGAGATACATATGTATGTATAACTGATTCACTGTGCTGTACAGCAGATATACAACATTGTAAATCAACTATACTCCAGTAAAAAGCAAAAAAGAAATAAAAGGATGACAAAGGGGCCAGGGTAGGTAAGAGTCTTATCTACTTGTCCTAATACATAGGAAGTGAAGATCACATAAGATTAAGGTTACAGAGGCTCCAGAGAAGAGGTGGAGCTATAGCTGGCTTATAAAGACTGTAGGATTCAAAAGAAGGGATCTATTGGGGAAGATATATCAGGAAGGAAGAATAAAAAGCAAAGGCTAGAGGTGAAAAAATACAAGGCATATTGAGGATTTCATGCTATTGGACCCCACTGGCTACAGTAAGGACAGCAGGAAGGGAAGGCCTATTTGGTCCACTGAAAAAGCAGGTTAGACTTCCAGACAACTGACATCGGAATCGAGCATCCTGACACAGCTGGATGCAGCCTGGGCCATGCATTCCTAGGGAACTTCCCAGGATTATCCTCGGATAACCTTCCAAGTACCCCAGCATGTAACAGGACCTAGCATTGTGTTGGTGACTTATACCACGTCGGTGACATATGACCATGGTTAGCAGAGCTGCTTTTTCTCAAGCCATATTTTGTATTGTTCAAAAATAGCTGGCTTATGGGCTTCCCTGGTGGCGCAGTGGTTGAGAGTCCGCCTGCCGATGCAGGGGACGCGGATTCGTGCCCCGGTCCGGGAGATCCCACATGCCGCGGAGCGGCTGGGCCCGTGAGCCATGGCCACTGAGCCTGCGCATCCGGAGCCTGTGCTCCGCAACAGGAGAGGCCACAACGGTGAGAGGCCCGCGTACCGCAAAACAAACAAACAAAATAGCTGGCTTAGGCCAAAACTTAGGTTATTTTTTAAGTTTACTTTTAGTGCCCTCCTCCCCTCTGCTTTCCTTTGGGAATTTCTCAACTCTTATCCTCTTCCCTTTCCTTCCTTCCCTCATTTTTTTTTTTTTTTTCCGTTACGCGGGCCTCTCACCGTTGTGGCCTCTCCCTTTGCGGAGCACAGGCTCTGGACGCGCAGGCTCAGCGGCATGTGGGATCTTCCCGGAACGGGGCACGAACCCGCGTCCCCTGCATCGGAAGGTGGACTCTCAACCACTGCGCCACCAGGGAAGCCCTTTCCCTCATCATTTTTAAGTAATAATGATATCATGAAAACTTTAGGTAAAACAATTTTAATGTAGTGGAAATATTTGATATCACACAGGTTCTTTTGCTCCTATCCTTTCTTCTTTTGCTAATTTGACTTTATTTTGCATCTTGCTCCTCTTTCTAGAATCCTGTGTCAAGGTAACTTCTATATGTGCAACTGTGTGTGTCAGAGAGAGGAGGGAAGAGACAGGAAAGTAAATAAGAAGTGAAGAGAGGGAAATATTTGGAAGACATTTATTTTGTGTTATACTAATACGCATGTCCTTTTAGTGTGTGTTTGATTTTTATTTTAAGTGTGAGTGACTAGGCATTCCATTTGTACGGGAGTATTATCTTTTGTTGTTGTCATTTTCCTAGAACTTTTCCTCTAAGAAGTTCTTCTAACTAATTAGAAACCTGGAGTGAAAGCCCAGGGGTGACAAGAGAGCAAGCCCCCTGGGGTTACCCCCCTAGGGCTCTGGCAAGGGGCGGGGAGGTTCTTGCCCTTTCACAGGCCTGCCATTCCTAGTCCAGGGCTTAGGCTTTCACTTGGGGATATCTCAAAGCCCCCGTCCTCCAGGGTGTCCCATAGACCCCCTTCAGACCCCCTTCAGAGGTGGTGACATGTTATATGAATATGGGCAAGAGCTTTGGAGTTAGGAGTCTTGGGTTCAAATCCCTGCTCCAACTACTTTCTGGCTGAGCAAACTACCAAACCCTCCTTAGTTTCAGTTTTTCATTTCAAAAATGGGCAATGATAAAGAATACTTCCTTCTGGGTTGATAGGAGGCTTAGCTGAGATAACATGTAAAATTGCACACCAATGTACAAACCTCAGCGGTTGCCATCACTGTTGTTGTCCTGTGACCTAGCCTGGGATTCTCAAATCTTACTGTGAGTATAAATCACCTGGGGGCCTTCTGAAAATGCAGATTCTGATGCAGTAAGTCTTGGGGGCGTGGTCTGCATTTCTAATAAATTCCCAGGTGAAACCCAGGGTGTGAGTCCACCAGTCACACTTTGAGCAGAAGAATTCAGCCAATTCCTTCTCCTGTTGTTCCCACAATAACTCACTTTTGTTGACCTCCTGGCTCTCATTCTTCTCTTCCTGCCCTCTCCCTAGTCCCCAACCCAGTCTATCAAAATCTTATCCATTCTTCAGAACCACACTGATTGTTGGCACATCAGAATCACCTGGGGAACTCTTAAAACCCTCCAAAGTCCCAGGCTACGCCCCCAGACCTCGTGAATCAGATCCCCGGAGGTTGAACTCAGGCATCAGTATTTTCAAAAGTTGCCCAGTGATTTCCATTGGTGAGACCCAGGTGAGAGCCACTGCCCTAGAGCCTCAGCTGAGCTGCTCCCAATGTCCCCAGACATATGGTTGACTCGCCAGCATTTCCATAGGCCCCTTCATGTGTGATGGTTTTAGTAATGTTTGTGAGAGTCCCTGCCAGGATTATAGTAAAGGAGAAGGGGGAAGGGTAAAGGGAGAAGAAAAAAGTGAGGTAGAAGGAAAGAAGGAGAGAGAGAAAAAGATAGAAGCAAAGGAAGAAAAGATCAAGTAAAGGTAGTATCGGGTTATACCTAAAAGTAATAGCTTAGAGTTATTGAACATTCATGTGCCAGGCATCGTTTTTTGGTTTTCTTTTAATTGACGTATAGGGACATCCCTGGCGGTCCAGTGGTTAAGACTCCTTGCTTCCAATGCAGGGGGTGCAGGTTTGATCCCTGGTCTGGGAACTAAGATCCTACATGCCACGTGGTGTGGCCAAAAAAAAAAAACAAAACATGTAAAATTGAAGTATAGTTGATTACAATGTTGTATTAGTTTCATGTATACAGCAAAGTGACTCACATATATATATATATATATATGTTCTTTTTCAGATTCTTTTCCATTACAGGTTATTACAAGATATTGAATATAGTTCCTTGTGCTATACAGTAGGTCCTTGCTGTTTATCTATTTTATATATAGTACCATGTATATGTTAATCCCAAACTCCTAATTTATGTCTCCCTCCCATCCTTTCCCTTTTGGTAACCATAAATTTGTTTTCTATGTGAGTCTATTACTGTTTTGGGCATTGTTCTAAATATGCTATTTCTATTAATTCATTTAATCCTTACAACATATTACATTAAAAAACCTGAAGCGCAGAGAGACTAAGTAATTTTCCCAAGGCACCCAGCTAGGAAATAATGAAACTTGGATTTGAGTTCAGACAGTCTAGATCTGCTGTGTGAAGATGCCACCCAATGATATTCGTGCTGCAAACTGCCCTCCTCATGAAGAAGGTAACCTCCATACTGTCAAGGATCTTAACATTTTCCACTACTGTATTCCCAGGTTCTATTTAAGACTGTGAGTCAGTGAATATTTATTCACCCCTTACTATGTGCCTAGCGATGAATGGTGCCGGAGATCCAGCTGTGAGCATCCCACCTTCAAGAAGCTATATTCTAAGCGAATGTGCTTGATATGTGATAAATATTCGTGGAATATTACTGCTGGAGATAAAAACGGACTTTGCTCCCGTGATATACGGCTTCTTTTTTAAACACAAGCATACCAACATCATCAGTCCAAAACAGACAGCAAACTTGGGGTGCCAAAGAAAGACGGCCATAGTTATAGAAATTAAGGCTTCAAGAAATACATACAGTATGTAACAAATGGCAACGTTTGATTGGAAGGATAATTAAACATGAAAAAAATACATGGGAATAGTCACAAATGCAGACAAGTATAAATTACTTAGCTGTCTGAACACAGGTGAATTATATACTGCAGGCAAGCCAGAACTTGTGATGCCTTGGTGTTGACACCTACAATGTTACATTGTGTTGAATACGTGCTGTATTCAAAACATCAAATTCAATGAACCTGTAATAGAACATAGTAATACAATAATTCTGGAAAGGAATTCTGCACATGGATTTTCATGCTGCTAACCAACCCTGAAATCAAACTATTAAATAGGGCTTAGTGCACTGGCAAATCTTGAAGTCTTTTTTTTTTTTTTTTAACCAGCGTTCAGGTTAATGGTTAAGGGTTGGTATTTAAAGTATACTATAGTTTCCTTTTAGTACTTTAGTTAATCATACATCATCCTTTGGTGTCTGAAGAATCGGTCAAAACAAGTAATGGCAAACTAGACCAATACCTTATTTGGGATTAGGGGGTGTTTAGGACAAAATGAATCTGGTTATCCGCTTCCAACAGATAGGAGTCATTAATTTCAATAGGAGAAATATCAATACATACAACTGGAATGCTTGAGTCCCATAGATGGTTTTAAATCTCTGGTATCATTCAGAATCCTTTCTATTTTACAGAATCCTTTCTATTTTCTATTTCTATTTTGACTGCTGTCTGTAGTAACATCAGGTATTTCTCAGTATTTAGAATGGACTATTTGTTTCTTTAAACACATGACCCCACACCTTGGATTTCACAGTCTATTGAAATCGAGGTCAACTGGAAACTAATCCTCTGCTTCCATTCTTCTTTTTTGCCTTCAGAGTTCAAGTAAAACCACTGACTGAGAGGATAGCCCCCAAATACAGTGTAAGCCTGGATGTGACAAATTTGCTTTTCCAACCCAAAATATGTTGGATTTTCGTTCTTTCATTTTTCTTATTTTGGATTTTGCTTTTTGAACCCACTTAACTATGTCCCTCCTATTAAACTACTGTTAAAATTTTACCAACAGGGGAAATTTTTTTCCTCCTCAGTGGAAAAGTTTCATGTCTTAAAACTACTCATGAAGTTGTAAGTAAGAGGATATATATATATATAATATTCCCTTGCTCTTTATATAGATGTGAAGTCAATATTGTTCAACTTTTACCTTCTTGGTTCTTTCTGGGGGCTGACTGGCTCTAGAACAGAGATTCATCAGAGTAACATTTCAATCTAATTAACGTAGATGTATTTGTTCAAGCAAAACTATTTTTAAAAACATTTGAGACATTTCATGATTTTTGCATTAAAATGAAATGTAAAACGTGTAATTTTTAACAGTAAATTAAAAGGAAAAACTTTTCCAAATTTTCTGAATGTTTAACAATTTTTATAATAAAATTTTAGAAAAAATACAAAACAACCCCCCCCAAAAGAAAGCAGAGATTTGACCATTTTAGTTGAACATTGAAATCATAAACTTAATTGTAATTAACATCATGTAACTGATTATAGAGACAAGTTTACAAATACAAAGCACAGAGAACTAAAATGTTCTCTTAGAGAACCCTGCTTTGGGAATGTGTGCATAGGTTTCTAGAATCTAGACCCCAGCACATTTTAGCTCTGTTTGTGCTGCTGAAGGGGATCAGAATACGTCATCTCAAAAAATTCTACTTTGGTGTAAGGATTATTTTGAGCTGAAGGCAAATGGGAATGGATATAGGAAGTGCCATCTGCCCTCCCCCATCTGCCTCAACACAGGGCCTTTATTTCCCTTGGGAAGGAGCTCTCCCCTCTCCCATTCCAGGAAGAAGATAACTTCCCTTATCACCAGAGACAAAGCACCAAGATGAGTCTGCATAACCTTAACAAGTAACCTTTATCTACTATTAGTTTCTCCCATATATTTACTATTTGTAGAAACCCCAAAACCCCTTTCTTCTGTCTAGTCACTTCTCCACAAGTTATTGCCCTTTGTTAAAATAGTATATAAGCCCCCAAGTCTAACCACTTCTTCACTTCTTTTTCACTTCTTTTCTGTGAAGCCCCCATGCATGTAAAAAAATCAACATCAAATAAAAGTTGTATGCTTTTCTTCTGTTAATCTGGCTTATGTCAGTTTAATTCAAAGCCTCAGGTACAAACATAGGAGGGCAGAGGAAAAGATTTTCCTCCCTAACACTGCCAACGGGTCTACTATGAATGGTTTTGTGAGTTTGAGCAGTTCTGAGTCCTAGCTCTAGTGCATACTAGAAACATCCACCATCATCCTTCTGGTTTTCTAAAACTGGGTAACTTTTAAATCTACATGCATTCTTTATGCACCAACCATGTGCAGTAACTGTGTTTGGAACTACGAAAAAAATTCCGCAGTGGGCCAGCCCTCAAGGAGTCAAGGATTTAGAAGAGAAGAGGATGAGAACCAATGCGAGAACAAAGAAGGGTTGAAACCCTATGTGGAACCAGTACTATTTGAGAAATGGAGAACAGTTGGGTGCCTTGGGCTGCTGACACCCAGGAAGGACTTTGTGAACACTTGAATCCAATATTCTAATGGAAAGTAGCTTTAGACTGAAAAAAAAAAAAAAAGCCCTTGCTTAGAACTAGATATACATATATACACTATGTAAAGACACAAAATTTGTTTCTGCTCTTTTTCTTCCAATGACTATCCGGATCACAAAAAGTAATGTCTGAAGATGGTAAGGTGACGGACTAGGCTCAGCCCACAGTCTGGCTCTGCCAGCATTTAGCCATGAGCACATGTTAAAGACTTCAGTCTTTCTGACACTCAGCTTCCTTAGATTGGTCAAGGCCATCTCTATGGTTCCTTCTACTTCTAGCATGCTATTACGAGGTCAAACTATTCTCATGCCTATGAAATGTGGTACCTTCAAGGCTGTGAGTAAACATGCAGAATAATTTATAAATTAAAATATAAAACATAAACACTTGCCTCAACCTTCCAATTTTCTTAAAAATCATCGAAGGCGTGACCCATCCTTCATACTAGTTTTCTAACATTTTTATGTGCACGGGAATTACCCAGGGAGCTTGGTAAAAGCACAAGCCCTTCTGGACTTCTGTTTCCTACAACCAGTCTTCATTCTGATTCAGCTTAAGTCTGGGAATTTGTATAGTTAAGAAGTTCCCCCAGGTGATGTTGATGCCATGGTTGTTGTCCTGGAACACTGAAGCAGGGGATTCAGCCTGACCCTGAGTCATTTCTCCAGCTGAGTACTTTCAGGGACTTTAGGAAAGTTTCAAATCAATCTCTTTGGAATGCTTCAGATTAGAGATAAATCCCTTAGATCTGTTTTGATCCAGTCATGGTTGTAGGCTGAGGCAAAACAAACTACAAAGGGGACATTGATTACCCAGTTATATTTAAATCTCTTACATACTTCTTTTCTAGAATGATGGTGTGCCAGGGGCAAAAACTTCCAGAGGCAAAATTGTCCAAGCGGTGTCAGTGATAGAAACAACCCAAGGCGTAGTGGGGAGGGGGAGGATAGACAAGGAAATTAGTAACTAACTCTGCTCTAAAACTACAGAGTTTGCAATTACCCAGGTAAATCCTCCAGAGGAACATGGAATTCTTGTGATAAACATCTCAAGATGTTTGTTTTTGAGATGCCCCATTGCTATGCTTACCAGTCTTCACTTACTGGTAATGTGCTTCTTTGTGCCTCACCTGAATTTTTATTCCTTAAGTCATTTTTCTCTGGTGTGTCCTTGGTTAAGACTACAGCTGGTACTCTCCAGGGTTAAACCAGCAGAGGAAAAGTTTCAGATACGTGGAAAATATTAAGGTAGCCCTTCGATTTAGTCATCTTATTTTCAAGTATTGTGAGCACTATTTTGTTTTGTTTTTATACAATTATAGTTATTAGCTATTACAAAATGTTGGCTATATTCCCCGTGTTGCAAAATGCATCCTTGAGCCCATCTTACCCCCAATACTAAGTACCTCCCACTCCCCCACCCCTACCGTGAGCACTATTTTGGATCTTCTGTGAACATTCCTAAACTTTGCAGAGGGGAGTCCCTTGTCCAAAGTCACACCCCCTCTGTGGTTTGGACTGCACGCCACGATGCTGTGGTAAGACGGGGTGGGGTATAAGTCCCAGGCTCCTTGCTTTGATTCAGAAAGACCATCCTGGTTCCTGCTATTTCCAAGTCATTCAGTTTCCTTTCCAGCCATCCTTTATACCGTCACACTGTCTTGAAAATGTAAATCTATGTTGATTCCCTGCTAAAAACCCTACCTTGCCTTCAATATAAAATTGAAATGCTTTTACATTGGAAAAAAAGAGGCGCTTTCATAACTATAGAGTATATCTCCCTCTTCCTCTCCCCTTTCTTTCTCTTTCTCCCTCTCCCTCCACCTCTGTACAAGAACTCTGACCTCCAGCCAAGGCTGCTAGAGGCTCTTCTCTCCCATCTTTTAATTCTTATGTCATTTTAATAGTTTTACAAGTAGTTTGGAAACTTTTCCATCTACCACTGTAATGGGAATTCCATGAGGTCAGGGATTTTTTTTCATTCATCTTCATATTCCCAGTACACGACCTCGAGTGTTCATTAAATGAATGCATTTAAAAAAAAAGAATGAAATAATTATTTAATTATCTAAAAAAATGATGTATATAACTCATGTGCTTCATTTGAAGTAATAATACTATAAATACAGATAATATATTTGTAACAATGTATTCAATTTTACTTGGTTCATTTGAAGCATAAGTAATACTTGATTGACAAGATAGTTTATGTTCTTAATACATGATACATTATGCTTGAAATTTTTTTTTTTTTTTTTGGTGGTACGCGGACCTCTCACTGTTGTGGCCTCTCCCATTGTGGAGCACAGGCTCCGGACGTGCAGACTCAGTGGCCATGGCTCACGGGCCCAGCCGCTCCGCGGCATGTGGGATCTTCATGGACTGGGGCACGAACCCGTGTCCCCTGCATCTGCAGGTGGACTCTCAACCACTGCGCCACCAGGGAAGCCCTATATTTGAAATTTTAAACAGTAATTGTGATAATTTAAAAAATCCAAGTTTGAGGTTAAGAACCTACTTCTAGTCAGACTATGATGGCCATTCACAAATCCAAGTTTGCTTGATAAAACCTGGATGCAGGAAACAAACATCTCACTTCCAGACTTTGGTTTCAATGCCATGAGTGGTTACAAAATAAAGATAGCTGCCCTGCTATCACTTACAGAAGATGATCCACATAGATAGCCAAGAACTGAATTAAATCTATTCTGACCAAGAGAAAAATGCAACAATCCCTAGAACAACAAGCCAACAAGCTGGGCCAGTGACTCAGGTAAGAGTCAAAGGGGGGCTATTTCCAAGAGATTTGGCGTTTTGCCTTTTCTTCACCTGGGCATAAATATGATTTCCACAATTCACAAAGGACATGGGAAAGGCAATAAACTGGAGTGATGATACCCACCCAGAGTTCTAGAGCCAGATTGCCAGGCTAACATCCCAGCTCCACTGCTCATCAAGCCTGTGACCCTGCACATTTACCTCATTAGTCAAATGGGATACCTCATGCTGTCATTCCCTCATTAGTCAAATGGGATAATAATTGTAACCTATCTCATGGGAGTGCTGGAACATTCTAATTAATACCCATAAAAAGCTTGCCACCATGCTGGCATGCTGGCCCACAGTAGGTGGGCTCAGTAAGTATTAGCCATTGTAATTTTCCAACTGCTGCTTCTTTTCCAAGGGGTGTGTGTCTGTGTGTGTGTGTGTGTGTGTGTGTGTGTGTGTGTGTGTGTGTGTGTGTATTGTGAGAAATGACTGGAAAATTTTCAAATGCTTTCTAGTATCTATAGGGATACGGTTATGTTTTTCTCTTCTGAGTTATAAACATGGTCAATTTTATACATAAAAGCATTAAACAACTTTGCATTTCTGGAATAATACTACTTGGTCTTGGTGCAAATATACTGTACTTTTATTATTTTATTTTGTTTTGCTAATGTTTTATTCTGGACTTTTTCATCAGGATACTTACATGATATTATGATTTTATTTTCCTGTGCTATTTTGCTCAAGTTTGCAATTGATTTACGATGATTTGTAAAATAACAAAAATGAAAACAAAAAATCAGGACACCTATTATTTTTCTCTATGCGTGGAACTGTTTAATAGACTGAAGCTGAACTATTTCCTGGAATATTTACTGAATTTTCTCCTTCTGATTTAATTTTCTCTATTTGCATTTATTAAGAAACTTTTTGAGTTGATTGTTTCCTATATTTATCTTCTTTATTTTGACAACAGTGTGGCTTGCAGCAAAGGCAGGTAATTTCCAGTCCCCCTCCAGGCTTGCCCTCTGTCCTGGGAGGCTGATTGTGAGGGCCAAGGCGAGGAGCTCACACAATGAGGGGCTTCTGAGCTGTCAGGCTTCTGGCCAGAGATGGAGGAAAGGAGAGGTAGGGGGAGAGCAGATGAAGCCAGGGTCTTTATTTTCTTGTCTCCCTCCCTGCTGGGTTGCCTCGCACTCCTGGGTCCCTCTACCTATGACCCCGGAACCCCTCAAAACAGTGGTCAACTTGGTACCACTGTATTTCAGGGTCCTGGGAAAGGAAGCAGAGAGAACTGGAAACAGTTTGCCTGCTGTACTATCTCTGATGGCTTCCCTGGACCTCATCCTTGCAAACAGTGTCTCCATAAATAAACTCTGCTAAAAGGATCGGATTTTGAATGTGCCACGTGTTTCTTATTGGGACCCTGACTGACACAACAGCTTTGCATTTTCCTCGGAGGACACTATTGAATACATCCCATATAATTTCATTCCTCGTCTTCTCATTATCAATATTTATTGAAATATCCTGCCATTGTGATCTTGACTTCCTCCTAAAGCTAAGAGTCATTTAGGAGGAAGATTTAAAGTGTACAGGTAAGCTTTTTGTTGTTGTTTTCTTCTAATTTGATTTGTTTGTAACTTTATTGCATTGTAAACAGATTTTGATTCTTACTTTATTTGTAAAATCTGTGGGATTCTTTCAGTTATTCTTTGTGCTCAAATTATGTTTGATTTTTATAAATATTCTGTGCACACTGGAAAAGATATATATCCTTGGATGCAGGAGGTAAGAGTTTGACATATCAGGTTAATTACTAATTGCATTATTTAGTTTCTCTAATACAGTGCAATTCAAAGCATGGGTCTCAGTTTCTCATCTGAACATGACAAAGTAAAATCAGACCTTGAGAGTAAGCATTTAGAAAGTTTAGAGCAACTTGACAGAGCAATTTCATGACGGTTGAATCTAAAATAAAATAGTTGGGCTTATATTTTATATCTTCTTTATTCTACATTTTTTAAAATTTATTTTATTTTTTGTTGTGTTGGGTGTTTGTTGCTGTGTGCGGGCTTTTCTCCGGTTGTGACGAGCGGGGGCTACTCTTTGTTGCGGTGCGTGAGCTTCTCATTGCGGTGGCCTCTCTTGTTGAGGAGCACGTGCTCTAGGTGCACGGGCTCCAGTAGTTGTGGCACGTGGGCTCAGTAGCTGTGGCACATGGGCTTAGTTGCTCCGTGGCATGTGGTATCTTCCCGGACCAGGGCTCGAACCCATGTCCCCTGCATTGGCAGGTGGATTCTTAACCACTGTGCCACCAGGGAAGCCCCTATTCTACTTTCTTATCCTTCATATTCATTAAATTTTATACAAGTATTGGTCCACGATAGAATGGAAAGTAAAAGCCAAAAACAAAACTGTCCCTTCACCATAGAAAGATTGAGAAACATTGCTCTAAACTCTTATTTACTTTGGTTAAATTGGCTGATCAAGGATCTTTTATTCACTCTTCACTATTGTCACACAGAGGATACATAACACCTCTCTCTGCCTTCCAGGCCACTTCTAACCCACCCAGCTCTCCACCACACACACACACACACACACACACACACACACGCACACACAGGGAGGGAGAGAGAGAGAGAGAGAGAGAGAGAGCAAAGTTCCAGAAAAAAGGGACACGTTCAGAGATTGAGGATTTGGGGCACCCACACCTCAGCACCACTCCCGGGACAAGAGGATCATGTTTATATGTAGGACACCATTTGATCCCCACAATGAGCTGAGATGTAATAAGAGTGGATGAGAAAACTGAAGCCTAGGGGTTGGGTTGGTACTTATCTTGTTCTTTTGACTTTATTACCCCCTCCTTAGGTTCTGGAGAAAATGAAATAAGCAAGTCAAATGAGATAGTGTACACTAAATCACATTTAATGTTTCAAAGCATTTTGTGCACATAGAGAAATTAAATAAAATGATAGGGGAAAGATAACAACCAGACACAAACCTAGCCTTCTTCACAACCCCATAACTAGGTTTGGACAAGCTATTCAAGATGAAATATGATATCAGCACCTGGAGCCACACTTGTTTGGGATAAATACATTTTGCATCTGAATGGTAAAGGCGTGTCTTGCTTTTCAGCCTATAGCCTGAGTGACAAAAATGAATAATTTAGAGCAAATTCTTTCTTCTAAAAGGCGTGCTTTAGAGAATGAAGAAATTAACAGCGCTACATTCACAGTTAGGTAAATTGAAGCAAATATAAATTTCTTTCTTCCTTCAATCACTGGGGGTTTTTTTGTTTTTGTTTTTTTACTCTTCATGAGTATCCTTAGCCTGTTTTAATAAGGGCACTGCCTTTGAAGAAATTATCAAATTTATTCCAAAGTCTCTGTGCTTTACAGGAGCATTTGTAATACTCTTAATTTCTCACTATTATTAGTGTCCCAAACATGAATTATGAAAAGAATCTTTATTTTTAAAGATTCTTAAAGTCTTTTCAATGGCTAAAATAAGTGGTTTTCATTAAAAGGTCACAATCTATTTCTATCAGAATTACACTGAAATTTCTTGAAGTTGAAGGCAATAGTGTAAAATTAGAGCCACATCTGCCTCCAAGATGAGTTATTAGGCTGACTTTGAAATCTGCTAACTCTGTTTTGCTGAGTCACTGTAATCTTCTATTACAGCCCCTTGGCATCCTTGATATGGGGCCTGGCTACCAGGGGAGCTCCATAAATGCTTCTTAGATGGAACCATTCAACATTTTTATACTGTTGATGCAGAGTGATTTTGTGGACTGCTTTTCAAAACACTTTTCTAAAGCTGATTATATTTCCTGCTTTCTCCCCCCCCCTTTTTTTTTTTTTTTGGAATAAAGTCCAAATTCAAAAAATGGGTCTTTGTATACATCAAGAATTTTAAACTTTCACACCCTTTTATACCGGAATTCCATTTCTGGGAACTTATACAGAGAATATAATCCAAAATCTGAAGCAGAGTTTTATATACAAATATGATTACACGCAGCATTATTTACAGTAATAAAAAAATGTGAGGGGACTTCCCTGGTGGCGCAGTGGTTAAGAGTCTGCCTGCCAATGCGGGGGACACGGGTTCGAGCCCTGGTCCGGGAGGATCCCACATGCCACAGAGCAAATAAGCCCGTGCGCCACAATTACTGAGCCTGCGCTCTAGAGCCCGCGAGCCACAACTACTGAGCCTGAGTGCTACAACTACTGAAGCCTGCACGCCTAGAGCCCGTGCTCCGCAACAAGAGAAGCCACCACAATGAGGATCCCATGCACCGCAACCAAGAGTAGCCCCCGCTTGCTGCAACCAGAGAAAACCCGCGCACAGCAAGGAAGACCCAATGCAGCTAAAAATAAATAAATTAATTAATTAAAAAAATGTGAAAGGTTCTAAATCTGCTAAGAGAGAAGTAGTCAAGAAAGCATGAATGTTGAAAAAATGTTTTCAATACAATGTAAATATTACTTATGGAGTCTATTCTTGCAAGAGAAAAAGGGGCATAGAATTGTACACACAATATCTTTACATCTATGTTTTTAAAAATTCTATACATAATAAAAATGCTCGAGGAAAATACTAAAAACATTAATGATATTGACTTTAAGTAGTGAAATTATGATTGACTTTTTTCTTTTTAAATCTTCAGAATTTTGCACATTTTCTTTCATTAGCATACGTTACTTTTATAATAGAAAATCATCAATACTTTTTAATTATTCACTATATCTCAGCCTCAATATAGAGAATATACAAAGTCCCTCATCCATAAGATGTTTGGACCTGAAAGAAGAAACTGTGTATGTTTCTAGATAATAATGTTAAATACCTTTATGTATTTATGTGTCTGACTTAGACTGCAGCAGTATTTTGATTTTAGTTATTCAGGAATAACAGACTGCTGTGAGAAGCATCATTTTATGTCCGTGCTTTCAAAGAGTGTCAGAATCTGCAAAAGACGATATTCAAGGCATGTTTGTACAACCAGCAGAGAAAGTAAGGAAGAGTCATGGGGCATGTGGACAAGGGTGGCAGTGAGGCAGAAGCATGGCTCCGTCGAGTATGCCTCCAGCTCTGGAGGGAAATGCATATACTTTGCCCTAAAAGATGAGAATTTATTTCAAAATCTCTTTGGTGAATATTTCTACTCATTTACAGCAGTGACGGTAGTTAAGATGCAAAGGGAAACGTGCTGAATGTAGTGGATACTTGCTTTTTTTCCCCTTTCCGCTTGACATCCTTCTTCCTTCCTCTTTTCCCTTCCATTCTTCTCCCTGGCAACTGTGATTGCTTTAGAGCGTAGGACTCCAAAACATTTCCCGGAAGATTTTTGGGAAATGAAACTTCCTGATTTGGGGGTTGGAGGGGAGGAATAACTGGTGGAGATGATTCCTCTTCATTGTGGACATAACACAACAGGGATGTATGCTGTTGAGACCATGACAGAAAGCAACCTTAGGAGGAAGCAGACATCATAAAAAAAGCAGGGGCCCAAGAAACCAGGTCTTTCACGATACTGAAACATGACCCAGCCTCACCTGAAACACTCCTGACACTGGATTTTTAAGTTATGGGAACAAAAAAATTCTTTTTCTTGTTTACATCATTTTGAATAGAGTTTTAGGTTACTTACAATTACAAGGCTGCTAACTGGAACTCTGGGTTATTTAATTCTTACTTGATAAAAGGGATACATACTAATTCTTACTTGATAAAAGGAATACATACTAACATAGTAAAATAGACAAACTCTTCACTGACACTAATTTGAAAATGAGTGTAGCACAAGTCCTTATTCGAGGTCAGTGCTTTGATGATGACTTGGGGTAGATCCGAAGACATCCATCTATCATCAAGTTCTATTGATTAGATACAAAAAACTCATAGACCTGCCTGCTTCTCTCTACGCTCTTGACCTTATCCTCCCTAGGACCACCGCCATCTCTCATCTGGATCACTACCATGCCTCTGATTCTTTTTCCACACCACAGCCAGGGTGCTCTTTCCAAAGCATAAATCTGATCATATCTCTGGTTTCTGTGTTCCCCATTACTCTCACGACCAAGTTCCAACTCTTTAACATGACCCTGCACGACGGACCCCTGCCCACCTCTCCAGCCTCCTTCCTTTCTCACTCTACCTCTCTATATCCAGGCAATTTCATCTTCTCTTGGGGCCTCCAACAGGAAGCCCTAGTCCAGCATGGACTGCTCTCTCTACTGGAAGCTTCTTCCCTCCCATCCTTCCTGGCTGCCTTTTCCTCATCTTTCAGGTCTCAATGTGGGTATCACTTTCTTTGGGAAGCCTTCTTGGACACTCTTCTGTGTGCGGGCATCCTCTACTACCACACTGCCCTCCTATCATATGACACTGCAATTGCCTAACTCCTACTGGACGGGAAGCTCTGTGAGGGCAGGCCCACCTTTCTCACTCTCGTGCCCCCAGCTGTAACACAGCACCTGGCACACAATAAGTGCTTTAGAAATACTTGTTGGATGAGTTAATTAATTAGAAAATTATTCATCCGGTAAACCCAATACATAATACCATATGTATCTAGCAACGCAAAAAACTACATTCTGTGTACATATATTTGTGTCTAAACCAGAAAGTTATTTCTCAGGTATGGTAGCACATTTAAGTGAAAATTGTTCCAGCTTTAAACAAGTGAAAAACATTTCATTTGGGTTTTCATTTCATGAATCACAGAACCTGTGCCAATTTTCTAAGTGAACTGCTGTAACTCTGTTACGTGAGATGGTGTCGGGGAGAAGGCTTTAAAAATAGCTGACCGGATATCCCTCTTGGTGGCTTGGGTTATGTAAAAGTATTTTGTGTTAAGCCAATGTCTCACAATGGATCGCTGAGCTTTGAAAAGGCTATTTGGGATCCTTTTTTCAGTGTTAAATATCTGCTTATCAACAGAATCGGACTAAAAATCTCCTAGAGAAAGGGTACAATGTCCAAATAGTTATCACTTTTTAACTCCAGATACTTAAAAAAAAAAATCCAGTGCTAATACTAAAAGTGACTTTAAAAGACGGAAGTCCTTTAACGACTTAGTGAGAAAGAAACCAGGATTCCTATAAAGAAAGGTTGTTAGATTTGGGCTTAAAATACTTTTTTGGGGGGAGCAGAACAATCAGATAAATATCCTGTGTTACTAACATTTACTTTAATTTTTAAAAGGAAGTAATTTTGAGACATTGTTCTCATAAGACCCCATAAAGGCAAAATAATAGGGATTGTTGTTTGAGAGTTTATTATGGACCGCGTCCTTGGGCACAGCTGGTTGGACCAAGGTGGGTGAATCCATTGTCCTGTGATCTGCCCTGACCCAAAAGCTATGTCAAGGCAAAGATGAAATGATTAGCTGGACCAATCAGATTCTCCTTGGGGTGGGGAATTAGGTGCTTGGTGATGGGAACAGAAGCCCAGAACAGCACACAGAAGGCAGAAGGGAGAAAGTCTGGCAGGAGAAGATGTGAATGAGCAGAAACCATGAGGTGGAAGCTGAGTAAGCAGAAACCGGGAGCTGGAACACACACAGGGAAGACGGTGAAGTGGTTAGTTAGCCGGGGCAGGAACAACAGAAGCAGAAGCTTCTATGGAGTTGCTATAATTACTACTGTTCAAGGGACAGTGAGGTGACTTGGTCACTAAAAGTGCACATTCCTAAAACATCTTCCACTATCCGTGAGACCTGCCTCAAGATTTAGATCCCTCTCTGGGAAGGAAATCCAACAAAGAGGGGGTGTATGTATACGTATAGATGATTCACTTTGCTGTACAGTAGAAACTAACACAACATTGTAAAGCAACTAGACTCCAATAAATAAACAAACAAATAAATAAATAAAAATAAAAAAAGAAAGTTCCTCCCCCCATCTACATTCCTGTTTTTCTTATTGTTCAGTGTATATATTTACAGAGAACAATTTCGTGAGATACTGGGAGAATCTCTGTTCCTCATCAAAAAAGCATCATCCACATATATGTATATATGCATATATATCTCTATCTATCTATCTATCTATCTACCTATCTATCTATATATCCAAAGCAGCATGCAGACTCATTTGGGTTGTACAGGGTGCTTCCCTTCTGCCATACTTTTCTCTTGCCGTGGTCACACCATTCAAAGCCCGTTTTTGCAAAAGCATTGCCAGATGTACCAGTCTCACCCCAATTAGAGGAGTGTCATCACCATCTTTCCCCCATCCTCACTCTCACCCTACCTCTGATTTTCTCAGTTGGCATAAGAACCCATTCAGCAACTTAGTAAGTCAACATCTGAAAGGGTACTGGGATCCCTGATTCCTGAAGAAGATGGAGAATTATTCAATTATCTGAGTCAGGTGCTCTGAACTTTTAAAGACAATATGTCAGTTGATTACAAGGATCGAAGAAATGCACTGCTAGGCACCTGCCGTTTTGCCATGTGTAGTGAAAATAACTGGAAGATGTCTAGTAAGTGAGGAGACCGCCACCAATGAGAGGAGTGGCTCCAAGTAGTTTCTAACTAGTCGTTCCAGGTAGAATTTTCCGTCCCCTTGAGAAGCACCTAAGTTTATAATATTGTCAAGAACTAAATTTTCTTCATTTTCTCTACATTTTGGCTCTGTGTTGCTAGTATTAATGTGTTATTTAATTTTCCTGCTATGTGTGTTAGAGATCCAGTGTATAACACATTAAATGAAATATATATTCCTTTTATAGTTGAAGATGAACTTTAAACCTCCATTTTGCATTGCTTTTCCAGTAGTAACGACAGCTCTGCCTGATAGTCAAGAGCAGGAACAGCTTGCCAGGTTGCTCTTTTTCTCAGACGGCTAGAAGTTAACCAGTCCACCTGGAGATTTGATCTGTACTTCGTGTCCTGACTAGCAGCACCAGGCACTGGTTATCTACGTGGGGTAATTGCTGACAGCCTTGCGGCAAATCAGCTCAAGCCACCCATCCTTCATTTCATCAATCATCAACTAAACCTTGCACTTGGCCAGAAGCTTTTTATTTTTTTACAATTTGGTTGACTGAATCCACTTCTTTAAAAAAAATCAGCCTAATGTCAAGAGTCAAACAAGTCAGCTATGCAAAGTAAGGGTCAAGAATGTGTACACAAGTTTAGAGAGAATTTTTCCAAAATGTGCCTAATGAAAAAAAAAAGATTAGACTTTTTATAGAGTAAAAATGCTCTATTCGGTTTGCTTGGTTCTGAGTATGAACTTTAAACACGTTCAAATTAAGTTATTTAAAGCAGTTAAAATATTATTGCTGGTGGAGAAGAAAAGGGAGGCCTTACAAAGTAAAAGGATATATTTAATGAAAATAGACTTTGAAATGAATACCAAAATATAGCAGTGCAGCAAAAATGTTGACCAGGTCCTTCTTGTTACAAAAAGCAAGGACCATAACTTCTTGAGGGCTGAAGCCAAGCTGGCAAACAAGGTTACCTTGATAAATGTGCTAAGTCAAGTAGTTGGAATTCCAAGTTACATCTTTTGGGAAGAGGTAATACTTCAATAGTTCCCGTTTCTTTTATCGATTGATTGAGTCAATCTTGATTTTACCTGGGCTGGCTCTCATACTGGATGCATACAAAACAGTGCTTCATAATTCGGTGATAAGCAATGCTTAATCAGTAACTCAGTTCTCACATTTCCCAGTCCATCCTGGGTAACCGCCAGATCAGTTTCCTCGCAAAAGTTCATCCATGTGCACTTGCTGGCCTGAATTTGTTGCTGCTGAGGGTAACTCTCCTCACATGTTAATATAAGAGGCTCCTTGACTGGGGTAGAAGGTTGCTGACCCACCAGTTCTGCTGGCCAGACTGGTGTCTGGATTCCTGAGTTCTTTGGTGGCAAGCAACAGAAATTATTTAGGCTAACTCAACGATAAAAGAGGAATTTGCTGGAATGACATGGGGCAGCACACAGAAGTTGAAGAAAAGTTAAACAAACAGGCCTCAGAAAAGACCAGCCTCAGGGCTGTGGTGAGGATCAAGGTACAAAAACGAACGGAAAGTTTTTCTGGGCGCTGCTGTCAGGATGAATAAGCTCCCTGCCCTTTCAGCTGAAAATTCAAATTCCTGGGAGAGGGCACTTTACTGGCTCAGCCCAGGTCATGTGCCAACCCCTCGCTCAGGGACTGTCAAGCAGCGAAGGGAGGATAGTTCCCTAAAGCAAAATCAACGTGCCACCCCCAGAAGGAAGAAAGGAGAGTGGTCAGAAAAGAAGAGCAGATGTTCACTGCACTCTGTTTTCGGGTGTTGCCTGATTTCCATCTGTCTGTCTGTTGGCTTTGGACATACTGTCTCCCCTTAGTTTGGGTCCTTCTGGCCAAGGTTGATAACCACCAAGTTTGAGTCAATCTTCTACCTGGTTTGACCTAATTAAAGAGCCCTCTGGGGCTTCCCTGGTGGCGCAGTGGTTGAGGGTCCACCTGCCGATGCAGGGGACACGGGTTCGTGCCCCGGTCCGGGAAGATCCCACGTGCCGCGGAGCGGCTGGGCCCGTGAGCCATGGCCGCTGAGCCTGCGTGTCCGGAGCCTGTGCTCCGCAACGGGAGAGGCCACAACAGCGAGAGGCCCGCGTACCGCAAAAAAAAAAAAAAAAAAAAACCCCTCTGATTTACATCTCCCTCATTCCCACGAACTACTTTGCTCTGGTCTCTGGTTGGAACATTCAGATGTTTCTGGCCTCTGGCTTCTGAGAAATTCCCCAGATTCACCCTGTCCTTATGCTGGTCACTGTTATTCTGGGCTCATTTGCCCCAAATGGTTATTTTAAGGAGAAAAATTCAAGATGTTTATCTATACAATTCCAATTTTTAAAAAAATGGCAAAGCAAGCAAGCAAACCAAACCACTCTCCTCCCTTTGGAAATGCATAACCCTTAAGAATCAATCTACTTAGAAATTACTTTACATCTGCTTGAAAGTCAAATCTTTCATAAATACAATGCCTATGAGTACAATGTCATTAGGAACAATTCTAATTTATTTTTATTCCTCTTGGTAAACTGAAATTTAAAAATTGAAACAAATACCTTGTGATATAACCAGGATCTCATTTTTAAAAATGAGCAGCTCAATAGTCCTCTCAGTATGCCACAAGAGATTGTAAAGTAAACTAAAGGAGTTTGACTGCTGGGTTCTAGTAAGTAAAAACCATATGCTGACTTGGTCGAAGACTGCCCAATACCACCGCCCACTGCCATGAACACGTACTGAGCTCCCAACATGCCAGCCATGGTGTTAAACATTTATAGACTTTGTCTTATTTAATCATCGTCATATATAGGAACCTATAGGTTTGTATTATTATTCCCATTTTACAGATGAGGAAAATAAACCTCAACAACTTAGCCAAGGCCAGACAACTAGTTGTTGGTGGACTGAGTTATATAATGATTGAGTTTCTATCATCTCAAACAAGTTTGGGTCTGTGGAAAAGTTTTACATGAGAAAAGGGGCCTCCGATTAAAAATGATGAATTCAGTGTTGAGGGAGAAACTGTGATTGGAATTAACAGTCTCTTAATTTTATTCTAACGCATAGCTATGAACGCTTGTATTTCTCTACAAGGCCCCACAGATGGACAGTTGGAGGTCATCTCCTGGGGTCGTGGTTCACTGTGGTGGTTTTGATGAACACGATCATCTTCAATTTGCTTACTGTTAGAACTACCACTCTGATTTTATTTATTTATTTTTTTTTTTGCGGTACGCGGGCCTCTCGCTGCTGTGGCCTCTCCCGTTGCAGAGCACAGGCTCCAGACACGCAGGCTCAGCGGCCATGGCCCATGGGCCCAGCCGCTCCGCGGCATGTGGGACCTTCCCGGACCGGGGCACGAACCCGTGTCCCCTGCATCGGCAGGCGGACTCTCAACCACTGCACCACCAGGGAAGCCCTACCACTCTAATTTTAGAAACAAAAAGCACCATCCTTCTTCATAGTGAATAAACAGGAAAACTCTAGGCCAAGAAAAGCTTATAATAACAATGAAGAACCCACTCTATTTAGACCAATTCAGTGATTTATTCAAATGAGAAAGCACAGCATTTTCACATGTAAAAACAAGTCTGGCTTTAGCGAAGTTTTTCTGACTGCTACTTTCTGAAAGTGAACTTTACTGAAACAGACTCCCAAGTAAATCATTTACAGTATGTTAGTGGGTGGGTGTTGAGAGTAATTGGTATTAGTCTCCTGGTTTTACATCAGAAAATGCTAAATACATTGCATTCATGTTAACTTGCTTAAAGAAAAGTTCTTGAATCCTATGTGTGATGATTCAAGGGGGGTCTGATTGATACTGTGTTTCAGTAGGTGCAGGTCAAAATTTCCATTTTCCTCTTTTACAAAATCGTGAGTTTTCAGGTCTTTTCTTTATTTCAATTCTGTTTTTCTCTGCACTGTTATTTGCATATGAGATTACAATGCAATCATTATATAATCTACTCCTGGGATTATAAGGTACTATAATGTTTATCAAGTTACTGCTCAACTTGATATAAGGAAATCAACTTAGTTCTAATTTAGACGCATGGTTTAAACCCGATTGGCCTTCAAGACACCTAAAAAAAAATCTAATGGATTCTTGGCCCAAATGTCACCTGCTGGGAGGTCATAAAAATGCATGAGAGAGGCATGAGGAGATAGGGTACGTAGAGTGAAATTGAGAGGAAAAAAATTTTCATTGATATTGATTGGAAATAGCTCATTCTCTCCAAATGCTTAGAATGATCTAAAACCAGTGGGATGTGCTATAGGGAGGGTTAATGGAGATCTTTGAGTCTAACCTCATTCTAGGTTTACAGCTGAGGGTGAGGGTGGAGGTCACTGAGAAATGGTGGGCTGACTGAGGTGAGCATCTTTAAATCTATCTAACACTAGGCTGACTCCAGGTCTATTCCCTAACAAGCAGAATAACTGGTAAACCCCATATTTAATCTGTGGCCATTAGCTGTGTATCTCATTCTCAGATCTGTGTTCTAAGAAAATCCTGACTCTATTCAAGATATTCATTTTCGGGCAGAACTGAGATCACTAGAATTCAGTGGGAGACTGGTAGATCATTGCAGAAATGATGTTGGGAAAATTGGCTAGTTTGGAGAAATTTTAAAAATGTATATCCTTTGCTCACATCATACACCAAATATTTTGGATTAAATTAAAAAATAAGATAGAACTTATATCAAAATGTTTACTCTAGTTACATTTACATGATAGAATTTGGCATAATTTTGTTTTCTTTTTGCTTAGTATTTAAACTATGTCTATTGTTGGACAAGTAGAACTTGTATAAAAAAAGAAAAACATTATGCCAGTTGATCTAATTAATAGTTCTATCAATATATGAGTCTGTTATAAAAAGAAATTATAAAGAGTTAAGAATTCTTCATAGTTTTGTTTATAACATCAAAAATTTAGGTTAGATTACGGCATATAAACATGATGAAATGGTATGCATTAATTTTTAAAGGATATTTATTGATGTGAGAAAATACTAGCAATATAATATGTCAAAAAAGCAGGATACAAAATGCCATATGCTGTATGACCTTATTTTTATACAAATATACCAAAATATTAACACTGGCTACCTCTAGGTTCTTATGTTAGGAGTACTTTTTGTTTTGCTTTGTTTTTATACTTATATATCTTGAATGTTCACAAATGGGCACATATAGTACTTTTACTGTTAGGAAAAAAAGCAACATAGAAAAAATATTTTTGTAGGTCTGATAACTGGTTCTAGCAACTTCATCTGGAAACTCCTCAAGAATCAATCCTCTGTTTGAAAGATAGTCCAAGAGTTTCCTTAGCACAATACATTGCATCTAAGGTGCTCAGTGGACGTGCACAAAATGAATTTACACTTTCTACCCTGTTGCAGCTGATTACTCATTAACAGAATTTGAGGGAGGCTGTGTGTCAAAGCTGGTTACATGGCTTTTCTTTTAAAGACAGGCCCCAAAGCCTATATTTTAAAGATAAGAAAGGAACAAATTATTAATATGAAATGCTATCCAGGACTATCCCTGTCATTAACAGGTATTTCAGTTCAGGTATTTGGCAAGTCACCAGAAAAGTGATGAAATCATCACTTGAGTTTTAGCATTAGTATTTACATGGGACGTAAAGTCAATAAACTGTTCATTTTTTGGTGGAGACAGTGCTAAGGGAGGATGCCATTTCTGCTGATGTTTCCAAATAATGTTATTAGAAAATACCAGCAGCAAAGAATGCACTGAATAATATTTTTGAAAATAAGAAACTCCTTAATACATTCCAGGAAGTTGATACTAGGTCACAACATAATAGGAGAATTAAATGAGTATAAGAAACATATTTGGACTACTGCTTTCCTGATATTGAAACTCATTCCTGTCTCAATACTACTTGGCATTTGTAGCATGCTTTTACTGTGTGCAAAATGTGTTCCATTGTATTATTTCTGGAGCTAGGAGAGAGAGGTTTTATTACCACATTTTATGATTGAGGAAATGAAGAGTCTTGGAATTCAAGTGATTTGCCCCAGACTGTCACAACAGTGTCTTCCTGCTGGCACGGGATGAGGGGTTCTTACTGCTGCCCAGTGTTGCCTCATTGGATGGCAGGGAGCCTCAGATGCCCTTACCTGCAGGACTGCCCTCTTAGGGTCTGGAGATGTTGCTTGTTCCAGTCTCATGGGCTCTGAATGCTTCATCTCCAAGAGGTCTCAGCAGGTCTCAGTGAGCAGAAACTCTGACTAGTTCTGTGGGCACAGCCCCAGGCACATGCAGGACTGGATAAATCAATCCCTTGGCTTTCTCCAGCCTTATCTGCAGCAACTAGAGAGCGTTGGCATCTTCAGGAGCACATAGTCTGGCTTCCAATCAGTAGGAACCTTATCTCATGAGATTTCAGATATAGTATTGTTCTTAGATTTTTTTTTTTAAGATTTTTTTTTGATGTGGCCCATTTTTAAAGTCTTTATTGAATTTGTTACAATATTGCTTCTGTTTTATGTTTTGTATTTTTTTGGCCACGAGGCACGTGGGATCTTAGCTCCCCGACCAGGGATCAAACCCTCACCCTCCTGCGATGGAAGGCATAGTCTCAAACACTGGACCGCCAGGGACGTCCCTGCGCTGGAAGGCATAGTCTCAAACACTGGACCGCCAGGGACGTCCCTGTTCTTAGTTTTTATCACTTTTTGGAAGGGACTGTGGAACCTGCTTTTGCCTAAGAGAGCAAAATAAGGAGAATCCAGTCCATGTGCGTAAACCTTGCGGGCACAGCTGCCGAACGCTGACAAGAGCTCCAGCTGAGGCAGAGGCTAGAAGGTGAAAATACCACTGGTAACTCTATGAGCTGCTTTCTGCACTCATTCCAACCTTATTTTTCGTACTCTACTTTGAGGAGAAGCTATGTGTTTAAGCCACCGAAATCTTACTACTTTCTGGCTCCATTGCCATCACACACTTGCTTTATATACAGCCTGTATGTTTGATGTTCTGTACACTTGCGGACCTTTATTCTTCCTTCACAACTCCACTTAAATTTCGCTTTTGCATATTTGCCCTGTTACAGCATGTATAATTTTATTGCTATTGTCTGCATACTTATCTAAACCCCTCACTTGGTGACATATTCCATAAAGGGAGGAGGGGCTGTGTTGGTTTTATCTTTGTTCCCATCGTCTTGCTGACTTAATGAATGAAGCATTCAATATTTCTCTTGAACCACAAATAAGTGTTGGCAAGGATGTGGAGAAAAGGGAACTCTTGTACACTCTTGGTGGGATGTAAATTGGTACAGCCACTATGGAAAACAGTATGGAGGCTCCTCAAAAAACTAAAAATAGAACCACTATATGATCCAGCAATTCCACTCCTGGGTATATAGACAAAGAAAATGAAAACATTAATTGGAAAAGATACATGCATCCCAATGTGCATAGCAGCATTGTTTACAATACCCAATATATGGAAGCAACCTAAGAGTCCATCAACAAATGAATGAATAAAGAAGATGTGGTATATATATACACAATGGAATACTACTCAGCCATAAAAAAGAATGAAATTTTGCCATTTGCAATAACATGGATGGACCTGGAAGGTATTAAGCTTATTGAAATAAGTCAGACAGAGAAAGACAAAATACTGTATGTTATCACTTATATATGAAATCTAAAAAATAAAACAAACATTGACTATAACAAAAAATAAACAGATCACAGATATAGAGAATAAACTAGTGGTTACTAGTGGGAAGAGGGCAGGGGAGAAGGGCATGTTAGGGGTAGGGGATCGAAAGGTGCAAACTATTAGGTATAAAATAAAAAAGCTACAAGGATATATTGTACATCAAGGAAATATAGCCAATATGTTATAATATCTATAAATGGACTATAATATTAAAAAATATTCATCTGAAAAATAATGCTTTATTTTTATTCTTATGCCAAAGGATCAAAAGATCTGTTAATTCTTTATCAACCTTTTTGTTTTAGTGTTTAATAAAATGTACATCCAGTTCTATAAACATTCATTGAGGACCAGTAATACTAAGTGTGCTGTCAAGAGCTGGAATCACAAAGATGGGTAAGACACCTGTCTGCAAGAAGTCCAGTAGGGAAAGCGACATGGAAATAGGTTAAATGCTTTCTAGATTGGTAAGATAATTAACACTTCAGTAAATAAAGGTATTCCGTTGGTGTTTTGATTGTAAAAGGATAGCGGTGTCAGGAATCATTCATTCTGGATAACTGAAGCATTTAACAAATCAATCCTGGGACTTCCCTGGCAGTCCAGTGTTTAAGACTCCACGCTCACAATGCAGGGGGCATGAGTTCGATAACTCGTTGGGGAACTAAGATCCCTCATGCCATGCGGTGTGGCCAAAAAATAAATAACTAAATAAAAAATAAAAAAATCAATCTTTTCTCAAATAGTACTTAGTTATTTAAATGATGGATAAAGTGGCATCTGACACTCTTTTTCCATTATCTGTGATGTTTTTGGTAGTAAAAAGCCCTACTGAAGAGCCCTAATAAGCATAACTCCAAATTCTAAATCCACTCCCTCCACTGACTTGATGAATGCTCTTCCATCAGACCGTCATCTGTAAATCAGAAATGATATCACCTTGCCATCTAACTCTCAGAAAAGCGCAAAATCAGACACTTGATAAGAAACCATCTACACACAAAATTATTTAAAATGTAATTTTAGTGAATGTTTATCTTCAAGGAGTTCCATTGTAACATTATTTCTAAAGAATTGGAAATAACCAAAATATTCAGTAGAAGGGCATTACTGAAATAAGTTACGGTACCACCTATAATGAAGTACTCTGTAGACATTTAAAATGATATTTGCAATAATTAATGACTCAGAAAACTTTTTCCAGTCTATTCTTAGGTGAAAAAAAAGTAGAATGAAAAAAAAAGTCTGGAAGGAAATAGACCAAAATGTTAACAGTAATTATCTATGGGCAATATGATTATGGATAATTTTTATTTTTATATTTCTTTTTGTACTTTTAAACACTTTCCAAATTTTGCACTACCCGTACAACTTCTTATTTTTAAAGCCAGCATGTGAATTCTTCAGCTTTCCCAATTTCATACATAAATAAACAGCATAAAATTATCCTATCATCTGGTTAAACAAAGAAAATGAATATTAGCCTTGTTGACTCTTCCCAGACACTCTTCCCTTTGTCATTTGATTCAAAGGGATAATATTGAAGATTTCTCAACTTTCCACTTTGTAGAACTTTTTGTTTGAAAAGTTCATGTAACAGCAAAACATACTGGTGGGAAAAAAATCCAGTGACCTGACTGTTTTGTCTACATAATGATAAACCTCCCAAGGTTTCTAAATAACTTGAACTTATTTTTAAATATGGGGATCACTTCTCTAAGAAACCGATTTAGAGAGACAATCTAATTAACAACCATCAATCTTAAAGATTAAAAATGGAAAATTCCCAACTTACCCCAAAACTACTGTCAGAAAAATAAAACATTTTTATATGGTTACATTTTAAATAGCTCTGAAAATTACACTTTTTAAAAAAAAAATTTAAATCTTAACTTTATTTCTATTTTATGTATGTTCAAAATGTATATATATATATATATTCACATCTTTATTGGAGTATAATTGCTTTACAATAGTGTATTAGTTTCTGCTTTATAACAAAGTGAATCAGCTATACATATACATATATCCCCATATCTCCTCCCTCTTGCGTCTCCGTGAAAATTACACTTTTGGGGGGGCCATTATCTCCCTACAACAATTAACATAAAAATTCTGAAAATATAAGCTACTCTTTAAATATATTTGTGTGTATATCTATATGTACACACACATACAGACATACATAATACCTACCATGATATGTGGAAATATTTTTTGATAGTCTGATCTTGTATATACAGAGCATTACACCATGGACTGGATTTTTTTTCATGAACTGGATTTTTAACCTTCCTCTGTTTGTACATAAATAATTATCAAATTAACTGCACAATTAACAGGGACAGACTGAGTGACTGCTATACTGCTCTAGACTGGTTCTCCTCCCTTCCTCTCTTTCTGATTTTCAAGGCACCAGAATCCAAAGAGAAAGCACCAACAAGACTTGTTTCCTGCTTGGTTACTTCACCTTTACATAGGCTGGGTTCCCAAGGATAGGCTGGGTTCCCAAGGACAGAACAGTCAACCCTCTCCAGGGGTCAGCCATATACATCTTTAAAATAGGGGTCATGTCACCATCCTTCTGAAACACTCCAGCACCAATCACATCACAGTTTGAAGGACCCTCCAGTGTCCTTATCAAGGCCGGTACAGTTCTCAGACAATAATATGCCCAGGAATCCCTTGGATTGGTTAAAATGCAGATTCCAGTTGGGGAGGTCTGGGGCGGAGCCCGACATGACATTCTGTCTTCCTAACCCACACCCAGGGGAGGCTGGTGTTACTGGTCATTTGATTGAGGAGGTCTCCAGGTCCTTAACTGGGTTTCATCCTTCTCTGGCCTAGAGCCTTCCCTGGACTGGGCCTATGTCAGCTGAGACAGGGACTCTTCGGCTCAGCTTTACCTCCTCACAGCCACATTTGGCAAATTTAGACCCGTCCCTGTGAGGTTGAGAAGAAGATGAAGAGACAGGAGCAGAAGGAGGTTTTCATCACACCACTTTACATGTGGGCCCATTACCAAGCCACAGTGTGAATTTGTTACTCATCCATTACTAATACACCAACTGTCCTGCGAGTAGCGTAAACACATGCATTGTGTCCTTTTTGTTAAAATACAAACTTGTTAAGTGCAGACACTAAAATCATACCATGATCAACTACATACAGGCCTGTGGACTTACCCCACCCTATTCTGAAAGCAATTTTCCATCCTTAATTAGCAGGACCGCCATGAGCTGGCCCTCTCTGGGGCCCCTGATTCCCTGCTTCCCATCCCTCGTCCACCTCTAACAAAGTACTCAGCATATTCCGTCAGGCGCATGTGTTCCCTTGGTGGTGAGTAAATAAACTCAGCTTTTTTTCCTCCCTTAAAAAAAAAGTTCTCTTGGTCTTGGTTTTATTCTCTGACCACCCAGGAGCCATAAAATTGGAAGTGTCTCACCTCTCCTCACTGTCCAGAGGTCCTGGACCATATTCCTCAGTGCTTCCCAAGGCACTCTCCATGCTGTTTCCCTAGGCCTTAGCCTCTATGCTGCTCCCTCAGAAAGGCGGGTCCCGACCACCACTAGCTACAGTAGAACCTCTTCTTCTCCATCACCACATCCCATTCTCTCCCAGCAGGTACCAAAATCCATAGTTGCACATTTGTTTACTGAGCTCTTGTTTCTCTCACCTATTCCACTAGAACCCCAAATCCATCATGGCCAGGGAGTCAGGCTGTTTGGTTTATCCCCAGCACCTTGCCATGTGCCTATGTCTCTGTCCTATTCTCTCCTTCCTGCTTTTATTAACGATAACAAATTGACTGTAGCTAGAATATAAAAGCTGGGTACTTATTTTGTACTAAAAACTGTACTGAGCACTTAACCTGTAACAGATACGGCACCATCATTTTCAGGTAGGAAAGCTAGTTTGCTTTTGGAAGCAACTTGTTCAGGGTAACACCCTGTTACCTGGCTGAAGTCTAGTGACAGTTTAGTCTAGACGAAAGGCTAGGCGTGGCATGATGGTGTTCAATGTATTTCTCATCTTCTCTATTTCTTTGGCCAAGTGTTTGCTGTTTTTGTGATGTTTCTTCAATTCTTTATGCACATAACTTACTCATATTTTGATAATGGATCACTATAATTAAATTTGTACGAGTGGTAATTTGTATTGCTTTAAGCATTGTAGTCAAGGCCAACTATCTTAATTTTCTGGAGAAAAAGCTGCATGGATATTCAGGCACAACCCATGCTGATTTATTGTCTTTAATTAAAGTTTATCATTTTGCCACATGTTTATTTCTTATGGTAAATAAACAAAATGTGTTCCATCCAGAGGTAAGTCCTTATGGACTGTAACCCTCTCTCATATCTGGATGCCATTTACCTAGATCTTTGCTGTCCAGAATGGTGGCCACATGTGGCCATAGACACTTGAAATGTAGTTAGATTGAAAGGTTCTAAAAATGCAAAATAGGCACCAGATTTTGCAAACTTAATATGAAAAAAGGATTGTAAATATCCATTAATGTTTTTAATAGTGATTACATGTTGCAACAATACTGTTATGGATCTTTAGAATAAATAAAATCTGTTAAAGTTAATTGCACCTGTTGCTTTTTCTTTTTTAATGTGTCTACTGGAAAATTTTAAATTACATATGTGGCTCCTAGTTATGGCTCACAGTATATTTCTGTTGGATGACGTGGACATAGATGTTTGTTTATCTGAACTTATGAAAGTGAGTTAAGTGGAAAATTATAAAGCTGATATAATTTAATTCAGTCTTGGCTAGAAAATGTACCTGAAGCCAGAGGTCTTAATTGGCGGTTACCGAAAGAACGCCAGGAGGAATGGGAAGACCGACACGGGTGTTTAGAGAAGACAAGAGCCAATGATTAGATCTTGTGGGATGAAGTAGAACTTGGGGTAAGATGCTTTCTTATCAGATTTTTAGAGATGAGGACAACTCTGAGAGGTTAAGTTCAAGGCCGTGGTGGTGCTAGGGCTGATAACGTAACATGTCTACTCCGTTAAGAAGTTGATATAATTTTGGTTTCCTTATTTTCTCAAACTGAAAACAGAGGTGAAATAAATGACCTATGGTGGAAGTCTGTTATGATTCAAAAGTTTAGACTGAGGCTGGATATAAACTTTGTAGAGCAAAAATGCTCTGAGCACCGTGTGTTTGAAAAATCTTTGACTCCGTGGTGGATGGCTGCTTTTTGGCTGAAGGCCATGACATGAGTGTGGTTAACTGCACGTGGCTGAAGGACCACAAGGCATATGCAGACCAGACTGCCCGGCTGTCAGACTCATACACTTATAGGTTTGAGGGTCTTAATCAATTGTAATATCTAACAAAGTTAATCTTAGTCATAGGTAACACTAAGCAGTTATTACTTTGTTCTGGGTAACACGGCCATAATGATAAGGGAAATACAAAGACAAATTGCATTTAATTCACGGTTTTTCCATGGACAATGCCTGAAAACATACCAAGGACTGAAACCCCAGAGAAATACTAAAGGAGGAAGACCCTTAGTCTGGTTAGAGAGACAAAGCTGGCGGCTTTGCTGTGTGGTCTTGACCCTGCCCCACCTCATCAAATATGAGTCTAGCATGTTTGGAGGAAGTGGGTAGTAGGAGGGGACTGGAGGAGGGTGACCCTGAGAACAGGAAAGGAAACACCTTTGGTGCACCCCTCCCCCCAGATCATTACTACCTAAGGCCATCTTAGTGGGGAAAATCCCCTGGAAGCCTCAGAACTACTTCGCTCCTTTTTCTTCCAGGGCAGGACAGCTCCAATCTGGGAGCAAGCTGTGATGACAGAGAAGGCTTATTTTCCCCAAATCTCTCATGTACATAGTCTTCCTATGGATGAGAGTCAGTCAACAGACTGAAGAAACAAGATAGACTCCCAAATCTTGAAATCACACAAAAAGAATCAGAAAGATAATACAAATAAGTGCAAAATGACTAAAGTCATAAAAAAGAGGGGAAAACCCCTACAAAAAAGACCAAAAAAACCAAACTCTAACAAGTCAGAAAACCCCAGACAGACTTAGACTCCAAAAAGAACATCTAGAAATACGAATAGTCACTGAAATTAAAATTTAATGAATAAAAATAATCACATTTAACATTTATTGGATGATTACTATGTGACAGGCATGGTAAAGTATGTGTTTTATGTGCTAAATCATTTGATCCTCATAAAATCCTGAGGTGAGTCTCTTACTTCCAGTTTAAGATGAGGAAACCAAGACAAAAATTTTCAAAAAGCTGGTAGTTAACAGACCTGGGGTTATAGCCATTGTTGAATGGTTCCAGAGTTCTTTTCCATTATGGAAAGTTACAGTAGATTGAAAATCTACTGAACATTACAAACGGCAGGAGAGAGAATTAAACTTTGAAAGATGGATGTGAGGACACGTCACAGGATACAGCATGGAGGGAGCAGCATGTGAAACAAAAGCTCAATACGTTACAATTTGGTCTCAAATACAACTGATGATGGGTCTCCTGGAGAGGGTGTGAGAACCTCTGCACTTTAGGACCGTTCTTCTGGGGGCAGAAGAGAAGAATTTATCCAATGGCTTCCATCTCCCACTGGTCAGAGATTTGCCCTGCAGGTGCTAATGCCCTCCACTTCCGGGGTGCAACAGGAAGATGTGGAAGAGAGTCTCAAGGAACACGAGGCTGTGCCTGTGTGAAGTCTGTGGCCAAGCTGGCCACTGGGGGAGAAAGTGCCCAGAGCCCAGGAGCAAGGAGAGGCCAAGCGGAGCTGAGTGGCACAGGAAAGGTTATCTGACATGAGAAGGAAGGAGAACTGGAGGAAGAAATGAGAAGGCCCAGCTAGCATCCTGAGAATGCCAGGAGTAGAGACAGAGTGAGGAAGGAGAAATATAAAAAAGGAATGTCTGAGAATGTTCAAGATCTGATGAAAAAGAGAGAATCTCAGGTTAAATATCCACTGAGTAGGCTTTATAAAAAACACATGTGCACCTGTATCACAATTTTAATAACATGATAAAAAATCTTGACCTAATTGACACATGTAGAAATCTTTGAAGTCAAAATATCATCTCAAAATAAAAATAAAAATTAAAAAAATAATAAAAATAAAAGAGAAAAAAATATATCACCTCTACCACAATTCAGTGAAAAAAATAACTAGAAAATTTCTGTACGTTTGGAAATTAAGAAATAAACAGTTAAATAACCACTAAGACAAAGGAAAAAATTAGAAAAGATTTTGAACTTAATGATATTAAAATTTGTACGATGCAGCTAATACAGTGTTTTGGGGAAAACTTTTTAGCCTTAAATGCATTTGAACTATTCAAAGTTGCTTGATCAAAGCCAAAACAAACTCAACTATGTTTTGCTGTATCTTTACCAGTTAAACTATAAAATTTAAAAAGTGTATACCATTTCTAATATAATAGCACTAAAAAATGTCAAATACTTAGAAATCAAAAAAACAGAAAACTCTAAAACGCTGGGAGAAATTAAAGCCCTGAATAAACAGACTCATGTAAGAATACAAACAGATCATACATGAATGAGTTCTTGGTACACATGTTTGCAGATGTAACACTTAAAAACAGTGAGAGAAAGGATGGACTATTTAATAAATAATGTTGGGACAATTCATTTTCTATATGGAAAAAGATAAAATTATAATCCCAGAAGTAGAAAACAGTTCCAGGATTATGAGTCTTAAATGTAAAAGAATTAAACTGTAATTTTTTTTAAACGTAGGAGAACATTTTTACAATCCCAGGGAAGGAAAGGATCTCTTCAACAAGATGCAAAACACAAAATCAAGGAAAAGATGGATAAGTTTGAGATTATAGTGAAAAAAATTATACATTAAGGTACCAATAACTAAATGAAAAGATAAACCAAAGATTGGAATGAAATATTTGCTGCACATAGCAAAATTTCAGTACCCAAATATATAAATAGCTTCTAATTCATTAGCAACAAAAAGGCAAAGGCCACAAAAGATAAATATGCAAAGACTTGTTCATGCAATTCACTCGGAGAGAACTATAGACTGTCAATCAAAATATGCTAAGATTCCTAAACTCAGTAGTCAAAACACGATCCTATTTCACACCCATTAACATCTAAGCACACCAAGTTTTGCTGAGGATATAGGGAAACAGGTACTCTGGCACGACGTTGGTACAATCCTTTTGGAGTCAATTTGACAATTCCTAAAAAATTTAAAATACGTTTTCTCTTATAACCCTCTTTGAATTCCACGTAGGAATTCAAAATCTAGTTGTCATGATGGTACATATACAAAGATATAAATTCCAACTCTGTAAGCTGAAAGCATGGAAACAAATTCGCTGCGTTTAGGCAGATGGAAAAATAAACTGCTTTATTCATGTAACTGGATACTATGTGGCAGCTCTCACATCTATATGTATATAAACAAATCGCATCTCTATGTATCAACATGGATAAAATCCAAAAACATCATACTGACTGATACAAGCAAGCTCCAATAGGTATGTATCATGTGAAACCATTTATTACATTTGAAGGACCACAAAACAATATTTATTTTTTATGGTTACTAACACACACACACACACACACACACACACACACACACACACACACGTACACACATATCCATGGAGTATAAATATAAAACCATGCATGGAAGAGGAGGCAAAGGATGTGTTTAGGACTTTCTGTATTTATCTGTTATTTTCCTAAGGGGAGAGATGTGAGAACAAACAGGTCAAAACTTATTAATACTAGCTTAATCTCAGGGGTGGATAAATTGGAGTCTGTTACATTACTTTCTGTTTGTTTGAAATGTTTCTTAATTCAACTTAATTTTTTTTTTTTTTAGATTTAAAAACCAAATCAGTTGAGAAGCCTCCTCCCTAAATGCAGCTGTTATTCAGCTCCTGATACTTGATTTCTGCCTTGTCTGGAATTTTAAGGCAAAAAGAGGAAGGATAAACCATGATATCTCAAACCATGAATCTCACCTTCTCTAGATATCAGAGAAGGAGCTTTCCCTCTCACTCTTCTCCCAGACCTGTTGCCTGAGGCAACAGCACAGTGCCTCCCAGTTTCAAGTTGATGAGCTGGGCCTGGTAATAGCTATAAAACCTGGGGATGTGCTGAACAGCCAGGCCTGGTACTGAATGCCTGCAGGCAAGACGCCGAGGGATTTTACTCAGGGCTCTTCAGAGCAAATTGTGTGGGTGGACAGTTCCACCCCGCCTGAACTCAGAATAAGGGGTGAACAGCACTCCTATTTCTTTGAGAAATGCTAACATAAAATCACAGGAATTTAGAGCAAAATATGTCCTTAACTATGCAGCACAAAGATGATAAATATTATGTCCCAAAGACAACATTTAGCTCTCACTTATACAGAGTTTGTTCCTTTTTCCTAACATTTAGAAATTGAGAGATTTCTCATGGAAACTAGATTACCAGCTTCTTTTCTGAAAAAGCTGGATTCTGGTATTACTGAGTCTGAATTCTAGAATGTCAACAATTAGCAGGCCCTGAAGACTGCCCCCTACCTCAAAGCCTCACTCAATTAACCTTATCTACTGGCTCCATGAGGGGTTTCAACTCCCTCATTTTACAGATGAGAAGACTGAGGCTCAGAGAGGTCAAGAGGCTTGCACAGCATCAGAGCTACCCCGTGGAGGGAGGCATGCTGGCACTGTGTCGACCAGTTATCAGTTAATTTGCTGTGATTCCATTTTTCTACACGATGAGGGTACGTTTCATGATTTCTAATGACATCGTCTGTGTAACTGAGGAAAGTTTTAACAGAGACTTACTTCAAGGGCTGTTAAAAATAATATGAATGGATTAATTGTAGAATCAGCAGGAAGCCTCCAAGATTTGGCCAAACTCAAGACAGAAAAATTCTTATGTAAAAAATAATAAGGGAATATGACAGTATAATTGAAAATTGGTATGACTAGAAGTTGAATGACTACAGAGGATCACTTTTTCAGGCTGATCTTTACCGGTGTGTAATTCTTCCCCTCTTTCTCCACCGTCCCCAATCTCCCCTCTTCTTTGAACTCTAGAAGAATGTGCAAACCCTGCTCTGGAACTCTTCCCCAGCCCTTCCCACGATATACATACACTTCCTTTAGTTTTTTTTAGTTGTTGGATTTGTTCCTGGATTAATGCTGGTAGACATTCAATACTGACTTAGATGAGTTCTAACCATCATGCCCAGAAGTACTGAGCTACCTGGGTTGGGCATTCTTAGTCTATGCAAAGCACATTTTTGTTAGAACTATAACTACCTGAAGGGATTACATGGATTACAAAATCCTTTAGAATATAAAACACTAAATAGCCTAAATGTAAATTGGTAGGGGAATGGCTCAATTAACTTTGGCATATTCATATCATGGAAAACTATACAATAATGCAATAAGGCAAAAAGAAAAGAGGTAGATCTATCTCAAATACTGCCATGGGGAGACCTGTAGGATGCAAAAGGATATATACAGCATAGGTATATAGTATCGATTATGTTAAAAAATACAAACAAAAAACACATATTGTTTGTAGGTCCATATATGAATACGTAAATGCCTAGAAAAATGTCTGAAAAGAAACACAAAGTGGTGAGAGTGGATATATCTCTTTAGACGGGGTGGGGTAAGGCATGGAGGTGATCAAAGGAGGTTTTAGCTTCACCTGTAATGTCATAATTTAAAATTTAACTTAAATGGAAAATACTTGTATTTCCTGTGATGGAAGGTTCGAAAAACATTTTCACGTTAACACATATTTATGTGACTATTAATTTCCAATCACAATCTTAATCGTGAAATTTGAAAAACATCTGATCATTCTGGGAAACGAAACTTACACTGCGTTGTCATCCCAGATTAAGTTTTCTGCGTAAAAGTCACAGAAGGCGGCTGAAAAGTTAAATTGCACTTTCACCAGTTAAGATCAAGTAAGTCAACTCTAGGAGTCATAACAGTTTTGAGGACACTAATTTTTCTTCGCAAAGAATAAGAAATATACGGGTGGATATAAATGAATCCAGGAGCCCTCAAATTTTGAATAGAAATCACAGCGACAGATGGTTTAATTTATCCTAACGTGAGTTCTATTTCTAAGGTGCTATTAAATTTTCAGTGACGGCATTTGCTTTTCTCAACAAAACTGATGGAACACTTGAGGGCAAGTATTGACAAGGAGGAAAAGCGAGGAAAAGCGAGCCCCAGAGAGGTCAGAGTTCAGTGTGAGGTGACATCTAGGAAGTGGCAGGGCTGGGACTCCAGCCCTCTGTCCTCTCTGCCAGGCCATGTGCCTGCTTTGATTCACCGGTGTGACATCGCGCGTCTGTATATCCCGTGTTCTCAAGCGCTCATCCCTGGAGATTATCTATCTTTCCACATCTCTATATCTACCTGCCTGCATATCTTATCTATCTATCTATCTATCTATCATCCGTCTACCTACCTACTTACCTATCTACCTCTGTCAGGGCCTTCTCCATCCCTGACCCCTAGGAGCCCTCCAAGCCTCCTCCTCGCCCCTCCCTCCAGCCCCGCGCATTCCACCTGTTCCCGTGCATCCCCGCTTGCCCCCGTCCCCACGCTGCCCCCTGAGGTGTCTGCTTGGCGCCCGCAGTCACCGCACGCACCAGCAGAGGGTGAAGAGCAGCGCCCCTGCGGGCGGGGCCGGCCTGTCGGAGGACGCGGGGTGGGGGTCGCATCGCCGCGTACTCACCTTGCCGGCAGTGGGCGCGGCCACCAGGAGCACCAGCTGAAGCAGAAGCAGCAGCGCCGGCGGCCTCTGCGCCGTCCCAGGGCGCATCGTGGGCGTCCGCTAGGAGCCCCGGCGTGTCCAGGGGCCCGCAGGCTCTCGGGCCGCCGCGTGCCCTGCGCGGCGCGGGTTGAGGGGCCCGGCTGTGAAGCTAGCCTGGCCCGCCCGCCCGGGGCGGGTTTTGTAGGGCTCAGCCTCCCCACCGAGGCTTCAAGGGAGGGAAGAAGTGGCTTAGGTCCCGCCCCCGTTCACCCTCCCGGCCAACTCACCGGGAGATGTCCCTCCGACCCAGGAAGCGTGCCAGGAGGCTGTGAGAAAGGGCTGCGCGCCTGCGGGGCAGGTGGGTGCGGGGCCAGGGTCAGGGGTTAAAGAGGTGACGCTCCCAAGGTTCAGGGGCCTAGGCGGGGCAAGGGGCTGGGAGTCGGAGGTGGGGAGTTTGGTGGGTGAGCGTTGTGGAGGCGGCGGAGCACGGGGGAGGGAGTGGCCAGCGGCCCTGCTCAGATTAAGCGGGAGGCGCGCCGGGCGTCTGCACTCGCGCGGCTCCGCTCGCTCCGGCTCCCGGCCGCTGTCGTCTCGCCTCTTTCCCTTTCTCAACGCGTCTCCAATCCGGCAGCCGCCGGACCCGGCGGTGAGCGCGTGGGGAAGAGGCAGCCGAGTCGCCCGCGGAATTGGGCGCGGTGGGAGGTGCGCGCCGCGCGGGCGGGCGCAGTCGTGGCTCCCGGGGCGGCGGGCGTCCCCACGAGGTAAGGTGCCCCCGACCCAGTCTGGGCGACGGATGGCAGCCCCAGGGCCCGGGCCACCCGCCTGGAAGCGCGGGCGGTGGAGGGAGCGTGGCATCCCAGGAGGGGGCGCGCGGGCTGGCGGGCGGGGCGGCGGAGCTGGGCTGGGGGTCACCAGACGAGAGCTTGTCTGGCTCCCGGCTTGTCTGCCTGGGCTTGAACTGGGCGCTGTGTGTTTTGATTAATTTGGAGGCTCGAGTTACCAGCCTGGCAGACTGGGCACAACGAAATGCCAAGAGCAAGAGGCAGCTGAGGGTAAAGAGAAAGCCCATCCATTCTATTTTCTGCCGCGTTGAACTGGCTTTTTCACGTTAAATCTTATCTGCGGAAATGCAGGGAAAGCCAAGAGCCAACTTTGTCGGGGTGTCTCCCTCCTGAGAGGGCCCTTCTCGGAGGTGGCCTTGGACGCAAACGTGCAATATCTGGCTTGTTAGGGCACCGTCCTCAGAGCAGGGCTCGTGCCCTTTTCTTGTGCCACTGACCACATCGGATTTGATGAAGCATTTAGATCCTTCTTAGAATAATTCAGTTATCAGAATCAGTTTAACTTTGAATACATTATCAAAGTATTAAAGTCATGAAATAGTAACATAGATGCATCATTATTACTGCACTAAATACCTAGATCGAACAGCAGATCTATTAAACAACTGTAATCTCAAAGTACTGATGACTGCAAAACTGAAATGTGACGTGAAAATACCAGCGGGTGCAAACTCTCAAGAACTGCTAATACTGTTGTGGTTTGTTAGCTATTTTCATAACTGAAGGAAATGCTGAACTTCCAGGAAAGTTTAGTGAACGTAGAGAGGTAATATTTGTTCCCATCTAAGTTCACAGACCACCTGAATTCCATCTCCAGGTTAAGAACCGCTACTTTGGATCAGCGTTGCTGATGTAGTCGGTCATCAAACACACAGTGTGAAATATGTGGTTTGGTCACTGATGGTGGAGAACCATTTGCTTGCAATTAGAATGTGTATTAGACCTATGTAGCTATGTAGGTAGGCGAAACCCTGACAGTGAGTGAATGGAGATGCACACCCCCCTTTTTGGTTGTAGAGTGAACATTATACACTTCCCTCCGTTTATATATATATATATATATATATATTTATTTATTTATTTATTTTTGGCTGAGTTGGGTTTTCGTTGCTGTGCACGGGCTTTCTCTAGTTGCAGCAAGCGGGGGCTGCTCTTCATTGCGGTGCGCGGGCTTCTCATCGTGGTGGCTTCTCTTGTTGCAGAGCATGGGCTCTAGAGCGCGGGCTCAGTAGCTGTGGCTCACGGGCTTAGTTGCTCTGCGGCACGTGGGATCTTCCCGGACCAGGGCTCCAACTCGTGTCCCCTGCATTGGCAGGCGGATTCTTAACCACTGCACCACCAGGGAAGCCCCTTCCCCCTGTTTTTTTATGCCAGTGATTGTCAACTCTGGCTGTGTATTAGAATCTCCTAAGGACCATCTAAAAATCCTGAAACATCCCAAGTCAGTTCCACTGGACTCCCCAGCAGTAGGACTCAGGTATCTGTATTTAAAGCTCTCTGGAGATTCCCATGTGCAACCAAATTTGAGAGCCACTGTTTTCCATGCATAGTTCAGTTAGTTGCATTGAATCAGGGACTCTTCTTCATAGAATAATAAAAAAGGACATGTATTAAACTCTTTATTAAGTCCTATGAGTGCCCAGACCACAGATGTTGCTGTGTGGTATATAGTAGCTTCTCGCCATTGATAGGGAGGGTTCTTGTGGAACCTTCTCCTGCCATCCTTGTTAGATAGGACATCAGGTGCTCTCTTGATAAAATAACAGTGCCCAAGAATTCTGAGGCATATGACAATCTTGCATGAACTGACATTACTTCCTGGACAAAAAAAAACAACCTTCAATGCTAGAGTTAAATTTTCCTTCTTTTTGCTGAATTCCAGAAGATTTTTTAATTTGGATTTCAGTTGCCTTTGAAATGAAACCAAGTCATTCTGACAGAAGTCCAGACTTGGCTTTATCGACTTTAGAAAGGGGAGGCAGCAGTCAACTGCAAGTCACTTCCAACACTGCAAAAGAGCAGGAAAGAAACTTGTGATGTAACCACAGCAAGGAGGAAGCAGTGGTTAAGAGTATGGTCTCTAGAGTAGACTCTAGATTTTGAATCTTTTCCACACTTACTAATGTGGCTTGGGGTCTTCTCTTCTATAAAGCGGGCATAATCAGGGTACCCACCTCAAAGAACTGTAGGAATCTAATTCAGTAATCCATTAGAAGTCCTTTGTCCAGGGTCTTCATAAAACAGTCACATACTGGAATCTGATTCTCCAGTTTTATAAAGGAAAACGAAGCTGATGAGAAATAGTGGCACATGGTAGAGATGCTTTTCTCAGCGCAGCATTAAAGTGGCAAGAGTCAAGCATACTCCACCAGCTCCCTTGAGGTCAGTAGACTCTTAAGGCATCTAGAACCTTGCTGCTTGGCATCTCTGGGAGCCGCAGGTTTGGCATCCTGGAGAGCTGGTTAGAAATGCAGAAGGAATCTCAGGCACCACCCCAGACCCACTGAATTAGAGCCTTTTTTCACCAAGCTCTCCACGTGGTTAAACGTTGAGAAGTGGCTTGCCTATGAGCCAGGTTTAACCAAACCCATTTCTCACTCCCCACATATATACACTCTGCTTTAGTACAATGTTGGTATGCTCACTAGGTGTTAATTAACCAGAATTTTTGATTTTTAAAAAACAGTCTTAGAGTCAAGAGAGTTTCCCAGTTGGTTCTTGAAATGTGATAAAACTAAAGGAAAGTGAGGATGGTTCTCTTTTTGTAAGTACAAAGGACACGCAAATCTCTGCTTTTGATTTGGTGCCAGATAAGGGTTTTGAACAAAGGGAAATGGTAATGGCCTTTGACAAGCCCTGTCTTATTGTTTTTTCCCCCTTTTCATAATCACAATATCATGTCTGTTTTTCGCACAGTGCTTAAATGTGTAATGTTTGCTTCCCTACTTTTGAAGGCTGACTCCAATAGGACAGTGGACTTTTTGGTGTTCTTTAATGTTATTGAATGAATGAAGTTGTTTATTATTTGCTGAACGAATGAAGCTGGATGACTTGACAGATTCACTCAGGATTCACACCCAGGTCTGATTTCTTCCAAAGCTTATGATCTTTCTATAGCCTTCCCTGTGTAGGGATGTGCCTCAGCTTTTGATGTGATGTACTTTGCCAGGCTGCCTGTAGCTTCTCCTTTAATCTTTTAAAAAGATTAAATTTAATCTTAATTACATTTTAAGTTAATCTTTTTTTTAACTTCATCTCCCCACTTAGTCTCCCCACCTCTCTTCTTTCAAGAACCTTCTCTTTTCAACACCTCTAAAACAATTAGACTCGGGTTCTGTTACAATCTCGGAGTCATTTTCAACTCTCTCCATTACATCTCCAGATTCTTTCTCCTCGTTTCTAAGATCATGGCCCCTGTCCCAGTGCCTACACTTATCATCTGTGGATTACGGTAGCCTTCTAGCTAGTCCCCTGCAGATTCTTTCCTTTGAAATCCACCTTCTATGTTATTGTCAAAATAAAAGTGCACATTGTATCAGAAGGAACAGGTTACTTTGGGGGCAGTTACAAACAACCCCCGAATTTCAGAGCCTTACATAACAAGATTTTTCTTCTCCCTTTACACTGAGTATTCATCACAAGGTATGGGGAGGTGAGAAAGGGGGAGAGGGCTCTGCTTATCATAACTACTCAGGAACCTCATGGAAATTCCCACTCAACGTAGTTTTCTCTGATCTCCTCCAAAGGGGAAGAGAATGCGGGGAAATCAAAAACTGCTCTAACAGCTGCCACCTGGGTGTGACACTCGATACATCTACTTCACCATCTCGTTGACCAAACTGGTCACTTCATTTTGAAAGTGATGGGGAAATAATCTACCACATGCCTGGAAGAGCTCTGGAAATATTTGATGAATGTTAGTAATGCTCATCACATACATCGTGTAACTCGCTTATTTTAAAACTTCCAGAAGCTCCTCTTTTTCTTTACAGCTTATTTCACACTTCTTAGGATAGAAGAGAGTGGTCCAAAGTCAACTTTTGAAAAATCTCCTGTGTCACCCCATACTTCTCAAGTTCACCGTACAGCCTTCTTTACCTCACCCTTTTGTACTTGCCATTCCCTCCACCTTGAGGGACCTCCCTTTCGGGCTGTCTGGCGCAACCCTTGAATTTTGAGACCTAGATCAAAGGTCAAAGATCATGGTCGCTGTGAAGACCTTTGTCCAGACCTTTATTATGTATCACAGAAACAGTGTCATGTATTTTACTCTTCCGCACTACAAGGCCTTTGAGGGCAGGTACAGAGATTAATTTTTTTAATATAGTAACTGTGGCATTTAAAAATAAATTCATTGAGGTTTAATTTATGTACCCAAATCTGTACCTAGTTAAAGTACACAATTCATGGAGTTTCACAGATGCCTACAGCCTGTGAAATCAGCATGATCCTGATACAGAGCTTTTCGATCACTCCCCGAAGTTTCCTCCTGTCCCGTTTCAGTCCATCTCTCACTCCCTGTCCATTCCCAGGCAACCACTGATCTGTGTCCTGTCACTGTAGGTTGGTTAGCATTTTCTAGAAGTTTATGTAAATGGAGTCTTTGGTGTCTGGGTTCTTTGGCTCAACAGAACAATACTGAGATTGATCCATGTTACGTGTATCAGCAGTTTGTGCTGTTCTATAGCTGAGTAAAATTCCATTGTATGGACATCGCTTTTTTAAAGATCCACTTACCTGTAGGACATTTGAATTGTTTCCAGTTTGGGGCTACTAGAACACAGCCACTATGACTATTTTTGTACAAGGCTTTGTGTGGACATGTGTTTCTACTTCTCTTGAATAAATACCTAGGAGCGAAATGGCTGGACCGTAGGGTAGATGTATATTTAATCCTAAAAGAAAGAGTTTTCCAAAGTAGCTGTATCTTCATTCTCATCAGCAATGTATGAGAGTTCCAGTTCCTCCATGTATTTTTGGTGCCTTCTTTTGGTATTGCCAACTTTTTAAATTTTAGCTCTTCAAATGGTTACACAGTGGCAGTTAACGTGCTTTTTGATTTCTCTAATAACTAGAGATGTTGAACGTCTTTCCATGTACTTATTAACCATTCAGAGAACTTATTAACCATTCAAAGCCCATATGTTTGTAATGTTTATCGATTTCTGATATATTAACTTTTTGATCATTATTGTCACTTTCCATCTTGAGGTCTCTTTTATGTGCTATTAATATAGCTCGTCCACCTTCTGAGATGGCCCACACTCTGTGGAGTGTGTCTCTCTGTAAATAAATCCACTTGTTACCTTAAAAATATATAGGTAGCTCATCTGCTTTCCTTATGCTTACGGTTTGTGTGGTGTATCTTTTTTCAGCCTTTTGTTTTCAATCTATTTGTGTCTTTTAATTTAAATTGTGTATCTTGTAGGCAGCATATACTTGGATTTTTCTTTTTTCTATTTTAAATCCAATATCTTGCCTTTATATAGGAGTTTTTAGTGCATTTTCATGTAGTTGCTATAGTTGTTTTTAGGTCTGCCATCTCTCCATTTACTTTTTATCTATCTCATCTGTTTTTTGTTTCTTTTCTTCTTCCTAGCATTGTTTTGTGTTAATCAAATATTTTTTAGTGTTCCATTTAAATTTTTTTTGACTTCTAGTTATATCTCTCTGCATTGTTGTTAGTGGTTACTTTAGTGATTATAATATGCATCTTTAACTTTACCCAGTCTACTTAAAAGTAATATTGAATTTTTGAATTCAGTTGAATTCAAATTGAATTCAATATTCAGTAAGTTGAAAATTTGATTTACCGAATATTGAGTTCAGGTAAATCAAATTCACTTTTGTATCCATAGTGCCTAGTGCCTAGCATGGCATTTGATACAAAATGGGAAACTGACATATATTGACAGATATTTCTTGAATGAATAATAATCATAGGTGTTTTTTATGTTGTATCAAAGTTATATGGAGATGATTCCAAAAAAAATTTTTTTTTGGTTAATGCCAGGCTAGTTAATGGAAAATCACTTTAAATTTTAACCGTTATTATATATTTAGTGGATTTGAATTTACAAATCCTGTAATTTTCTTATGTAGTTAAGATTCTATGTATTATTTTGTTTCATTCCCATATGTGTAAAGTTGTAGTTGTAAAAATTTAACATAGACCTCTTATCCTTAATTTCTGAAGTTTCAAAATTTTCTCATTTTCAAATTTTAGTGGGGAAATAATCTTACTTTAATAATGGAATTCTTTGTGGTTCTGTGAAACTTCCAACCATGGATTGTCTTGGCCATTCTGCTCACATGACATCCGTATCCAGTACACAGCACATTCTCTTGGCTTTGCTCAGTTATTTTCCAATGTGTAAATTTGACGCTGAAACACTGACTGTGTTTTATGGTCTGTAGCAGACTATGGGATGGCATAGTTTTGAAGCCCAGGTTTGAGGGATGCCCTTGAATCTTTTATTAGGTTCCAGAGTGGCAGAAGCATTCCTAGAGGAGTCTAGCTCCAGGTCTTGTCCTATAGGGAGGAAGCCACTAGGAGACTCAGTCTCTAGAGCCAACTCCTGCCGGAAGCAAGGCAAACAGGGGTGGGCACAAGACAGAATGCAACCATGAGGAAAAGCAGGTGGTTAAGCTCTCCTTAGAAAGGGCCCAAGATTCACACCAAGGCGGTTCTCCTTCCCCACCGAGACAAAGCTTTTCTCCTCTCTTGGAACCAATTGGACACCTGCCCCAGTATTTCTGTTTAACCTTAAAAGTTCATTTGAACACTTTTGTGAAATCTCTCTCTCTCTCTTTCTCTCTCTCTCTCTCTCTCTTTTTTTTTTTTGGCTTACATATCTGCCTGAAATGCTTTAACTTTCCTATAATCTAGTTAGAAATGGTGCCTTAAGATCTCCAACTGTCCTATAGGAGTTTCCAGGGTTGAAATTCCAAACATGAAGACCTTCACAGGAGAACTGTAGTTTTCTGGGATTCACGGGAAACTGAATGTCTGTGTATCACAGTGCACTGTTTTTTTGTTTTTTTTTTAAACATCTTTATTGGAATATAATTGCTTTACATTGGTGTGTTAGTTTCTGCTTTATAACAAAGTGAATCAGTTATACATATACATATGTTCCCGTATCTCTTCCCTCTTGCGTCTCCCTCCCACCCTCCCTATCCCACCCCTCCAGGCGGTCACAAAGCACCGAGCTGATCTCCCTGTGCTATGCGGCTGCTTCCCACTAGCTATCTACCTTACGTTTGGTAGTGTATATACGTCCATGCCTCTCTCTCGCTTTGTCACAGCTTAACCCTTCCCCCTCCCCATATCCTCAAGTCCATTCTCTAGTAGGTCTGTGTCTTTATTCCACAGTGCACTGTTGCATTTATAAATGACTTTCCCTGCTACTACTATATTGAAGGCTAAAGTTGTTCTTTCCGGAGATGAATTCTCCGAAACTTACCCGTGAATTTTGAAGCTTTGCAGTGTAGTGGTTAATAAGGGAAGCTTTAGAGTTTGAGCCCTGGAAATGTCTCATACTAACTGTCATTATTTGTAAAAGGACATAGTCATATTACTTACCTTGTGGGGTTATTGTGAAGATTGAAGATCTGTGTTAAACCGTTAGCGCAGGGCTTAGCATAGAAGTTGCCTGCTGAAAATGCTGCTTATTATAATTTCTTACGGGGAGGAAGATGATGATAGCTCTCTGGTTGAGAAAACCAGATACTGACCTTTTCCTAAGAGTCCTCTCAGAGTCCAGTTAACTCTGATTCTGACTAGACTTGTCCCCCTGTATACCTTCTTCTACACCAACTGAAGAGTCATCCCTCTGGATAACTTCTCCTGACGTTATAAAAGGTACTTTAGGAGAGACTGTCATGGCTTATTTCTCCTTCTCATTTGCCCTGATCTTCCTTCCTTCCCAGATCAAGTGTTGCCCCCCTCCTGAGGTCTGCCAGGCTTGCCCCAGTTCCCAGTTTTCTAACCCTTCTCTAATTTATCCGGAGCTCGTTTTGCCCGCATGGCAAATTAGGAAGGAAGGAAATAAACATTTATCGAGCTGCTACCACATGCCAGAGACTGTGCTAGGCACGGATTGTGACTCAAGTAATTCTCTCAAGCATTCATTTTACATACTGAGAAATCAAGAGCTCAGGGTGGGTACAAACTTGCTCAGGGTTATACTGGTAAGTGATCAAGATCTGAACACAAGTCTTTGTAACTCTACAGTCCTGCTTTCATTCCCTCACCACGAGACCACAAGGTACCAGGAGAAGAAGGCAGCGGGTCTCTAGGGAGGAGGGAAGAGGTCATCAAAAGCAAATGCGAGCCTTTCAGTACGTTGGTTGGGGGTGGGCACTTCCCAGTGGAATCAAGGGCTGTTACTGCCAGAGCTTACTCCAAAGGCAGCTCTCAGAGGTCTGAAAGGTCTAGGGAATCCAGAGTCGCTCCCCCTGCAGGTAAAATCACAGACCAAGAATGACCTGGGGGAGTAGTGCTTTTGACAAGAGACATCTAGCATTCTGAATTAAGAATGTCGTTCTTAACTTGGAGGTGAAGGGAGCATCTGGTTTTGAAAATCAGTTGTGTATTTGTGGAACCTATATCACCTCCGTGTGTTTCCCACGTGGTGACATTATTAAGACTGTGGTCAAATGTTCTGTTGGTTTTGGGAGGAGACCTCATGGAGAAAAATGATAAGAAAAGCCTATATTGGCAGAATGGTGGATTAGCTGAGATATGGTCCATTTGGCCCTGGACTGGCAAAGTCAACTCCAAGGTCAACTGAGGCCTGTGCAGTACTCTCAAACAAGTCAGCTGAACCTGGAGGGAAGGCAAGGCGGGGGCAAGCCTGGTCGGAATCCAGCAACATTCTGGATTGGCGCTCGCGTTGCAACTTAGAGATATTCTCAAGAATTGACTTGAGCAGTTCTCAAGTTTTCCCCGGTTCTTTCTCAGGGAACATGGTGCTCCAGCCACATTCCAGTAGTGCATGGACCACACAGATTCGTGACTTGCTTTCAAAACCTTGTGATGTTTGACGGCATTGACTGTTTTCGCTAAAAAGCTGAAATCAACCTGAAGGCTTTGAAAGTCTGCAGGTAGAGTCAACCCAAAGATACGGGGTTTTAGAAAGTAGCCAACTTAGATGTTGGGAAAAGGTCAGGTGATCTCTTAACAGGGAAAGCATAAGCCTCAAAGTAGATATCCAGCCACCAGGCATGCCATTCATTTTCTGGGAGCGTTTTTCTAACCCCTGAGGCCCCTTGCTTATATCTTTACAAAACCTGAGCCTTTAGGAATTCTATTTTGGAAAGATACAGGTATATAAAAATAGGTGTTCAGACCATCCAAAAAATTTAGGCTTGGAAAGAGAGTCTTCAGATAGCTCAGTGTCAGAAAGTCAAAGGAAAGACCATGTAGTCATTGAGTTAATAAGAAATGATTTCCCTGAAAGAACAAATATTGTTAAAAAGAGCTCAGAGACTTAATGTTACTTGCAAAAAGAAAAGACATTATATTTCTGCTACCTTTTATGACTGGAAGATTCCACTCCTCAGTCTCCTGTTTATCTGGTCCTCCAATCTTGGCCATTGCCCCCGCCCATCCCCCAATTGATGAGAACTCCAGCACGGTGTATTTCTATTCAAGATTGGGTTGCAGAGAAAACAAATTCCCCATGGTACAGAGAATGATTTGGAAGATCTCAGATCCTGTTCCCAGACCTAGCCTTTGGAAAATTTTGGGCACAGACTCCTAAGCAGTCCCAGGGGAATGGGAGTCCAGGAATTTTCATAAAGGAGTGAAGAAAAAAAAAATAATCCCAGGGAGTTGGAGGAAGAGAACACAATGATATCTGCTGAATATGCATGCTAGAAATTACTGATATAAATACACTGCTGGGCAAGAGCCTATGGACTTGGTCAGTGAGGGAGATGGATGGCAAAGGCCCAGGGCATGGACGTTCAGCTTCCCTGTTGGGGGTGGGTGGCTTCAAATGAGCTCCCTGAGGTATGTCGCAGCCTTGGGAGCAGCTGTGATGAGGGCAGTGCTTTTTATCAGACTCAGCTGCACAGGTCAGTTTGCTTAAGAAAGGGGAATTGACTGCAAGACTGTGTCAGGAATTGGGGGGGCTCTCGGGAAGGAGCTGGTTTTTTCATCCTCTCATGAGACCAACTGTCTTTCCCTTTTTGCGTTTTCCTCTCTTGGAAACAGCTTTTTCTGATTACTTAGCTTATCTGTTTCCTCTAAACTCAGGCTTGCACTTGGCCTTGACTTGTCCCAGTTTTCTAACGCCTGGCTGTACTTCAGGATGTACTGGATGCATCCTTCCTCCCTCATCTCCCTTTCTTCTCTCAGTGTCCTAATTTCAGAGGACTGGTTCAGAAGATGTTTTTGTACCATCCTCTGGCCCAGAGTTCTGTGTTACCAAGCCAAGCTCTGGGTTGGGTCAAGCTTTGGTTATTCCCCAAGTTTCCGTGTGCCTGGGGAGATGGAATCAGGTGGTGAAAACCTGGTCATGCTCCCAATTAAGAGCCAAAGGTGGGGACTTAGGGGGCTCTGATACTGCATTCCGTAGCACTCAACACTCCCTTCTTGAGAATAACAGTTGGCAGAATAAAGCATACCCTTTGAAAGGTACAGAAGCTTTGAAAAAGTTTCCAAGGTAGGCATTCTCCCAAAGCTGTTGTTTCTATATGTTTTAGTGGCATTGCATTTGGGTTGATTAGGCTTTTTTTTTTTTTTTTTTGATAGACTCCAATTAGAAACATACTGTCTTGGCCACTCCTATGTGATGACAGCCTTTTATTTATGAGAAGATAGGTTAGAGGGATGCTGTTCTGGGGTGTTTTTATTTGGTGTCATCAAAAGCATGGTTGAGACCAAAGGTTTTTTGCTCTTAACACAGGCAGTTGCAACAAAGGAAATCCTCCTAGACTGTTGTGGGTACCATGTGTGACAGCCTTTTGGGAACTGTAGAGTGCTGTACACACAGCTGTTCACGGTGTCCAGCTGACAGCCAGATGGGCCTTTACTTAGCTGTGACCTAGGAGCTGCACCCTAGGCTGGAGAACAGTCCTAAAGTCTCTGCGACTCCTCTGTAGCTTTGTTTACAGGCTAAACAGTTGCGTGGGATGAGCAAGTAGTCATGCTCTAGGTAAAACGGTGAACAAGGCAGTGGTTTTCCTTTTTGCAGCTCGTCTAAAGCACAGAGCCCCAAACTGAGGTACATGTACCCTTGGGAGACCAAAAGATTCTTAAAAGTTATGCAAGCAGCTTGGATAAGTAATTAAAGGAATTAATTTCTCAACTGTTACAGATATTATTTCTTAGGATTGTTCTATCTGAAAATGGGCCTTTGGACTAGGTTCTCACCACCCCTTCACGACTGTCCTTCTACTTTTCAAAAGAAAGGCATACTTCCACCCCGTCCCTCTGCCCCATCCATCCCAAATGTTACCAGCCTGCTTTGTCCAGACTGTTTGTGGGGCCGGATGAAGGGTGTTGAGAACAGAAAGCATCTACCTTCTGGGCTGCACATCCCCTGGGCCAGTTGGTTTCCCACTTTCTGTTTTCATCACGATTGAAGGAAGACTCTTGTCAACTGGTAGATCTTTCAAAATGATTCTGGAGGATAAATTCTATATTGCTTTTGATATACAACTCAAGAGAAGTTCTCAGAATTGAGTGACATTTGTGTTACAAATTCCTTCCATTCACAACTTCTGAACTTTGTGAATAAGTTTTATTAGGCTTTACAGCTTTAAAAATTAAAAGGGGAGTAACATTGTTGCTGAACCTGTCTCATTCCAGTAAGAAGAATTATTACTCTAGGGCTAAATAAACTAACTGAGAAACAAAAGAGCCTACTTCTTTCATTGCCAATGACATTTCCAATATAATTTCACTTTTAATGTTTAGTAATTGTTTATAAAGATTTAAATTTATTTATGTCTTTGATGAATCATATGCTACTACTAATCATAACCATTAGTCAATCCGGGAGAAAAATCTTTTTTTAAGATTCAGAGATTTGTGATCATAAGAAATTTTAAAAATATCGAATTTATATGTATTTTTGTTGCAGAGAAGTAGTGTGGGGTGATCAATATGATTTTCAAGCATAAAACTATATTGCACAAGGATATATGTGGGGGAGTGGAATGGAAAGACAAAATCATGAAGAAAAATGATGTTAAAAACCGTGTGCATATATCTTACACTGATGATGGTGAAAATCAGATTGCCTGGCATTGGTGATGTACTGGCTACAGCTAAAATAGTGCTGCAATAAAAACAATAAAATAGTTTTTTATTTTTTATAAAAAATAGTTTTTTAAAAACTATGAAATAGTTTTATTTTATAGGTAACCGTTTACAATGTTGCAAATTATACTCCTTGCAATAAAAAGATTAAAGATTTTATATGTTAACTTTAAAAAAGGAAGAGAGGGTTCAAATAGGTTTCTCAAAATTCTAATGGGAGTTTGAGAGCAGAAAAGTCTGAAGGCTGGGGTGTCAGTTGGGAGAAGGGACATATGTTGGAGTCCAGAAATCCAGATTCTGCCATTTAGTAGCTCCGCAACTTTGCGCAATTAGTTAAACTGATCCAGTGTCCTTTTTTTTTTTTTTGGTCGTGCTGTGGGGCTTGTGGGATTTTAGTTCCCTGACCAGGGATTGAACCCTGGCCCATGGCATTGAGAGCGTGGAGTTCTTAACCACTGGACCCTGCCAGGGAATTCCCCAGTTTGCTTTTCTTACGCAATGAAAATAATACTTTTCTTACTAAACTGTGGTGAAAAGAGGTGACTTGATTGTGGGCAACACTCTAGGCAGAGGGTCCTACGTATAATCAGTAAGTGTTGGTTTCTCATTACTTCTTCCAGTGGCATTATGATTTTTCTCTCCATCTCCTTCATTCTCCCTTCTTCTACCCTCTTGTATATTCAAAATTAGCCTCATCTTACACCCCCTATTAAATATATTTGATTCACATTTGAAAGGTCCCAGAGTGTCTTCTATAAGTCCATTCATCCAACAGATATACATTGGGTACTTATTATATTTCAGAGACTATTATGGCACTGGGGATAAACCTGTGAATAAAAAAAGATGAAATCCCTATTGTCATAGAGCTTATATAGTAACTAAGTGCATGGTGATGGGAATGCATTGGCTACTCCCAGCATAGCAGTGTCCTCTCACTGTTAGTTAATGTCCTTTCACTTTGGACAGTCCCACTGACTAATGGGAGACCAGTTAGGTTCCTGCAGGTTGGTTCAGCTGTCCATTCATGCATCTATCCACCCAGCCATCTTTTCAATTAAAATGTACCGAGACACTCCTAGGTGTTAGGGCCACCATCAGACATTCTTCCTCTGAAAGGTGACCACAGCAACACACTATTTTAACAAAGTCCCCTTGATGCATGCTTTATCACAATACGTCTGGAGACTAATTGCATGATGTATCTATTTTTTGGTTAAAATGCAAATACCTCTGGTTTTCTTTAATTTTTGACTGTGTTTCCTATTTGTTTAAAATATCAAATACATTTTGAATGATTCAAACCAATTTGTGTATTCCTCATAAAACAATAATTTGTTTTACTGAGACTTGCTTCTGGAATGCAAGTAAAAAAATATTTAAAATGATGGATTTAGGGATGGGAGAAGACTTTGATAGGTACTCAAAGTGATTCTGTTTCTACTTGGTTTTGAAACTATCATGGAATGTTGTTCCACCACTTACTTGGAAAACTAGTCTTTCATAAATGCAACACTGAGTTAGTTTATCCAGATTTTATCCAGAAGTTTAAAAATAGTTTGTAACATTCTACACTCCCAGTTTCCTTCTCTCTACCCAATTCTTACAGATACAGGTCTTCAGAGAAGCCAGAGTTTTAAAGATGAGACATTTCAGTTCGTTCAGCCAAAGAGATCTTTTATCAAAGCATACAGTTCTTTGAGTCAAAATATTTTTTCTTTTTTAAAATTGAGATAAAGTTCACAAAATAAAACACACCATCTTTACTCTTTTAAAGTTTATAATTCAGTGGTTTTTAGTGTTCTTAGAATGTAACCATCACCACTATCCAGTTCCAGAACATTTCCATCACCCCAACTCTCCCCTTCTCCAACCCCTGATAACTACTAATCTATTTTCTGTCTCCATGAAGTTGCCTATTCGGGACATTCCATATACATGGAATTATACAGTATGTGATTTCTTTCACTTGGGATAATGTTTTCAAGGTTCATCCATGTTGTAGCACGGATTGGTACTTCATTGCTTTTTATGGTCGAATAGTATTCCATTGTATGGATATAGCACGTTTTGCTTATCTATTCATCAGTTGAAGTGAGTCGTTCCCATTTTTTGGCTATTACAAATAATGCTGCAGTAAATATTCATGTACAAGTTCATGTGTGAACATATGTTGTCAGTTCTCTTGGGTATATACCTAGGAATGAAATTGCTGGGTCATATGGTAACTCTATGTTTAACTTTTTGACGATCTGCCAGAATGTTGTACCATTTTCCATAAAAACATGTTTATATGTGTTTTCTGTATGTAGGCAAAATGTGTATTTTTATACTAGGGGATTCCTTTTTAGTTTCAAAAAATAAAAAAAGCACTTGAAAGAATCGTAGCTTGGATTTTTAAGAGAAAAGATTAAATCGAAGAAAATTCCCCTTAGCAAAATGAAGCAATATTTTTTGTACAAACATTACATACATATATCTTTTCATTTCTCAAAAATATATTTATGCCATAAAGAATTTGAGAATATTTTTACTTCTAAGAATTAAAAATTAAGTATTCAGTTTAACCATTGCTAAGAAAAGATTGTTATGTCAAAACACTGTTGAAGTTCCCCTTTAGAAAATATTTCCATCACTAACTCTGAATGATGAAAGTTATTATTTTCAACATTATAATGCATACTCTGTTTTAAGAGATATATTTATATTTAACATATACAGACTTTAAACCCAGGACATAGAACCTCACTTGTAGATGAGAGTCTTCTGGAAGAGAAGAGTGGCAGAATTTTTTTTAAGTACCAAGATTTGACTATGAAGTAATTCGTGCACATGGCATTGGTAAGGCGCTCTTTCAGGTGGATCAAGCCCTTGGCCACAGATTCCTGGTGAGTGTCCTCAAGTACGATCACTGGTTTTTATTTAATAATTTCCCCTAAAGGTTGGTTCTGCAGGTGTAAATTATCTGAATGCTTCACATGTCAAAAAGCCGAATTATTCCAGAAACCTATGGATTATGCCTGCTGCCTTTCTGTGATTCATTTTTATTATTAAACAGCAGTCCTCTCTCCTCTCCACCAGTTGCACCCACATGATCACCCAGTGGGAGGATGCACAAGGCTACAGATTCTTGCTCTCCTATTCACTGGGTTTGAATACCAAAAACCTTCTCATATGTCCAGAGCAGCAGGGTCCCTATAACTAGGAGAGTTAGGACAACGCACTTCATGAGTGGGGTAGGCAGAATAATGACCCCCAGAGATGTCCACACCCTAATGCCCAGAGCCTCTGAATGTGCTCTGCTATGTAGCAAGGGGGAATTATGGTTGTCGATGAAATTAACGTTGCTAATCAGCTGACCTTGCCATGGGGAAATTATCCTGGATTATCTGGGTGGGCCCAGTATAATTAAAAGGGTCCCTAGAAGCAAAAGAGGAAGGCAGAAGAGTGAGTTGAGAAGGAGATGTGATGAAAAGAGCAGAGGTCAGAGGGTTGCAGCAAGGGAGAGAGACTCAGCTGGTCACCGCTGGCTTTGAAGGTGGAACAGACCGTGAGCCAGGGAATGCAGGCAGCCTTTAGAATCTGGAAAAAGCAAGGAAACTGAGTCTCCCTTGGAGCCTCCAGAAGGAACACAGCCCTGCCAGCACCTTGATCTTCTGCCAGTGAGACCTACTTCAGACTTCTGACCTCCAGAACCATGAGAGAATAAATTTGTATTGTTTTCAGCCACTGGGTTTGTGGTCATGTGTTACAGCAGCAGTAGGAAACTAATATGAGATTATTCGAGGTGACTAAAAAAAATTTTGGGAATTAAGACAGGGAAATGTTAAACAGTGAAAAATGTGAGAAGTTTTGGAGCTGATGAACATGTATTGATGGGCAGTGAAGGGAGAGAGGGGGATGGGAGGGAGGACACAATTCTTTCAGAAATGCAGCCAAGTCTTATTTATTTGGAGCGAATGTGAAGGAAACTGCAAAGTACTCTTAATTTTGAATTGTTCTTTAAAGAAAAAAAAAAAAAGCAACCCCACTCCTAAGCGTATATCTGGAAAAGATGAAAATTCTAATTCAAAAAGGTAACATGAACCCCTGTGTTCGTAGCAGCACTATTTACAATGGTCAAGACATAGAAGCAACCTAAGTGTCCGTCGACAGATGAATAGATAAAGAAGATATGGTGTAGATATATGCAATAGAATATTACTCAGCCACAAAAAAGTATTAAATAATGCCATTTGCAGCAGCATGGATGCAACTAGAAATGATCGTACTAAGTGAAGTCCAACAGAGAAAAACAAATATCATGTGATATTGCTTATATGTGGAATCTAAAAAAATGATACCAATGAACTTATTGACAAAACAGAAACAGACTCACAGACATAGAAGACAAACGTATGGTTACCAAGGGGAAAGGGGGGGAAAGGATAAATTAGGACTTTGGGGTTAACAGGTACACACTACTATATATAAAATAGATAATCAACAAGGACCTACTGTGTAGCACAGGGAACTATATTCGGTATCTTGTAATAGATATTGGAAAAGAATCTGAAAAAGAATGTGTGTATATATATATCTGAATCAGTTTACTGTAGACCTAAAACTAACACAGCATTGTAAATCAACTATAATTTTTAAAAAAACATAAAAAATAGAATTGCCTTATGTTTTTAAAAACCTGCTGTATTAAAAAAAAAGAAGGAATTGCCTTATTTTTAAATATATTAAGCAGCGGGAGGAACAAATGGGGGATGGGGTGGGGGGAGAAGGGACAGTCACAGGGATTCCGATCTGTCTGAAGTGCCACCTCCGAGCCACTCTGCCTACAGCCTTTTGGGCACGTTATCCAACATTTCTGAGTCAGTTTGCTCTGGTGTAAAATGTGGAAAAACCTACCCTGCCTACAATTTTAATGAGACTATATATACGGAGGCCAAAATTGCTATAAGATGTAACCTGTCCTTATTTACAAATGTCCAAAGTGATAACGACCTGATTAAACAACCGTTGTTGTAAATACTTTTTGATTTAAAACAGTTTATTCCCTCTATTTAACACGTCTTTCCCCTTTTTCTTTTCTGATTTACTCCATTACTACACTGAAATGCCACCCTGGCCTATACTGGAATTGTCATGAATTCCAAGAGAAGGGTCGTGGAGAAGGGGGACTTTAGTGTGGAGGCCAGTGAGTGTGGGCCGGACCCACTCCCAGACTCCCATCTCCTAGCCTGGGTCTCACGCAGAGGCATGGCTCTGTAGGTTTCTGTAATGCTTATCAGCATCTCAGTGCAAGAAGAAGGAGCCGAGGATGGAGAAATAAGCCTCCTTTGGACAGGAGGTTTCAGAGGGGAGAAGGCTCTACACGAAAAAAGGGCCAAGGGTGGCAGAGAAATCACAGCCCGAGTCTGGGCCCCCGTTCTCCTCTCATCCAAGCTCTGTTTTAAGGATTCAGTGCGATGATGGATGTGGAAGCTCTTGGACAATCATAAGGCCGAGGCAGACATATGCAGTTTCGAGTGGTTGTCCTAGTCCCTCCAGGCTGCTGTGACACGTACCATCGACTGGGGGGCTTATGAGCAATGCACATTTATTTCTCACAGTTCTGGAGGCTGACAGTCTGAGATCCGGGTATTAGCATGGGCGTGTTTTTGTGAGGACGCTCTCCTGGGTTGCAGACTGCTGGCTACTCATCGTATCCTCACATGGGAGAAGGACTGAGAGAGAGCTCTCCAGGTCCTTTTAGAAGGGGAATAATCCCATTCACAAGGACTGCACCCTCATGACCTAATACTCCCCAAGGCCCCACCTCCTAATACTATCACAAGGGGGTTAGGATTTCAACATATGAATTGGGGTAGGACACACACATTCAGTCTTTCTTTGGTTGCATCTTTCCTGTTAAAATTTCTCTATAATAATGATGTTACCCCAGTTGGATTTCTGCCTCACTTATAAGACCCTGAACTACCTAACTCTCCCCTGACTTGTTCGTATTGTTTCCCAAACCGTCTCCCCAGTCCGGTTAGGAGACCTTCTTCCATCCTCCCTCCTTCCGGCTGGTTCCACTTAACAGCATCCAGGATACACTAGTCTTTGCAGCAGTTCCTGGACAAGGCTGCCTCCTTCCAGCTCTCCTCTAGTTTTCATTATGAGAGTCGTCTCCCTCCAATCATCCGTCCATCCAGGTCTCACCTTCCAAGTGTCCCCACCGCACCCAGCACAATGAGGACCACACCAAAGGTTGTGAGTACTTGACTGATTAAAAGGAGGAAATGTAGTGATGATATCCAGAGAGAGCATAACATTTATCTTGTCACTTGTGACAATCAACTGGCAACAGTAGCCTTATTGGAAACTAAAAAAAAAGGTTTCTGGAGTTAATTCTTGTGTTCTTTTTCTTTTTAGTTTGTTTTGCATTAAAACCAGCAGTTTAAGTTAATCTGCGTTTTTGCTTTTTCGTAGGTTGCTTGTACTTCTTCTCTTTTCTGTGCAACATGCGTACGGGGTAAGTCCATTAATGAGCTCTGATTGCATGTTGAAAATTCACTGTATTGAATGAATCATTTTTATTATACTTTTTTAACCATTTTTAAAAATGCAAGTATAGTTAATTTACAGTATTGTGTTAGTTTCAGGTGTACAGCAAAGTGATTCTGTTTATCTATCTATATCTTGATTCTTTTCCATTATAGTTTATTACAAGATATTTAATATAGTTCCCTGTGCTATACAGTAGGTCCCTGTTGCTTATCTATTTTATATATAGTAGTGTGTATATGTTAATCCCAAACTCCTAATTTATCCTTCCCCTCCTTTCCCCTTTGGTAATCATAAGTTTGTTTCCTGTGTCTGTGAGTCTATTTCTGTTTTGTAAATAAATTCATTTGTATCATTTTTTTTAGATTCCACATATAAACGATATCATATATTTGTCCTTCTCTGGCTTATTTCACTTAGTATGATAATTTCTAGGTCCATCCATATTGCTGCAAATGGCATGATTTCATTCTTTTTTATGGCTAAACTGGATAAATACCCAGAAGTGGGATTTCAGGATCACATGGTAACTCTATTTTCAGTTTTTTAAGGAACCTCCATACTGTTCCTCATAGTGCCTGAACCAATTTATATTCCCACTAGCAGTGTAGGAGGGTTCCCTTTTCTCCACACCTTCTCCAGCATTTATTATTTATAGACTTTTTTTTTTTTTTTTTGCATTAGCAGTATTGAGCATCTTTTCATGTGCCTCTTGGCCATCTGTATGTCTTCTTTGGAGAAATGTCTATTTAGGTCTTTTACCCGTTTTTTATTTGGTTGTTTGGCTTTTTTTAATATTAAGCTGTATGAGCTGTTTGTGTATTTTGGAAATTAATCCCTTATCAGTAGCATCATTTGCAAATATTTTCTCCCAGTCCATAAGTTGTCTTTTCATTTTGTTTATGGTTTCTTTTGCTTTGAAAAAGATTTTAAGTTTAATTAGGTCAAATTTGTTTATTTTTGTTTTTATTTCCATTACCCTAGGAGACAGATCCAAAAAAATTTTGCTGCAATTTATGTCAAAGGGTGTTTTGCCTGTGTTTTCCTCTGGGAGTTTTATAGTATCCTATCTTACATTTAGGTCGTTAATCCATTTTTTTTTTTAACATCTTTATTGGAGTATAATTGCTTTACAGTGGTGTGTTAGTTTCTGCTTTACAACAAAATGAATCAGTTATATATATACATATGTTCCCATATCTCTTCCCTCTTGCGTCTCCCTCCCACCCACCCTCCCTATCCCACCCCTCCAGGTGATCACAAAGCACCGAGCTGATCTCCCTGTGCTATGCGGCTGCTTCCCACTAGCTATCTACCTTACGTTTGGTAGTGTATATATGTCCATGCCTCTCTCTTGCTTTGTCACAGCTTACCCTTCCCCCTCCCCATATCCTCAAGTCCACTCTCTAGTAGGTCTGTGTCTTTATTCCTGTCTTACCCCTAGGTTCTTCATGACATTTTTTTTTCTTAGATTCCATATATATATGTGTTAGCATATGGTATTTGTCTCTCTCTTTCTGACTTACTTCACTCTGTAAGACAGACTCTAGGTCTATCCACCTCATTACAAATAGCTCAATTTCGTTTCTTTTTATGGCTGAGTAATATTCCATTGTATATATGTGCCACATCTTCTTTATCCATTCATCCGATGATGGACACTTAGGTTGTTTTCATCTCCGGGCTATTGTAAATAGAGCTGCAGTGAACATTTTGGTACATGACTCTTTTGGAATTATGGTTTTCTCAGGGTATATGCCCAGTAGTGGGATTGCTGGGTCATATGGTAGTTCTATTTGTAGTTTTTTAAGGAACCTCCATACGGTTCTCCACAGTGGCTGTATCAGTTTACATTCCCACCAACACATTAATCCATTTTGAGTTTATCTCTGTATATGATGTTAGAGAATGTTCTAATTTCATTCTTTTACATATAGCTATCCAGTTTACCCAGCACCACTTATCAAAGAAACTGTCTCTTCTCTGCTGTATATTCTTGCCTCTTTTGTTGTAGAGTAATTGACCATAGTACATGGTTTTATTTCTGGGCTTTCTATCCTGTTCCATTGATGTTTATGTGTTTTTGTGCCAGTACCATACTGTTTTGATTACTGTAGCTTTGTAGTATAACCTTAATTCAATTCAGGGAGCGTGTTTCCTCCAGGTCCGTTCTTCTCAAGATTGTTTTGGCTATTTGGGGTCTTCTGTGTTTCCATACAAATTAAAATTTTTTTTGTTCCAGTTCTGTGAAAAATGCAATTGGTAAATCGATAGCGATTGCATTGAATCTGTAGATTTCCTTGGGTAGTATAGTTATTTTGACAACATTGATTCTTTCAATCCAAATACATAGTATATCTTTCCATCTGTTTGTGTCATCTTTGATTTCTTTCATCAGTGTCTTATAGTTTTCAGAGTACAGGTCTTTTGCCTCCTTAGGTAGGTTTAGTCATAGGTATTTTTTTTCTTTTTGATGTTATGGTAAATGGGGTTGTTTCCTTAATTTCTCTTTCTGATATTTCATTGTTAATGTATAGGAATGCAAGAGATTTCTGTACATTAATTTTGTATCCTGCAACTTTACCAGATTCATTGATGAGCTCTAGTAGTTTTCTGGTAGCATCTTTAGGATTTACTATGTGTAGTATCATGTCATCTCTGCAAACAGTGACAGTTTTACTTCTTTTCCAACTTGGATTCCTTTCATTTCTTTTTCTTCTCTGATTGCCAGGACTTTCAGAACTATGTTGAGTGTAAGTGGTGAGAGTGGACATCCTTGTCTTGTTCCTGATCTTAGAGGAAATACTTTCAGGTTTTCACCATTGAGTATGATGTTAGCTGTGGGTTTGTCATATGTGACCTTTATTACGTTGAGGTATGTTCCCTCTATGCCCACTTTCTATAGAGTTTTTTTTTTATCATAAATCGTTGTTGAATTTTATCAAAGGCTTTTTCTGCCTCTATTGAGATGATCATATGGTTTTTATTCTTCAGTTTGTAAATGTGGTATATCACATTTGCAGATATTGAAAAATCCGTGCATCCCTGGAATAAATCCCACTTGATCATGGTATATGATCCTTTTAATGTATTGTTGGAGTTGGTTTGCTGGTATTTTGTTGAGGATTTTTGCCTCTGTGTTCATCAGTGATATTGTCCTATAATTTTCTTGTTTTGTGATATCTTTGTCTGGTTTTGGTATCAGGGTGATGGTGACCTTATAGAATGAGTTCAGAAGTGTTCCTTCCTCTACAATTTTTTGGAATAGTTTCAGAAAGTTAAGTGTCAGCTCGTCTCTAAATGTTTGGTAGAATTGGCCTGTGAAGCCATCTGGTCCTGGACTTCTGTTTGTTGGGAGTTTTTAAATCACACATGCAATTTCAGTACTTGTAATTAGTCTGTTCATATTTTCTATTTCTTCCTGGTTCAGTCTTGGCAGATTGTATCTTTCTAAGAATTTGTTCATTTCTTATAGATTGTCCATTTTATTGGCATATAGTTGCTTGTAGTAGTCTCTTATGATCCTTTGTATTTCTGCAGTGTCAGTTGTAACTTCTCCTTTTTCATTTCTGATTTATTGATTTGATCCCTCTCCTTTTTTTCTTGATGAGTCTGGCTAAAGGTTTATCAATTTTGTTTACCTTTACAGAGAATGAGCTTTTAGTTTCATTGATCTTTTCTCTTGTGTTCTAGTCTCTATTTCATTTATTTCTGCTCTGATCTTTGTGATTTATTTCCTTCCTTTATGATGAAAACCTTTGGGTTTTGTTCATTCTTCTTTCTTTATTATACTTTTAAACAATTCACTCTCTGGGATTATTCTCTCATCTGTAAAAATGAAGTGTTGGTTTCAAGTGTAAGGTTTCTTTTATATTCTACAGTTAAGACTGATTACCAAATTGCATAGATATTAGAGATTTTTTTTTGTTTTATAATATAACCCTTTCTTCAAAACTTTTTTCAGAGTGGGCAGGAAGCAGCCGGGCCATTACAAGATTAAATCAAGAAGTATAAGATTAAATTTGAACGTTTTAATTCTGGAGAAGGATAAGCCTAGAACATTCCGTAATAAGCCCTCTTTCTTCTGCCTCCTCTCTAGAGAATCTAAGTTATTAAACCCAACTTCAGACATTTCTAGGAAGTCCTACTAGAGGCAGCCTTTAGTCAGGTTCATCTTGAGAAAGCCAGACTGGTTTAAATCACGCTAGTGAACACACGTCTGTCTATCCGTCCGCTAGCTTGGATCCACCCGATCCAACTTCGGTGATTTCAAGTTATCATAGGTCTTTGCAGAGTGAATCAAAATAGAAAGTTGCCATGCGTTCTCCTTTCCCTTTTAGTCAGGAGCAAAAGCACATGCATTAAAGAATAGGATGCCCTAGGTTTTTGGCTTTGCCATTGATTCATCTCTTAACCTATTCAAGACTCAGTTTTCTCCTGTGGGAAGTGGGCATGATAAAATTTGCCCAACTTAGTTCACAGGCATTTCAGAGAATCACCTCAAATAATGAACAGAAACATACTGAAATATTTGTGTGTGAATTATTTTTTCTCTTATCTGACTTTTCTAAGTTTCTTTTGTATTACATTCTTTTTTTTCTATTACAAAAGTCTACAGAGCACTAAATTTTACTTCCTTTGTTACTTATGTCTCACATAAGTGCATATAACTCCTGAACCAAAGATTATTCTATCCTGGACCTTCCTACCAAATTCTGGTATGCGAAGATTCTAGAGATTTCACACAGAGAGTGGCTATACTGTAGGTGGGTTTTAAAGGTAGAGAAATAAATTGATGCAATCTCTATTAAAGGCAATTTGGCATTATCTATCAGGATTTTAAATGCACATGCCTGTTGACATAGCAATTTCCCTTTTTGGAATTTATCATACATATTTATTCTGACTTATGCATAAAGGTATATGCACAAGAATATTAGTTTAAAGGTAGTGTTTGATAGCAAAAAAGGGAGATAATGAAATGACCATCAATAAGGACTGATTAAATAGTACTTTGTTTGGTGGATAGTCGTATGTATTAATTCAGAATGATTAAGTGAGAAAAGCAAGGTACAAAGAAATATACCATTTGGGTAAAAATAAAACAAGGACAAAAATCACCAAAAGTGTGTGTGTGTGTGTGTGTGTGTGTGTGTGTGTGTGTGTGATCATTGTGTAAATATGCTCATAAATGCCCAGACACGGGTTTGAAGAGAGCGATTACCTTTAGGGGAGGGAGCCGGGGGCCAGAGTTGGAAGATAAAATGTCTTTTTTCCATTACACTATTTTGTACTGTTTGAATTATCATGTGCATATGTTATTTGTTTTGCCAAAAAAACCCAATAAAAGTAAAAAATGCAAGACTGATTACTAATCTGGAAGTTAGTAAAATATTTTCTTTAACTTTCTATGCAACAAGTATTTGTTTAAAAATATCTGAGATAAAATAGTGACTTTTCTTCTCTTTGAAGAAGAATGACACTGGTTTTTGAGAATGCCACTGTATTCCCAGTGAATGTGGTTTATATTTTGGATGTTGACTTGTCTGAGATATTGTCTTGATCTCTTTTTAATGGGATTATACAATCTGTTTCTGAGGTGCAGTTTCTTCCTCTATAAATGCCCCCCCCTTTAAAGTGATGTTTTTGGGGATATGTCTGATGTAGAAGAACTTTGTAGGGACTAAAATCACCTCGCTTTTTTCTTTTATTGGTCCAAGTCAAAGCTTTACATGTGTTCCTTTATTAGAATTCTGCTAATCTACTTTAAACTGATTCTTGTCTGAAATTTAATTTTGCTACAAACATCTCAATGATGCTTGGCACAATTAAGTTAAAAAAAAACAAACTTGCCTTTATTTTCAAGCCATCTAATCAACTGACCTTCTTTTTTCTCTGGTTATTTTGATATTTCACTGAACACATAGTAATGAATCCCAACCTTAAATGAACCCAAGTGTTCAGCCTAGTTATTTTAAGTGCTTTCATGCTGTCCTGACCTGGCCCTGAGCGTTTAAAAAATTGTTTTTACCTAATCAGGGTTTTGAACTTATTGTTTCTGCATTTATAGATAACAGGGTTCCTCAAAATTCGAGAGGCATATGTTTCTGAAACTTCAAATACGTTTTTTTTAAACTTAAATTATCTAATTGCTTGGCTCATGTCAAGGTTCGAATTTTTATATACTTTTAATGACCCATAAGCATTATGTTTATAAAGATGTCCTTTTTATTCATGCTTAAGTTAAAGATTTTTTATTGTGTCTGCACATACTTTTCAAGAAAAAAGAGGTCTTAATTGTATGATTGAAAAGAGAAATGAATGCTGCGTAGACTCCTTTCCCTCCCATCACATATACATTCATATGTATACATTTGTGTATTTCATGTGTACATACGTATATTCATGTATATTTATGTACATAAGTATGTTTGTATATTTATGTATATATATCTTCTATCAGAACTGTACATATTGGTTCAGTTGTTTTATGTTTCCCCGTTATATGTTGGTCTAAAGGCTAAAGTCTACAGTGTTGTTAGTTTTAAGAGAGCTATCGGTTATAGAAGCATGTGGTCCTGTCCACACCTTCGACTCCTGGCACCGAGAGCTGCTTTACCACATCCTCCCTCTCAACATGCACCCCTGTCTGTGAACAAATGCTCAGTGCATTTTCACTGCAGGTGCATGATGCTGGCTGTCGTTAAGGATCTACTTATGGAAACAGTTCCCCTGGGACTGCTGTATTGAAGTGACTGATGACTCACCATATACACAGAATTTGTGAGAAAAAGGGGCTGATTCTTCCCACGGGGCGTGCGTGCGTGTGCGTGTGTGTGTGTTAAAGTTAAGACAAGATGCGACTGTGGGGTCGTTCTCTAAAGAGAGTTGAAGAAAAGCTAGCTAAAAGTGGGGAAAGTGCTCAAATTATTCAAGTCCAAGAGCTTTCTGGTTGAGACACACATTAGAGGGAGCCATCCTGGAGTATTGGCAAATTGTAGGAAGAATAAGTTTAATCCGAGTCCAAGGCTATGACTGCAGTTCTGACCCAGGAGGGCCTCCCTGTGGGACACATACCCTAGCTGATCTTGGAGGTAAAGTAAGAGGGTCTTATTGAAAAAAAGCCAAGCTTATAATTTAAACTTGACACCACTGTGGTGTCTGGTTGTGTACACAACTACATAGTTAACATCCTAAGATTGTTCACAACTTGGTAAACGAAATCTTACCGAGAGAGAGATTGCAGAAGATTCCGATTAAAGCAGAGTAGCTTCAGAAGGAGTTTTTTTTTAATCCTGGCTCACATAAACTTTTATCCTGCTCACATAACCATCAACTCTTTTATTATCAAGCCACAATGTAAGTGTTTTGCCTTTTTATATATCAATATTAGTCTTTTCACAGTTTCAGAGGTAAAATTATACTGTGACATTCTCATGAGTTAGATAAACCAACAGTGCTTGTTATAAGGTATATACCATGTACCCATCGAGGTAAACTAAAGCAGATTATTCACTTTCTAGGGTGGAAAGAAGTTTATTGGTCCCTGCGGGGGAAGAGATTGCTCTCTTTGCCAGTGCTTTCCTGAAAAGGGGTCTCGGGTAAGTGATATAAAAATCAGCATGGGAAATGGGAGCGGGAAACGGGAAATTACTAATCAAAGGGCATAAAGCTTCAGTTACGCAAGATGAATAAGTTCTAGAAATCTTCCGTCCAACGTTCTACCCACTCTCAGCAATAATGTTTTGTTCACTTAAAATTTTGTAGAATCACCTTGTACAGAAAGGATCCTGGTGCAAATGGTCCATGCCGGGTCGCCATTATTGATATTCGTGTTGTATATCAACATTTTAAAGGCTCTGTCTGAGAAATTCTGCAGTGTGTTAAAAAGAAAAACAACCTACTTAACTTTGTTTAAAGTAGTGTTTCCAGACATTTGACCACATGACTCTTTTTTGGACAGCACCTATTAAAATCCCGTGGAATAGTGTTCCGTAATCGAAGTGAGAGCTGCATTTATCATGTACTTCTTATGTGCCAGGCACTGTCCTATGTGCTCAAAATGCTTTAGCTCACTGATCCCACACAACAACTCTCTTCCCATCTTACGGTACCATCTGTGCAGTGTCGAAGACTTCAGCACAGAGCAATTAAGTCCACCCAGGACGGTGCTCTTGATGACTACACCCGATTCTCTGCCCGGAGATGCACAGTAACCCTTACGGTATATAGGGTCTCTTACACATTTATTTATGAACCTCTCTCATATATTCTGACCGCAGCAGTTGGCAGGCACTAACTCATCTGTGCTGGAGTATTAGATCAAACCATCCTCTTGATTAAAAATACTTCCACAATCTTCCAAGAAAAGAGTATGTTTCAGAAGTTTTGGACAGTTTTTGAGTCAGATCAGTGATCGTTTTGAAACATGTCCAAATCGATCCCACAGGGCTGTGTGTAACACTCAAAAAACACAAATCAGTCAAGATGAGTCAACAAGGAGGTGAAATGTTACCTTTCTGAGAGAAAGGACCATTTTTTCTCCCACAGCATTGCTTTATCGTCACACGAGTTGTGTGACACATGTGCAGGTCCTTCGTTGTGTTCTTGCTGTAAGCAGCTACCTTGCTGAGCTGAAGTTATGGCAGATCGCTTTCTACTTAAATGGATTTGTTTCTTCTTCAATAAAATTTTGGTGATCAGAATTTATCTCGAGCTTTTCCCAGCCACTTTCATGATACAATTTAAAAACTGCATTTCCAGGAAACAAAGTTAGGACCCTAAAAAAGAGCAGAAGTGCTTTAGCTTTTTTCATGTCAATGGACACAATACTCAGGAAAAAAGCCTGGCGTTTGTGTGAGGTTGTCCCTATAAACGTGCCAAGATTTTAAGACCCTTTGAGCTTGAGGCCCAAGAAAAATGTAGTGATCAGCTCCGTGGCAGGAATGGGATGGGGACACCACAAAACAAAGAGGGACAGTTGTTTTCATGAAGTTGTTTTGATGAAGCCGGCTAGGTGTGGTCCTCTGATTTAATGATGTCGAGACATTTTTTTTTTTTTGCTGTCACAGCTGGATGGAGGGGGTGCTACTGGTTCTAGTGAGTCACAGCCATGGATGCTCTTCAATATCTACAATGCACAGGACGGCCCCACATGAAAGAACTGAAAGAACTAGCCATCCTCAAACGCCAGTAGTGCCGAGGTTGAGAAACCCTGCTTTAATCCTACAGCAACTCTCTGAGGCCAGTAGGATTATTACCAATATTTCCATTGGTCAGTACAAGGAATCTGGATTTACAAGAATTTTAAATCACTTGCTAGTATGTGGAAGAGGCAGGAACCACCTCCTGGTATTTGGTCTCAGCCCCCGAGTTTGCCCCGTGATCAATGAGAAGAGGATTACACTCAGGTTCAAACACCAGTTTTAGCCCTAACTTTTGGGAGCCCTCGTGGTGGCTTGAATCTGCCCAAGCCCCAGTTTCCTCTGCCCAGTTTTCTCCTATTTACCTGCCTGGCGCTTTGTCTTCTGTGTCCTTGGGCCCTAAAACCATCGTAAGCATTTGCACGTGTAGAGGATGCTCTGTCTCTCCCTTCACACAGTCTTCAGCGCCGTGGGTCAGGAGGGCTCACGGGGGTGGGCTGCGCCCCGCCCCGCTGTCTGCGTCCCTGCTTCTGGGTGGTCAGGGAGAGCTGTGTGCGGAGCACCGCCAACCTCTGCCCTTCCCGGCACAGACGGGTCCTTTGTGACAGCACAGGTCGCTGGTGATGTTTTCCAGCTAAGAATTTGGGAACGTGGCTTGTGCATACCCGGCAGGTGGTTTGGAGGCGACCAGCCGACTCGCACATCATCTCTCGAGCCGCCGTGACAGCTCAAGGTGCACTATAAAGACAGGAACGTACCGAATTCCGAGGGTTGAGGCTCTGCCCGAGGCGGCATAGCCCGTGAGTGGAACAGCCAGGCCTTCCTAAGAAGGAAATGATTCCTCTCGTGTGGTCGAATGGCTGAGTGAGTGGTTTGTTCAGCCCCAAATCAAAACTGCTGTGTCTGCAGCGAGGGTTGGGTGCCAGGCTGGGTGAGGGTTTCAACTGGAGATGGAAGCTGGGGTTTGAGGGGGAGTTGGGATGCATCAAAGGGCAGGTGCCAAGGGGGGGCTCCCTCATCTCACCCGCTGTACCGCTGGAGGCTCACAGCCCAGCCTCAACATGTGTTCTCATCAGTAATCACTGTGACCTCCCGTTGGACCATCTCCTGCTGCATCAGCTGGGCCACTCACTCTCCCTTGAACATAATCTAAATATTCCCACTCCTCTACCTTTTTATTTTTTTAGAAGAATAATTATAGTAGTTTTTATTGTAATATTCATGTATGCTTATTATAGACCATTTAGATAATACTGGAAAACTAGAAGGCACAACATAAATCATCCATGGATTCACTACGAGGAAGCAATCACTCAATATTTATTAATTTTTTGACACACCACCTCTACCCTTTTCTGGAAAGCCTTCCCACTTCCACTCGGCCTCCATCTTGAGCCCTCCTCAAAGGAGCTCAGAAGAGACGCTGCCCCCATAAGGCCTCCTGCCTGTCCCAGCTGGTGTGGATGGGTCCCCCTGTGTGAACCTGCTTCCCTTCCATGATGCTTCTCATACCCTGACCTCTGCTTGGGTTCGAGTGTGGCTATGTCTGACCCTCTTGATTAGATTGTCAGCCCGTGCTCCTTAAAGGGGGCTGTGTGGACATGTGCGAAATGTTTATGCTGGCTCCCGGCCCATCATGGATGCTCTAGAAATAGAAGTTGCCTATGTTTGTTTCTCCTCTTTGAGAGATGGGGGTCCTTTTTTGGTATTTCTTTGAGGTGATCACAGCAGATGGCACCTAACAGGTAGTTAATAAATACACATAAATCAATAACTTAAAATTCAGAGTTCAGCCTGGACAGGATTTGGGAGCCTGAGCTGGTGGCCACATGCAGCATGTATGTGGGGACACCCACCAAGTCCAAGGGAAACGGGAACGGAATTAGTGGTAAGTCTTTCCCTCCCGTGTCTTTTTTTCCCACACACAACATGTAAACCTGGTAGTAAGTGACCATCTCACAGAGTTCAGATTTTCTTGGAATTTCAGGTAGGGCCAGAAATAAGCACTTCGAGCCACAGAAAGGAGCATGACCGTTGCTGTACTCAGATCTTTTAAAGGTTCAGTAGCATCCTGCATTCTCAGTGTGGGACACTGGGGATCACCCCTTTGGTCTTTTTGGTTTTCAGAGCCCTCACCTGGGAAATAAGGGTTTGTGCTGGAGGGCTGGTCCTGTCCCTCCCAGCCCTAACACCCTGTGGTTCTGTGATGTGCGGCACGACTTTTCACATGTGACAGCGATTTAATGGCTTCCAAAATACTTTGTGACTCTGCCTAACGTTTACCCAAGCATCATTATGGTCCCTCTTTAAGGATATGAATGAGGTGGACTTGGGCAGGATTTTAAATTATTCTTTATCTGTTTCAAGGGAAGAATCTCTGTTTCTTTGATGGAGGTCTTCTTGTAGGGAAAATTACATGTCTTCATAGACTAGGATGGGACCTTTTGTAAGTTCTGCTTTAGTAACTAGTTTGATAATAAAGACACCTTCTATACTTTTTTCCAGAATAAAGTATATTTGTATTGTTTTCCATTCAAGGGCGTCTAGTAACTGTTAAGTCAATAGAACTTTACAGTTTGGTAGCTTTATACACAAGAAGGTCAAATGGCTTAAAACTCAAGGCCTGTCTTAGTTTTTTTTGGTTTGAAAACCAAAATCACATCAGCAAACCAGTCTTTCCTTTGGGACTTTTAAATCACTAAAGTATATACAAGTATCTTTCCTGCAATTTCATTCACTTGTCCCTCACACTCCTAAGAGCTTGCATTCCATTATAAAAATGGAATTTCCTTGGGTAGTTTTAACTGTTGATAACATTTTTCATATCATTAAATTTTTTGCACACAAAGTTCTAGAATTCAACCTCTTTATCACTCACACAGCTGCGTTCTGGTACACTGTCTAACTGTAGCCTGATAAATGGTTCAGAGCAATTATTTTCATGTCCCAAAGTTTGCGTTAAGTCAATTATATTACATTTTGATAGAAGCAAGTTCCAGTGACAGCGGAGAAGTTGGCAGATTTGGTCTGTCACCACCCCTTCGTGTTTTGGTTTTGATTTCTTCTTTTTCTTGCTGCTTCTTTCTCCTCCAAGCGCCAACTCCCTAGCTCATTGTGTCTATACTGGAGAATTCTCTGATAGATGCTGACACACTCAGCGGCCTTCAGGGGACAGCAGGTGACCTGAGTGAGGGGCCCTGGGAAGGGGCCTCAGCCTTGGGGACTATATGAGGAGCAGAGCAGGGTGCTTGTCATGTAAAGGCATCAGAATTCAGAATTAAACAAACAAACAAACATAGTGCCTAACAATTAAACAAATTTCCTGGTAGAATTCAACCCGCCACGTGCCAGCTTGTAACTGGTTTAGCTTGTTAAAGTGTTCTCCTTGTCATGAATATGAAGCTTAAATTTTGAAGAATGGAAAACTTGCAGAAGTTGAAAGAATGAATCTTTTATGTCAGTGCATGAGGAAGTATTTCTGAACAGGGTATGGGAGACCTGGGTGGGTAGAGGGGGGATATATGCCTATCACTTTATATTATTTGGCCTATTAGCTGTCACTAATAGCTGATATCTATGCAGAGGAATAACTCCAACTAATTAACATGGCTTTCAGCGTGCTTGACAATCTGTCTCTTTAGATCCAGCGTTTGTGCTTGAAAAAGGAGAGAAAGCAAGCTCATATCTGCCTGCTACTTTCATTAAATAACTTGCCAGGTCAAGTGTACAAAACCTCACTGAGGAATCCTGGTTGCAGAGGATGTCTGAAGGTAGATTTTGGCATCTCTGCCCCAGTCAGTCACCTCATTAAACGGGCAGTGATTTGCAGCCTGAACCCTTGGTCTCCCGTGTGGAGTTCAATCCCATAGCAACGATGATTGCTGAGCTCTGCGACCCAGTGTGGACCGTGGCCAGGCGGGCGCAGAGCTCAGCAAATGTGGGGCTAGGCTGAACTTGAGAGGATCAAGGTCATTACCAAAGTGGAGTCAGCCTTTGTTGTTGGTGAGAAATAAGGTGCATCTCAAAGCAGGGCGTATTCCACGCAGGAACACAGGGAGTGGTGTTTGTAATTCTGAGAATACCTCTCTAGTGCAAAGGTAGCCTCCGACTAAACTAGTTGAAATGCTGAATTACAGAGTTTTTAGGAAAGAAAAGTGTACTTCTCCTTTCAAATACCATTTTCAATAAGTTGCCAAGAACTCCCCAGGGAAACATATGTCTCCAAGGTGCTCTTTTGCCACTCCTCTGTCATACATATATGAACTTGCAGTTCACTCAGCAAATAAACATTCATTCATTCAGCAAACAGCCGTTGAGCATTCACCGTGTGCCAGGCATCTGACGAGGCTGTGAGGCCTCGGGGATAAAGAGGACAGTCCCTGTGGCCTGGAGCTCGGGTTCCAGCAGGAGAGACAGATTCACCTCCCAGCCGTTATTTCTGGGTGCCTGATGAGTGCCAGGCGTGGGGTGGTCTAGGTGCTCGGGATGCATCAGGGAAGAGGACAGACGAAGATCCTGGTGCCCTCCCCAGGTGGATATTTGGTGCCCTACCTTGATTTTGCACTGGAGCCTGTGCGTGTGGTAGGCAGTGCCGGGGAAGCTTGGACCTGGTGGAACTGGCGGTCAACTAGCAGTGGCCTGGTGGAAGCACGGTGTATTCATTCCTAGGGCTGCTGTAATAATGACCACATATCTATCTGGTGGCTTTAGACAACAGAAATTTATTTTCTCACAAGTTCTAGAGGCCAGAAGTCCACCAGCAGGGTGTCACCATTGCCATACGCTCTCCATAGGCAATAGGGGAGACCCCCATTCCCTGCCTCTTCCAGCCTCTGGTGCTGCTGGAGTTCCTTGGCTTGTGGCTGCATCACTCTCATCTCTGCTTCCGTCTTCACATCAGCTTCTCCTCTGTGTGTGTGTTTCAAATCTTCCTCCATGTCCCTCCACGTCTTATAAGGATACATATAATGGCATTTATACCTAGATAACGCAGGACAAAATCCTCGTCTCAAAATCCTTAACTTTACCACATCGTTTGCCACCTAAGGTGATATGCACGGGTTCTGGGGTTAGGGCGTGCACATATCTTTTTGTGGCCACCCTCCAAACCACTGCAAGTGTTTGGGCAGAGAGAACAGCCCCTACTGAGGCCCTGAATTGAGAAGGAGATGGGGTGGTATGTTTGGTGGACCAAAAGGTGACCGGAAAAGTTTGATCCTGCAGGTGAGGGAGCAAGAGGTAAGGGATGCAGTTGAAAAAGCAGAGATACAGTTTATCCTGAAGAATAAGCAGAGGATTCGAAAGATTTTGGGAAGAGTGGAAACAGGTTGAATTTGCGTTATAAGAAGATCGTTCTGGAAGCTCTTTGGAGAATACAGTGATGGTGGTGCGGGGTGGGAGCAACCTTAGGAAGGACGTCAGGAGGCTGCTGTCGCTGCCCCGGTGGAGGTCACGGTGCCTTAGCAAGGGTGTGGGCGTGGACGTGAGCGTGAGCGTGGGCGGGGTGGGGGAGAGGATGGGTGTCGGAATGTTTGGGAGGCAGACTGGTCAGGAGAAGGAGGCGCCATGCGGGGTTGTCGGGGGGTTAGGGTTAGAGGCGCCCAGGACGCCCAGGGCCGTGAGAGCAGCTGTGTGGGTGGCGGCCTGTGGCCGAGGAGCACGTTTTGGGGGATGGTCCTGAGTCCAGCTTTGCATGTGGACGTGTGGCCGGGGCTCCTGAAGGGCGTCCGGGTGAGCGAGGGAAATAGAGGGGGTGCTCAGAGTTGGATGTCATTGACCCCATAGAGAAAGCGAGAAGAGGGAAGGGCGGCCCAGTGGAGTTGCAGGGGCAATCCCACCCAGCCCGCCTGCCCCCAGAGGAAGGGGAGCCAGCACGGGAGACACAGGCAGGGGAAAACATGGCCAGGGCCAGGGGCAGGGACACCGGGAGAGCAGAGCAAGGAAGAGGGAGGGAGAGACGCCTGGGTTCAAGCTTCTCAGGTGCTGACCAGGGGCTCTCAGCGCTGCCTGTTCCGTTCCCACAGCAGGTGGGCGATGCTGGGCTGATGGTAAACGCTGTTTCTAAAAATGGGAAAACCACTCTTCCATGACCTGGCTCAAGGGGTGGCCTTATTTTTTTTTTATTGAAATATGGTTGATTTACAATGTTTCAGGTGTACAGCAAAGTGATTCAGTTTTATACACACACACACACACACCCCACACACACGTTCTTTTTAAGATTATCTTCCATTTTAGACTATTGCAAGATATTGAATATAGTTCCCTGTGCTATACAGTAGGTGGGGGACCTTATTTATTGATCGGTGGCAAAGCCGTGTCTTCTAGTTCTCAGTGCAGTGTTTTTTTTTCCCACTGCACCAAGCTGCCTCTTAAGAAAACAGCTGATCTTTTTCTTACATTTTGTATCTATGTCATAGGAGATGATGGATGTTCACTCCACTTACTGTGATTCATTATGCTGTACGTCTTTTTTATCTTTTTTGTTTGTTTGTTTGCTGCACCGTGCGGCTTGCAGGATCTTAGTTCCCCGACCAGGGATCGAACCTGGGACTGAGGAATTCCCACTGTTTTACTGAGATATAATTGATACACCACTGTATAAGTTTAAGATGTACAGCATAGGGAATTTCCTGGTGATCCAGTGGTTAGGGCTCCACGCTTTCACTTCTGAGGGCCGGTTCAGTCCCTGGTCAGGGAATTAAAATCCTACAAGCCGTGTGGCATGGCCAAAAAAAAAAAAAAGAACCTGGAAGAAAAAAAAGATACAGAAAATATAGCTTATTAATTAAATAAAAAGACATTAATAAGTGAGTTTTACCTGACTGGTTTGGAAGACCACCTTATTGTCCTGCTTGTGTTTATGAAAAAAAATAGTATTCATTTTACATCCATTAAAAAAAAACACACACAGCTGAAGATCCTGAGTCAGCGTTACTACAGGCTAAACTGACAAATTTATGCCCTCATTGAGTGAGGTGAACTTAAGGTACAAGAAAATACTCTGCCATTGCAGTCCGGTCTCCTTGGATTGTCTACTCTTTGAGTAAAACCTTTTTGTTATTTATTTTATGATCCTTCTAGATCTCCAGCAGTCCTTACATCTGTGATACAAGAGGACCCTGGAGGCACCAGCTCTTTAGCTGCGCATTGATTCCCGTTTGAGGGTTTAAGTGATGTCATAGCGCCACCTAGGGGCTGAACGGTTGAATTTCAGTCAAGTGTTAAAAAGGCAGAGGGGTGCTGCCGAAGGCTTCTTTGTTGATTTTAATAATAAAAGGCCATGAGTATATGTTTAGAATTTATACTGTGTAAGGCAGTAGCCAAGGTGCTGAGGTGGTAATAAAAATTTACACGGATTCCTGGCCTCAAAAATCTTACTGGACGACATCACCCCAAGCAGATATGAAAGTTAAATGCCCAAAACAATAATGGAAAAGAGATGCTGAGCCTATTTAGGTATTATGTTAATTGTTTGAGGGTGGACATGAAAGTTTGTACCAGAGTGAGATTAATAAGGACTAGGGTGAAAAGGGAAGCATGTATGACTCTGCTTGCCCAGGTGGTAGCCAAGTGGCCTTGGGTCACTTGCTTCATCTCTCTGAGGCTCAACTTCCTCATTTCAGAATGAAAAAGTAGATACAGGATGACTTTTTGCTTTAAGGATGTAAGGATTCCATGAGAAGAATGCACAGTGCTGTGTCAGTGCCCAGAATGGAGTAAGTGCTCAGTGAAGGGTACGCTAACATCGTCATCATCATTTTCATCATTGCTGTCATCATAGTTTTGGTTGGAGGAAGGTTGAATTTGAGCTACAGATGGACAAAGGCTGCTATTGCCTCAGGCAAACAGAAGGCGCAAGTGTAATTGGAGCAGAGGGTGTAGGTGTGGACACACAGGGACTAGGGTTGGCTGGGGTGGAGGAAGGTAGACCGTGCTCATTGCAGGTGTTGATGGAAGCAATAACACAGCAAAGGGAAGACTGAAGGTCAGTTGACAGTTACATGTGGAAATGGGGAGGAGACTGGAGTTAGAGAAGCTGGGGAGGCTGGTGCTTGTGTCCCCCACCTGAGATGACCAGACCACGACCCAGGGTCTCCACGGTGGGATGAAAGAAAGACAGACACCTGAGACTTAATTCAAAGAAAGATGTGATAGGCTTGGTCTTGGGACGGAATGGATAAGGAGGGAAAGGGGGATCACCAAAGCTGACAGCTGCGTGGGAAGTTTAAATGATGGAAGGAACCAAGTTGCCATCTGCTGAGTCAGGGAAAAAAAAGGCAGGGAAACTAGTCTGGGATGAGCTCACCTCTGATATGATGAGTGTAAATTTACAGGGAAGAAGATTCAAGGAAGTTTCTAGAAAACAGAGAGGATGGGACTAGAAAGTTAGATTTGAGAACCACAAAAATGGAGGTAACTCATTTGATGAATACTATTGTTTCCCCCCCAAAAAAAACTTCATAAGAGAAAATAAAATACATCAAGATAAAGTGTTTAAAATGTTTACAAATAAGATAAGGCTGGAAGCAGTTGAAATGTCATGGTAGGCAGAGCGTGAGTGTGGTTTAGTGCAGGGACCCTCCATGGTGCCAGGATGACGCCATGGAAGGAGGTGAGGTTTGGAGAGAAACTGACTGATCCAGGTATGAACCCAAGCTCACTAGGCACCTCAGTTTGAGTAAGCTAGACCCCCCTAGGCTTTCCTCATTTCTACAGGGATAAAAATCTCAGTGTTGCTGGTTGGTTTAAGTGAGGAAGGGTATGGACACTGGGAGGCGCATAACCAAGCTTAATAAAGAAATACCTTCCCCTTCCTGCGACACTTTTGATGATCAATGTCATGATCTTATTGACCAAGGTTAATTTGGAAATTTATGTGTAACTAGTATAATAAAAGCATCTTTCTTACTCATTTGTTTGTTCATCCATTCATTCATTCATTTATACTTCCTTGCACTGATTCTCTGGTTAAAAAAGAGCAAGAAGTAGCACAAAAAGTGTGTTTGTACATGCATTTGTCATTGTATATCTGTAGCTATTTCTCTCAATCCTCATACTGCTAAAATGACAAAGGATTTCTTAGATTTTTGTCATTCCCCATAGGGTTTGGGCCCTGGAGGCAAGCAGATCCGTGGCAGCCCAAAAGACTGTTGTGGAGATTTGCATTTTAAAAATGTACATATCCTCTTATCTGTTGGTCTCATCTACCAAGTGTTGTGAAATAAAAATAGTTTGATCTTAGCCCAGCTCCAGAAACGTGCCTGACACAGACGATTAACAAGACAGAATCCTAAAGGAATGTTCTGGCTTCAGAGAGCCAGGTGTAGGATTCCATGTCCACTCCGATTGCCTCCATCCTTTATATGTACAGCTGGCCCGAGAGCCCAGTGCACCTGTAGCCACAGTGGGGAGGCGCGTATAACAGGTCTGATGACACGGTGTCAGCCTGGCCTTTGGGTAGAAGACGATGGCCTGGTGGCTTCCCATGGCATGCCAGAGCTTCCTCAGGTGTCAAGCCGATTGGCATTTCTGGATTTAGTGAATCCGTTTTCTGACTTCATTGTCTCTCACAGAAAGTCGGAAACCACAGAGGCAATTCCATGTAAAAAAAAAAAAAAGAAATTCAGAGATCCCGCATCTGGAAGCCAGCCATTCCCCTGGGCATTTTTTCTTTTTGCTACAGTGACTTCAGTGCAGTGGTCCATTGCCTATCGTGGGTGGAGGGTGCATGGGTAGGAGTGGACTATTTCTTTAAAATTTTTTATTTTAAAGATGCAAAATTCCTGTGATTATTTAATGATTCTGTAGTTATAGAAATGTCTTTTCTGGGCTTGCTATTTATGTATGCCCCTTCATCCCGAAGTTAATTCTGGTGTAGTCTGATAAATTAGTAAGCTCAACTATTTACTTTTAAACATCGTCTTTTTTTCTTTTACTGACTCCTTGTTTTACATGAAATAACGAAAGTGGAATTGTTCTCTCCATCACTGTGGATAAATTATTTACTCAAATTGGGTGAACTAACAATGACTATTTCAAAGATTGGTGTTTGGGAAGTTTCTGTGAACAGGTTTCTGACAGATTTAATACTGTTTTACAAGGTTTAGAGTATTTTTTACATTTATCCTGTAATAAAATACCTATTAAGAGGAAAAAACAGCACTGCATAGAAAACAAACCACAGTCTGCCCTGTATAAAAGTAGGCATTTAGTGCTTTCTGTTAGTTTTTTCACTTTTCAAGGTAGGGGTTGTGTTTGCCATTTAGCATGGTTGAAAAGAAGATGGAGGCCACCTGTGTCATATCTCAACAACAATAGACACCAGACATTACTGTGTTCAAGGCCACTTGCTCTGCTCGCCCCAGCGTGGAATCATCTCAGATCTGCATAGCTATTCTCAGCCAGACTTCTAGGGATGTCAGTTTAGAGACAGGAGAAAGCAGATCCTTTTCCTCCTTTACAGTCTTCCTTTGGGTTGGGTGGGTGGATCTGACATTATTTTATTTTTTTATTAAGTATTTATTAATTTATTAAGATTTAAATTATTTTATTAATTATTGTTTATTAATTCTATTTTTAATTATTTTTAAGATTAATTATTTTATTAAGATTTTATTAACATTATTTTATTAAGTATTTGTTGTTCTCTGCCTGTCTTAACATCGTGGCCTTGGGCACCTAGACTCTGTCTTCCAGGAGCTCACGGTCCGGTGGATGTAGGTCTGGGAACTTACAGACAAAGAGGTGATCACAGGAGCCAGTGAGAAGTGTTATTATAGAGGTGGCTTGGAGAGGCATTTAATTCTGAAGGGTTTGGGGCCAGGGCAGGAGATCACTGGAGTCTTTCGGCGGGGGGGCAGTCGGGGATTGAGAGATGACATGGAGGGCATGGGAGGGACACTTCAGGGACAAGACACCGAAGTCTGTGAAAGAACAGAGCTTGTTGAGAAATGGCAGGGATGTCAGTGTGACCCATCAGGGCTGGGGGAGGAGGGGGAAGGGGGGGAGGAAGAATTTAATAATGCAAATTCCCATCCCTCGTTGTACTTCTGTTCGTGAGTGTTTTAGATGGCACTTTCTCAAACCAGGACACATTTCTATGTTGAATGGAGTTTTATCATTCTTGCCCCAGTGCTGAATATTTCCACTCCTTTTTGTTTTCTCCCCAAAGTTCCATTAGCTCCCTGGATCCGGCATCACGTGTCTAAAATGAAATACATTAAAGAGAATTATAGCCAGTGAATTGGCTGTCCTCTCTGTTACCCTTTATGTTCAAACATGCATTTTGTTGTTTTTAAATAATACGTTATTGTGAAGTACAGCATTCACAAAAGATAATTTAGGAGTCTCTGTGAATTATATGTAAGACACAAAGATAATTTCCAAACTTAATGAAAAAGCAGTTATTTCCTGAGCCTTTAATTTAGGAAAAATGGGAGCTTTTCACTTATGGTAATTAATCTAAACCAAGTAAGATTAAAACCGGTAGAAAAGGTCAGCTGAATTCATTATTTATTCTTACTTCTAGATTGTAGTTTAAAAATTGTATAATACCTAGAGAAAAGTAATATGCCCTCAAAGTGCCCCCAGATGGTTTGTGCCCATAGAATTGACTTTATATATTATTGTTGTCTTTTCTGTAACACATATTTATACATTTAAGCTTCCTTGAAAATGCTGAGCTTTTAGTATTTTTATGGATACTCAAGAAATAGTAGCTATTATAATGATGATGAAAAAGCATGAAGAGAAGGGAAAGTACAAACAAAGTATGATTTTGATTTATAAAATTTAGGCAGATGGTAAAGTTTGTCAGTAATGTTAGTAAGGTCAATGACTTAATGATGAAAGAAATCGTAATTAATCTTTATTATAAAAGTCACATTTGCTGTTGGTAAGATGCTCACAAAACAGACTTTATCATTGCCCTGGTTTGCATTTCTCACTCTTGAGATGTGGTAATGTGCCATTTCTTGTATATCCGTCTAGAAATGTTCATTTACAAACATATATGTTAAGAAAATGTATGTCCATTTGTTTCTCTACCGGTGGGATCATATGATGCACGGCTTTTTTTTTCCCACTTAACAATCAACTATTTATAATAACAATCATGTATGATAACAATAGCTAGCATTACTGTGCAGGCACTATGCTACACACCTTACATGCATTGTTCTTTTTATGTCCACAAGCCACTGACAGATAAAGAAGCTGAGGAACAGAGGAGTTAAGAAACGTGCCCAAGGTCCCACAGCTAGTAAGTGTGGGCCTGGGCTTCACACACAGGCGCTGACTGCAGAGCCTGGAGCTCAGTCGCTCTGTTTCTTCTTCATGAGCACCACAAGGCTGTCCTATATCCATCCAGAGAGACCTACTTCATCCTTCAGTGTCTGGGCCCTGTGCATTTCCCTGAGGCCTGTTACTTCAGTGCTCCTGTTTTGCGGGGGAGTTAAGGGGGGGTCTCCATCTGCCAGTCTCTTCATCTCTGTCTGTGGGCTTTCTCAAAGCCCCAGGAGCAGATACTTCCCACCCACCATCAGTGGCCCTCCACCAGTGAGGTAAACACCCTAACTCCCTTACCCCGGGCTGGATAACTCTGAGGTATGTATTCTACCTTGACACCCAGAGTTTCCGCTCTGGGTTAAACTCCAGTAACCCACGGTGGTAACTGGCTTGATAGCACAGCCTTATGGGCTGCCTTTCCTTCTCTGTGTCACATCCCTGCTCCTTCATCCCGTTTCCTTCTTACCGTGTCTCCTTTATTCTCAATTAAACCATTTGCATTGATGCTGTGTCCTAATTTGCTTCTGGGGCACCCAGACTAAGACAGCCTGTGCGGTATTTCATTGTATGAAGATACCATAATTTATTCAATCAGTTTCATTTGGGATTTTTATGGGATTTCCAGTTTTTCTTGATATTACCAAAGATGATGTGGTGAATATTCTTGCATTATTGTCCTTAGACCAGGACAAGCAGGGCTCCTGACCCCAGGCCCCGCCTCAGGCAGGGCCGCACTGGGGACCAGGACCGATGGGTCCCAGCATCTGTTTCTTCCCTTTAAGGTTGTTAAAACTCAAGACAGTTTAGGTGATACAAACAAATTTTATTTAACGCCTCATGAAGTGGGCAGCCTCTGTTCCCGAGGATCTGGAGAACTGCAAAATGGGGAGAAATCGAGAAACCTTTATAGGATAAAGAATAAGGAACGAGGAAGAGAAAAATAGAAATGAATAAGGAACAAGGAAGTACGCATAGAGCCCAAAGTTGGCTTGGCGTCTGGCAATTAGCTGCCTGGATGGATTCCATTTCTGTTTATAAGGAGCGTTTACAGGGGCACAGAAGTTACATAAATTGGCTGAAGTGGCACCCAGGCAGCAGCGGCGCCATCTTGGGCTTAAAAGTAGTTTCGACAGGATGCTCTCTGACCCTTTATCCAGTGGGAGTTGACCGCATGAGGAGCCCTGGGGTTCATGCTCTTGGGCTGGGCTGGGGCCCCATGGCCGGGCCCTGGTATCCAGAGGGTGGCCGCCTAATAGGACAGCCTCCCTTGCCCGCTTGTGGGGTTTTGTTATTCGTTCATGGAATTCCTGAGATTGGGTCACCAGAATGACACTGATACACTGATTTCAGGTGACTCAAATTTTTATGTAGGTGGGACTCTCCAAAACATAGTTTTCTCTGGGCCCCATACACCCGAAGGATAGCCCTACATTCTTATACAGAGTCCCGTGCACGGTTAGAGTTGAGCACTAAGGTTGAAATTGCCCAGAGGTTTAAAAGTTCTAAGCAGATATCTCCTGAAATCCACTCAGCTTTTCTCTCCACATATCAAGACTTACTTGCTCTTTGAATGCAGTTATCTGTGTTGTTTGGGTCGGGAAAGGGGATATTAAATGATTTTTTCTTAAATCTTTGGAAAAATTTTTAAAAAGCATAAAATAATTGCAGGTGACAGCCTGACTTCAGATGAATACAGAGTGTTTTCAAACTGTAGTGAAATAAAGCATGGATTTTGACACGTTAGACAACACAGCTGGACGCATTAGCCACCACAGGGCATGGTGTCATGTGACCAGATCACCCTGCATCGGCGAAAGCCTTGTTATAAACGTCTCATTATGAAGCTTCTCTTTACCTAATCTAAGAGTATTATCTTAAGAATGCAAAAGCGAGTTATTTAAAAAAACATATGAATCTAAGATACTTTCTGCTCACATCAAATTATAGACAGAGATTGAATGCTGAGGCTAGAAGTATCATTTAGAAACCCTGGTTTTAGATTCTTAAATTCATTTGAAGAGCCTCCTTGTTCCCATGAGTTGATTATTTCATAAAAAGTAAACAAGCTTGAATGTGTAAAATCAATCTGTATGTCATAAAGATTACATTTGATAGAATAGCTTTTTGCAGCATTCAAAAATCACTTTCCCGATCATACAGGGCCCTCGTAGAGTGTGTCTGGAGCAGATGGGTGGTCAGGCTGGACCACTAAGCCTGTGAGCATAGTCACTGCCATGTCTATCCCTCATTCATTCATTCATTCCTGAGCCAAAGGCCACGGTAGATGGTAGATGGAAGACTTAACTGGTGAGCAGATATCCCTGCCCTTATGATGCTAGTGTCTAGTCAGAGAGCAGACAACAAACTAATGGGCAAATACATAATTTAAAAAATGTGAAATGCTAAGATGCTAAGAAGGAAGTGGACAGGATACCCTGAGGGAGACTCATGGGGGTGAGGTTGAATTGGAGATCCTACTTCACTGGTGGCAGTTTAGGAGAGATCCACGTTATGTGCAGATCTAGAGAGAATGCTCGCACCGAGGCCCGAAGACAAAAAGAGCAGCGTGGCTGGGACTTAGTGAGTGTGGGGCGGGCACAGCATGGGGTGCAAGGGAATCTGGGGCCACACCCTGTAAGGCCTGGAAGGGAGGAGCACGAGGTTTATTCTACATGTAGTGGGAAGACAAGGAAAGTTTAAAAAGCAGGGCCATGCCATGATCTGATTTGTTTTTTTTGTTTTTTTAATAAATTTATTTATTTATGGCTGCATTGGGTCTTAGCCGCCGCACGCGGGCCTTCTCTAGTCGCGTTGCTGTGCGTGGGCTTCTAGTTGCGGTGGCCTCTCCTGTTGTAGAGCACCAGCTCCAGGCGTGCGGGCTCAGTAGTTGTGGCTCACGGGCCCAGTTGCTCCGCGGCATGTGGGATCTTCCCAGACCGGGGCACGAACCCCCCGTGTCCCCTGCATTGGCAGGCAGACTCTTAACCACTGTGCCACCAGGGAAGTCCCTCTGATTTCTGTTTTAATGTCACTTGAAGAGAGGCAGGGAGGAAGGTTAGAGGAAGCTGGAAAGCCATCTGGGAGCCTGGAACACCGGTCTCACTGATGCTGACCTGTAGGGTCACAGCAAGGCAGACAGTGGGGTGGGTGAGTTTCAGACCCACTTCGGGAGTGAAATGCTAGGAATCGATCATGGGTTAAATGTAGGTGTGGTAGAAAGAGGAATATCCAGGATGAGTCCCAGGATTCTGGGGCTGGATTCTGGGTAGATAGAGAATCAAATTTGGGGGTAAAATCAAAAGTTCCATTTTGGATTTTTTTAAGCTGAGGGTACCATCGTATTCAAGGAGATGTCAAAGAGGCAGCTAGATACGATCATCCGGAAGTTAGAGAAACTGATGCTGAGACATACCAACCTTCCTACTCCTAGAAAGAGCTGTGAGACTCCCTGTCGTAACTGAACATTCATTCACTGCAACAGTGCATCTAAATGCAACGGAGAACAGGCTTAAAGGGAGCAAGGAGTTCCTCATCTTTGTCTCAGAGATGTTCCCAATGTGGGTTTAGGGGGAGAACTGAGTTCCTGAAACTTCTTTGCCTAAAATAAAAGGTGATGTTTTCATTCATGGAAAGAAAGTTGGATTGCGTAAAAATACTGTGACATGGAGAGCCTGATTCCAAATTATGGATAAGAAATTAGATAAAAGCAGCTAAAAAAGAAATGTTTCCCCCTAAAAGGGCAGACAAATTATGAGCCATTTGAAGTAAATAAAATATCTGGCACTTTTTCCGCACTCTTACCTTGTGTCACTTACGTAAGGTTAGTGAGACCTTGATTTTTAAAAATTCCTTACTGCACTAAACAGCTCAAGATTTATGAATTTCAGTGACAGAATGAAAATAGTAAGAGAACTATAATCAGTTTATAGATGTGTGTGTACATGCAGTAATTCACATTTATCGTACAGCTTTGATTCAGATTGAAAAAGGCAACATTTTCTTTTTTTATAATTAATTGATCGTTTGTGCTTCTATTATTAGAGTTTGCTCCATCTTTAATTTTCCAGTCTTCTGTAAACCCAAGTCACCATATTTTTTTGTTAGAAAACATTACTTAAGAGTCATCCATCCCCCTGCCTTTTTAATCTTGCTTCTCAGGGTCAACCAGGACCACCAGGGCCACAGGGTCCTATTGGACCCCTGGGGCCACCAGGACCCATTGGAATTCCAGGAGAGAAAGGGATGAGAGGTGACAGTGGCCTTCCTGGAGCAGCAGGTGACAAGGGTGATAAGGTAAGCCTCTTCTTAAGTGAAAGATTCATATTAAACCCTCACCAGAATTGCTATGCCAGATTTTTTAATAATCACGAGTAGTACCTATCTGAACCTTAGAAAAATCAAATCTAAACTCCTCTTGGATATTCAGTCCTCATTCCTAACCCCTTTCCAGAGGAGCATGCCTTTCTTTACCTTTTCTAGGCACTTAAATACATGAGTTTACCCAGTAAGGAGTGGTTTTCTTTATGGCTTTTTAAAACAACCTAACTGATGCTATATGTATCATGCAGAGCCTTTTTTTTTACTCAACCATATGGCTTGGAGATCATTTCCTATCAATTCATGTAGATTGAATTTACTCCTTTACTCTATGATATGCCATAATATGGATAAAACTATAGTTTATTCCCTGTTGATGAGAATTTGAGATCCTAGTCCAAGTTCGTGTAATGCAAGTGTGCAAAAACAGTCCTGTAAATTACCTGTGTTTACATTTAAGAGTTTGTTTCTCTAGGATAAATAGAGTCTGAGAAGTTGAATTTCCAGTTATAGAGTATTGAATGTATTCTTTGAACTAATATCGCCATGTTGGCTTCCTAGGTACAAAAAGAAAAGCACAAATGGTTGATTTCCAAAATGTTGGCATTTGAGCTCCTTAATGTAAAAATAGATGACAATGACTGATAAGGTTTTTTTAACAAGTTATTAATTATTAATGTTTTTAAGTAAATTAACCTGTTAATCTAATAATTTAGTAGCTTTTATATCTTCATTTTATTTTCTGGGATTTTAGGGTCCAACCGGTGTTCCTGGATTCCCAGGTTTGGATGGGATACCTGTAAGTATCCTTAAATTTTCTCCATTTTTTTTAAAGAAGGGAGAGACACTCATCAAAGCGCTTAAAATCACGTTTGTATATATATAAAATATATTTATATGTTATATATTATATATAATATATATGGCAAACTCTTCTTTATTTTCTTATTTTAGTAAATGGAAGGGTGCTTGCATTTCAATTTTGTGTAATAACTCTGAGACCAAAACATTTTTCTTGAAGAACAAGGTTTTCAAAAAGATTGGAGAAAAGCATTCCAAGATATGAGCTCGTATACTTGTCAGGTCAAGTACAATGTTCTGGAAATAAATTTATACTCATTACAAAAGTTTTTATTTGCTGGCGAGTCCTAATGGTGGGAGTGGGCTTAAACCTCTCATTGCTGATACGAAAACCAGAGGAAAGAAGGAGAAGGTATTTGGCAGGGTTTATAATTCATTAGAGTCTTTCTAAGGATTTCAAGGAAGATTTCCTCCCTGATCTCTGAAAATACTCCAGACTAAATTAATTTAAATTGGGGTGTATGAAAATAGATTTATTTATTTTTACTATGCTACATAGTTCTTGTGGGTGGGGAAGGAGGTTTCACAAAACTGATCGACATGTGAGTCACAATTGCCATAATTTGGGGACCCATATCGCAGAACCTTTTTGTGATGGTATTCTTGCAAAAATGCTTCACCTATCATTTTGTTTCTTGTAGGGGCACCCAGGGCCTCCTGGATCCAGAGGCAAATCTGGTGTAGATGGCTACAACGGCTCAAGAGGTGCTCCAGGCTTTCCAGGAGAAAGAGGAGCTCCTGGCCCACAAGGCTCCCCAGTAAGACAGCCACAGTTCAGCCTAGTGGGAATCTTAAGTGAAAAGGCCCTCCAGTGGGAGCAGGCTGGATGTGTTCGAGAAACAGAGTTATTACAAGTGTACTGGGAGCCTGGTGAACAAATGCGGGTGGCTGGAGGATGAGGACAGAGAGTTGGGCAGGACTTAGAAGACACGGGGCCTTGTAGACTATGGAAGGAAGCTGGGTTTTCTTTTCCATGCCATGGGAATGCACTGGATGGTTTTAAGGAAGGAAGAAATATGATCTGACTGACGTTCTATCACGATGCTCCTGGCTGCCATACAGAGAATGGATGATAGGGGAAGGGAGGCCACTTAGCAAAGCTTAGGTTGTTTATCATTCAGGGTTCACTGCAGATACATAAACCCCTCTAGGTATTTCAAGACGAGAGGAATTTTTTTTTTTTTTGTGGTACGGGGTCCTCTCACTGTTGTGGCCTCTCCCGTTGCGGAGCACAGGCTCTGGACGCGCAGGCTCAGCGGCCGTGGCTCCCGGACCCAGCCGCTCTGCGGCATGTGGGATCTTCCCGGACTGGGGCACGAACCCGTGTCCCCTGTATCGGCAGGTGGACTCCCAACCACTGCGCCACCAGGGAAGCCCAAGAGGAATTTAATACCAGGAATTTGGCACTGATTATTATGGTTGGAGGATTGAAACTCCAGGGTCACTATGGGACTGCTGATTTCAAGGGCTCACACTTAGCTGAGATTCAGAAGTCAGAAGCTTCTCTTGCACCTCAGCCACTGGCCGCACTTCTGAATGTCGAGACACCAGCAAACACTCAAGTTTCTAACTTCTTGCTTGGCAGCATCAGCAGTACCCGAAGAGGATGTCTTCCTCAATTCTGCCTCCCAAATCTCATAAGTACATCTCCCAGGTGGAACCTACTTCACACCCAGCTGCAAAGCAGTCTGGGAAATGTAGTTTTTAGCTTTCTAGCTCCTGTAATGCAAAAAGATAAATGGAAGAGATTTGGAATGGAGGTCCAGAAACAGATGACAATATCCAACACTTAACTTTACAGCTCTTAGTTTTTTATTTTTCCTTCAAAAATTTGGACTTTTATTTAAACATAACTTCAGCAAGAACTGCCCTTTTCCTCTACCACTTGTATCTCCTTTCTCTCTCTTTTCCTTTTTTCTCACTTAAATAAAGACTAGAGATAATTTACCCTTTCAAAGCTGATTTTCTGTGACTGTTTTTCAGCCTTTCCATTTCTTTAATTAAATATCATTTCCTGAGATTCCTTCTAAAAGGTTTTCTCATCACCACCACAATCATCTTGCTTTCTTCTGTGAGTTTTCCTTTTGTTTCAGGTCGTAGTAGAAATGATCGATCTGAACACAAAACTCAAAAAAGAATTTTTCCATATTCACATTTTTTCTTGTGGTACCAAGTAACAACCAACTCCCATTGTTAAGCTTCTCAACCACTCTTTATTTTCAGACTCAGCCCCCTTGAAGGCTCAGGGGTGCAGTCTGGTGAATGCACATCTCTTAAGATCTTCAAATTGGTTCATGCCTCATTCTGAGCATCCATGAACATTCAGGAGAGGAGGGTTCTCGATTTTAGCTTGAACACAGCATGTAGTACTGACCACAGTACTGAAGTTTGTCATAATGATCTCTTTGCAAAGCAATTTTCTTTCCCTTGACCTGTTTCTTATATGGGCAGAGCTCACTTTGCACACAGTGTGAGATGTTAAGAATGGCATGCAATCTGAAGGCGCACAAAGCAGCCTTTACATCCAACGGGAAAATTACTATCGTTCCATGACCTTTAAGATATTTTGTTAAAACATCATAAATATATAGAGAAAAAATTTTAAGCTAATATTTATTTAGTACGTTGTAATCTAAAGCATTAGGAACATTGAAAATTAAAGGGTTTTCTTTCTTTGTAAAAACTTATCAAGGCAGTTTGAACTGTGCTTGCTGTCATCTGGTCCCATAACTTAAGACATGAAGTGAATGTGTTTTCTATGCTTTGGTGAATGTCATACTCTTCTCTAAGCTTGGACCAGCTTCCAGTGTGGTGAAATATCTCTGAGAGTTTCTTTAACGTGAAGTTCTTCTGCCTGTGTCACTCCCTCTGGCACATCTTCATCCTTTTGGTCACACCACTTCCTTCTTTTATGTTGATAAGTTTGCCTTCCTAAGTCCCTCTGGCTTGAATGAGAGCAGTGACAACATTCCCACAATATCTATTCCTTCCCTAATTCCACTTACGTTCTATTTGAATTTCACCTGCACTATTAGCAGTTTTCATTTCCTCACTTCATTTTCATCTTTCTTGGCAACCCTCTCTTTCAATGATTTGTTTTTATGAAATGTCCTTTGGGTTTATCACTGGGAGACAAGGGGCAACACAGCTACACACTTCGTTGTCTGTGTGTGAACTAACAGATGTTAGTGACCAGTCGCTGATAGACTTTGAAAGGAGTGATATGATCAGTTGGTGATCATGATTCACATGTTACTTGTGTAGTGATCTGTGGACCAATGAGTCAGCAGTGATGTTTGTGCTTTATGCAGTGACTCAGTTAATTAATACGCAGTGGTAACTGAAATTTGAACCAGTTGGTGGGAGGACTGGTGTGATGTAACTTATATGTGGAACTGAAACTCACACGTATTGGGACTGTGCGAAGCAACAGTTGCTTGTGTAGGCAAATCTGATTTCTCAGGGAAAGCGTTGGTGTAATTTACCACAAAACTGTTTAGTATCTCCCACTGGAAGCAAAGTCAGGGACTCTCCTAAGAGGGATTAGCTTTGAAATCTGCATGTCCTTCACAGGAGCTTGATACATGAAGATGGTAGAATTTTCATATGGTAACCAAGTTAAGATGTATTAAGATATTAAGTAGGATATTAAGATATTAAGTAGGAAAACTTTGGGGAGAAAGTACACTGAGGTATTTCATTCACTTTAAAAAATTACTCTAAGTAAACAAACTTGCAGCTATGTATAAAAACCTTCTAAAAGGAACGTGTTATGTTTTTTTAAAAGTTAATCTTACAGCGGATAACTAGGCTCTGTTTTGAATACAAATACTTAAATGGATAAAATAATTTTTTTGCTATCTCTAGGGCATAAATTATTAACTGACAAGTGCAAAATTGTTTACTTATAAGTATAATACAAGTATTATGTGCATTATATTGTGAAGAAGAGTGCAATTTTCCTGCTGAATAATTAGTAAACAGCTATAAATGTATGAGTATTATATATAACCTATATAAATACATTACATATTTACCAGTTAATCATTTGTCGTGGAGGCTGACCTGTGTATGGTAGGAGGTTGAACATTTTCCCTGGCGTCTACCCATTAGATGCCAGTAACACCCCCCTGACTCCCCACACACACCCAAACAATATCTCCAGACATTACCAAATGTCTCCTGGGGGAAAAAAATCACTTCCAGCTGAGAATCATTAATTACTTTGTAGTTAAAATATTGTGATATTAATACTTACCATTCATGATGATAGAAGTCACCACTATTGAACTTGAAAATTGTAGAAACCTGATAGCACTATCCTTAGCAAATGAAATGCTTTTGTGTTTTTCACAGAGAATGATGTACAAATATTCAGAAATAAACTCTTGAATGACCACCGCATCTCTCTAATCTGAGTAGCCGTGGATGAGCAGAAGGAGATCACTAGATACGATAGACTCAAGAGGAGTCAAGACATGGTCATTTCTCTTAAGGAAAGATATTCTACAATAATTAGATAAAAGCAGTCCTAGATTGCTTCTATCAGATTCCAAGTTCTGTGCCACCTGGAGTGGCCACACCTGAGCGGTGATCCCTTAAGTGAGCTTACAATATGTGTTTATAGCCTCTGTGCCTATTCTTACTTGTTAGACAGCAAGCACTATGCTTCTATTTATAGCTTAAATGATACATTCATAAACTTAGCATCAAAAACAGGGTCATTCTAGGAACCAGTATGATGTATTGGAAGGAGTGAACTGACCCTTACCTACTACTGTGACTTTAAGCAATCCCCTCAACCTCTCTGAGCCTCATTTTCCTTATTTTTTAAAAATTTTATTTTATTTTTTTTTTGCGGTACGCGGGCCTCTCACTGGTGTGGCCTCTCCCGTTGCGGAGCACAGACTCCAGACGCGCAGGCTCAGCGGCCATGGCTCACGGGCCCAGCCGCTCCGTGCCTTGTGGGATCTTCCCGGACCGGGGCACAAACCCGTGTCCCCTGCATCGGCAGGCGGACTCTCAACCACTGCGCCACCAGGGAAGCCCCTCATTTTCCTTAGTTGTGAAAGGAAATTAATATCTACCCTGCCTTCCTCTCAGTGCTGATGGTCTGTTATAATAGTTTATGCTGCCATGTATTGTAGAGTATAATGTACAGTACAATATTAGTTATGGTGAGTATTTTTTGGTAATTGTGCATGAAAGAACAAGCGAGACAGAAAGGGAGATGAATATAGAGAATTCCTCATCTTAAAGAGAGACAGAGGATCCCTAATGGAAGTGGCATGCAGATCAATAACCTTGGAGAAACAGTGGTTTTAAGAGCCTATATCCACTTCATACCCATTTGGATGATTGTTACTAAAAAAAGAAAAACAAAATAATGTGTTAGTAATTACGTGGAAGAGTCGGGACCCTTGTGCATTGCTGGTGGGAATGTAAAATGGTGTAGCTGCTGTGGAAAATGGTAGGGTGATTGCTCAAAAACTTAAATGTGGAATTACCCTGTGACCCAGCTATTCTACTTCTAGATATGTTCTCCCAAAAATGAAGGCAGGGACTCAAACAGATACTTGTACACCCATATTCATAGCAGCCTATTCACAATAGCCAAAAGGTGGAAGCAACCCAAGTGTCTACCTACTGATGAATGGGTGAACAGAGTGTAGTACATACACACATACAACACAATATTATTCAGCCTTAAAAAGTCAGGGAATTCTAAAGCATGCTACAACATGGTTGAACCCTGAGGTCATTGTGCTGAGTGTAATAAGCTGGTCACAAAAGGACAGGAAATGTGTGATTCCACTTAGACGAGGTCCCGAGAGTAGTCAAATTCATAGAGACAGAAAGTAGATGGTGCTTGCCAGGGGCTGGGGAAGCGGGGATGGAGGGCTGGTATTTAACGGATACAGGGTTTCCATGAGGAAATGAAGAAGCTTGGACAATGGAAGCACAGCATGGTGACACAACATGATGAATGTATTTAATGCCACAGAACCGTACACTTAAAAAAGCTTAAGATGTTAAATTGTGGAGGCTGACCTGTGTATGGTATATTTTACATTTTGGAAAAAAAAGGAAGAGTCTGTATTCAGAGAATATACACCCCTTGATCCTTTAAAGTGAGTAGAGTCTCGGGGCAGAGTCGAGTCACAAAGCGGTAGATGTGCACAGTGGCAGAGAGGGTTTCCACACGAATGCCCTTTACCTTTGCTCCTGGGTGATAACAAGGTGTTAATTAAGGGAGGAAAGGTCTGCCAATCAGGTGACAGACAGTTAAACTGATGAAATGGGACCACTGGATCGAGAATTTAGAGCTTTGTTTTTTTCTTTAGAACATTTTAAACTGAAAGATGAAATCTCACCTTGATTCCATGTCCTCACGACTCCAGCAATCTTTCCCTGGTCTCAGCTGGGTAGAAGTAGAATTCAGGGCTTAAGAATGGAGACAGAAAAACACCTCCATAGAGCCCTTCCACAGCTGTCTTTTCAACACTGAAAAACTGAACAAACTGCACAGACAGTCCAAATAAGTCCCGTGTGTGTGTGTTTATTTTTATGTTGTGTGTTTTAGGGAAATGGTGTTGCTCTTCTAATGCAGTGTCCTGATACTATTGCAGGGTGACAGAGGGGACCCAGGACCTCCCGGCTTACCAGTAAGTCTCCTGGTCAGGCCGTGCGCTTCTGTTTGCTCCTCAGATAGCCTATGGTCTCCACTAGTTTGCATCTCAGCAGGACCAGCTACCTAATTTGCAGGGCCCACCTGGTGCAAAATGAAAATGTAGGTCTCTTGTTCAAAAATTATTACAAATTTTAAGATGGTGACAGCAGAGCATTAAATCAAGCATGAGGCCCCGTGAGACTGCACAGGTCCCGGGCCCACAGAGCCGCCCTTGAATCTCAGTCAGCTCTGGCTTACCTTTCACTTCTATCTTGCAATGGTCATTTGGTATTGCTTGGGTAGCTATAGTCGCTTAATATTTAGGAAGATAATTCCGCTTAGAAACTACCTACATAATATATGTCCAGTGAAAATGATTTTGCTTTTGCTGAATCAGTAATTGTGTATTATGTTTAGTATTTTGCCCTGTCTTCATGCTCCTGGAATTTGTGATTCACTGATTATATTTGTCTTTCCAATTCATCAATATTCACAAGATTAAAACTGAAAGCAATTTGGCCTCCTAATGGTTCACCTGTAATTGTGTTTGGTAACTTCCGGCTGTTGACAGGATTACTTTCCCAGGTTGGTTTTTCCTTACTACTCCGGCAGCTCAGTTCTACATTATCCATGAGATACCTTGGTGTCACTGTTAAAATAAATACCAATTCATTCTCTAGGAGATAGTAATGCCATTGCACACTCTCAAATCGTTTGACATGGGCAGGGTGAGTGGGAGAACAGAGCCCCTTTCTCCATACTTCTAGAACTGCCCAACTATAACCTTTCCTTGTGCATTTGTGTGTTACTCTGCTGTAACTTAACATGTTGCAGAAAATTGTTTATGGCTTAATTACCTTGATCTTGAATTGGGGACATTTCTATTCACACTGATCTTACAGGGCACGTTGAAAGGATGTATTAGAGTATAACTACATTAATAATTTATTTAATGCTAAGTAATATTAATATTGTAAAAGCATTTTGATGTATATTAAATTTATAACATATATGGAATTTAGGAGTAACAAGGTTTCTTTGTTCTCTACTTTTGCTACTACAAGATTTATTTGTGAATAAGTAGATTGATCTCTGGGTCTTAATCCCAAACGTAGGAGTTAGTCACACCCACCAAGTGCTACTGCCTGCCAGCTCTGTGCCCTTTTCCCAGCTCTATCAGAGCTACTGTTCAAGATGACGCAGCAGGGCGGGTGTGGCCGGGACTGTGATTTCTCCGGAGGTCTTTATCCAACTGGGATTACATGCAGCTCTCCCATGAACGATGATTATGGTTTCTGGTAACGAATTTACTGATTTTTCTCATGTTTAGGGCTCAAGGGGAGTGAGAGGACCAGCAGGCCCAGTGGGATATCCAGGAGAGCCGGGGTTGGCAGTAAGTACAGCACTGCTGATTCTGTCTCTCCAAAAGCCCTGACTTGATATTTAAATCAAGCAAAAGAAAGCAGAATTGCAGTCTTGGGCAATTCAGGCAGAGATGGGTTCTTTTCGAGATTATCACCTGATGAATCAGCCAACACTCACCATTATGAGCATGAGTCCCTCCTGAAGCACGGGTCCCTGGAGGTGGGGGGCAGGAGGGGATGGGGGAGTGTTTCAAAATTAAGCGTTTCCTAAGGAGGAGCTTGGGACAACCAGTAAGGGCACAGTCTGATCTCCATCACTGATAACTGATCTGTGTGTTTTTGCTGTTGATTTAGGGACCTCCAGGCCCTCCTGGGAGTCCAGGTTTGAAGGTAGGCAGCCATGAGTAAGATACACAAATGAAGTCCATGTCCAATGAGATAAGTGACCACTAATATTTGTCAGAATCATGTCTTCCCTCTTTTTAGAATTCCCAAACTATTTAATAAATACACTTCAACAAATTGCTTAACCAGAAGTCTTATGACTTGTAACTACTTTTTAATATTCCAAAGCAATTAGTTTCCTTTTTCTTTTCTTTTCCAGGGTAATCCTGGCGTGGGAGTAAAGGGGCAAATGGGAGACCCGGTAAGAACTCCCTTTTGCGTGGAGGAGCACATGTTAAAATGTATGGGCTACCCGGGTCGAGGAGACGGTTCTGATTACCACTTAACTTGTGTTCGTTCTCTCGTCACTGTCCAGCTTTATGGCTGAGAATTTGTCTTTGCTGAATTATGATGACACCATTACCCTTGACTATAAAATGACAGTCCTGACAAAACCTAACAGTAAATTCAATTTAATTTATATAGCACACTTCCCCCTAGCCCAAAGACATGGAATATTTCTGATAATATATCCGGGGTAACGATCTGTTTAATTATGGATTTGTTTAGCTTAACTTGCCAAATTTCATCAGAGTCCTAAACTTCACACATAAATAAAAATATGAATAACTGTGACCCAAAGCATTGAGCAACACACCGTCCACCCCTCACACCCATAGTCCTTTCTGCTGAAACACAAAACTAAGTAAGGATAAACTTTAGAAAAGTGCTTTAAGGTGGAAGCTCATCTGGAAACAATCTGAATGCTTAAGAGTTGGTGAGGGGCTCTTTCAACAACTGTGGGTAAATAGATATTGAGCATCTACCCTGTGCCAGGCTAGGATTGGTGCTTGGTGTGGGGATTTGGCGAGACAGACCTGATCTCCGCTCTCATGGAGTTCCAGTGTGGTTGGGAAATTTATGGCACAGCCATTTAACACGCTTGCCAAAAATATACTGGAAGACGGCATGATGTGGGGAAATTCCAGGTTCTAGTACTTATTGGGTTGGCCAAAAAGTGCCTTCGGTTTTAAGTAAAAATAAAAGACACATTTTTCATTTTCACCAAGAACTTTATTGAGCAACGTATTCACCCTTTTGTACCACTACCTTCTGCCATTTTTCAGGCAACTTCATCATTCCGTCTTCTCAAAACATTTTATCTTTTTGAGCAAAGAACTGTTCCAGGTGCCTTTTACAGTCTTCCAGGGAATTGAACTTTTTTCCAGTAACAGAATTTTGTAAAGACTGAAATAAATGGAAATCCAAAGGTGCAATGCCTGGTGAATACGACGAGTGAATCAGAACTTCCCAGCCAAGCTGTAACAGTTTTTGCCTGGTCCTCAAAGAAACATGCGGTCTTACATTATCCTGATGGAAGATTATGCATTTTCTGTTGACTAATTCTGGACGCTTTTTGTCGAGTGCCACTTTCAGTTGGTCTAATTGGGAGCAGTACTTGTTGGAATTAACCGTTTGGTTTTCCGGAAGGAGCTCATAATAGCGGACTCCCTCCCAATCCCACCATATACACAACATCACCTTCTTTGGATGAAGACCATCCTTTGGTGTGGTTGGTGGTGGTTCATTTCGCTTGCCCCACGAGCTCTTCCATTCCACATTGTTGTACAGTATCCACTTTTCATTGCCCGTCACAATTTGTTTTGGAAACAGAACTATTTCATTACGTTTCAGTAGAGAATAGCATGTGGAAATATGGTCAAGAAGGTTTTTTTCGCTTACGTGGAACCCAAACATCAAAGCGATTCACATAACCAAGCTGGTGCAAATGATTTTCCATGCTTGATGTGGATATTTTGAGTATGTCGGCCATCTCCTGCGTGGTGTAATGTTGATTGTTCTCAATTATTGTTTCAATTTGACCGTATGAACCTCAGTTGGTCTACCCGATCGTGGAGCCCCATCCAGTAAGAAATCTCCAGCACGAAACTCTGCAAACCACTTTTGACACGTTCGATCAGGCACAGCAACTTCTCCATATACTGCACGAATCTTTTTGTGTGTTTCAGTTGCGTTTTTACCTTTTAAAGCATAGTATGCCGAGAATGTTGCTTTTTTCTTCCATCTTCAATATTAAAATGGCTCCGCAAAAATTCACCAATTTTGATGTCTTTTTTTTAAATGCACGCTGATATGACACCTGTCACATACGGTCTAACAAAATTGTTTCGAATGAAGTTAAAGACAACTAAGTGCTACCAGAGCCATCTTATGGAAAAAAATGAACGAACCTTTTGGCCCACCCAATATGATAGGAAAATGTGCAAAAAATAATGTTGTAAAATATATTAAATGATTTAAAATTTTACTAAAATGTAAACTATATTCTTCATTTAAATTATGTTTATTATTATATAGTGTTACTTTCATTATAATATATATATATTTTTTATTGGGGTATAGTTGCTTTACAATGTTGTGTTAGTTTCTGCTGTACAGCAAAGTGAATCAGCTATAGGTATACATATATTACCTCTTTTTTGGATTTCCTTCCCATTTAGGTCACCACAGACCATTGAGTAGAATTCCCCGTGCTATATAGCAGGTTCTCATTAGTTATCTATTTTATACATATTAGTTTATATATGTCAATTCCAAACTCCCAATTCATCCCACCCCCCTTTTCCCCCCTTGGTGTCCATACATTTGTTCTCCACATCTGTGTCTCTATTTCTGCCTTGCAAACAGGTTCATCTGTACCATTTTTCTAGATTCCACATATATGCGTTAATGTATGGTATTTGTTTTTCTCTTTCTGACTTACTTCACTCTGTATGACAGTCTCTAGGTCCATCCACATCTCTACAAATGACCCAATATCATTTCTTTTTATGGCTGAGTAATATTCCATTGTATATATGTACCACATCTTCTTTATCCATTCATCTGTTGATGGGCCTTTAGGTTGCTTCCGTGACTTGGCTGTTGTAAATAGTGCTGCAATGAACATTGGGGTGTATGTGTCTTTTTGAATAAGAGTCTTCTATTAGAGTTTCAAATTATGTTTAACGCACCATTCAGTCACATATACATGTATGCACACATGCATATTATGCACATATGTGTATATGTAGACATATGTATATGTATACATGTGTGTATACACAGTTATATACCCACACATACATACAAACACACACACACCACAAAGAACTGTACCAAAGTTTTAATAGAGATTACCTCTGGATGGTAGGATTATGGATCACTTTTATTTTTTAAATTCATTTTTAACAGTAAGTATGTATTATTTATGAAAAACAATAAACATTTAAAATTACATTATGTATTTGCCATGATTTTTATTTTAAATCCATGACATACAGGCTTGTAAGCATTATACCACAATATGTGGGTGAAAGTCTTCTTAGTTTCAATTTTTATTTCAAAATAAAGTTAATATGAAATTCTCATTATCTTGATTTTTTTTAAAGGGTGAGGTTGGCCAACAGGGTTCTCCAGGACCCACCCTTCTGGTGCAGCCACCTGACTCTGGTCTCTATAAAGGAGAAAAGGTAATTCTCAATCCATATGTGACCTTGGTAAAGTAGTCATAGCCAACATTTTCTGAACATGTTCCCGTGCCAGCGAAGAGCTGAGCACCTACATGCAACGCTGCCTTGATCCCAGGGTAACCTTTACAGGTTGGTACTATTACTAGCTCCATTATAAAGAGTTGAAAAAGTGAGACTTGGAAAGGTTACCAGTGTTCTCAAGTTTACCCAGCTGTTGAGTGGCAGACCTAGCTTGGGCTGCTAAACTGTGACATGTCCTCCAGGATATAGTCCCCCATTCATGTCTTTGATGTGGTCGCTGAAAATACCACTGGAAATCCAGCTGTCCTTTAGATGTTACATATGGATCTGATGCTTTGGTAATTGAAAGGTGACAGAGGCATAGAACCGAGCATGTAATAGACTCTTGGCAAATATTAATTCCTTTGTCACCCTCCAGCACTGATGTTACTGATGCCATGTGCACATTCTTGTCAGTTTTCAGTTACTGGATTCAGTTTCACTACCTTGCTCAAAATGAGCCTCTCCTCTCAGTGGCTGCATTCCCAGCTTGCATCTGCTGCCCTGGTTCCATGGTGGCTCCCCCCACTGCTCTGCTGTCCCGCACCGCACAATGCTACACCTTTTACACAGAACTGGCCTCCTGAAGAGTGTCAGGTTCAAAGGTGCGCTTGGATCTTAGTTGCTAATTACCGACAGTTGACGAGTAATCCCTTATTAAAAAATTAGGAGAATGGCTGTTGAAAGAGTTAATTTCTTAAAGAGATGGAACTCAGTATGTTGAATAAAGCCGGTAAGCCAGATTATATTCATTGTGATTTTTAGGGTATTAAAGGAACGCCTGGAATCATTGGACCTCCCGGACCACCAGGCCCCAAGGTAATTTATTTAAAGAGCTTAAAAAATTGTATGATGTGCTATCTTAATTTAAAATTTTTTACATGGTTATTATCACTGCTTTAAATGCCGATATGTTACTAGAACTTTTCGATATTTCATCATAATTCTGTAGGAAGACTATTTCCAAAGTAGCTGTTTTCTTTAAGCTGCTGGCAATAATTTTTATTTCTTGTTTTGTTTTTGCATTCGTATTGCTGAAATACTGTTGCTTGAACTCCTCTAAAAGTGTCATCTCTTTAAGGGGGAACCCGGTATTGGGACAAAAGGAGAGAAAGGTATTCCTGGATTTCCAGGACCTCGGGTAAGGATCATTCTTGGCGTCCTTAACTTCAGTGAGTTTGGAGGCATTTCTCTCTCCCATTTTTATAAGATCAATATTTCTGAGAGTTCAAAAGTGGAGATTATCTCTAAGAGGAATGCTATATTTTGGTCAGCAAGAACTGTGTGATAGCTAAGTGCCCCAGAGCATCCCTTTCATGGACATTATTTGGATAAAACAGGCAAGCAGAAGATGGGAGAATTGGCAGGAAGTAATGGGATCGTGGCATTTTCTTACTGGCTCAGTGTCAGTGTGATAGTAGCTTGGAATTGTTCATTTAAGCCTATTTGATACAAGAAGGTACTGATCTAGGGGCAGTAGCTAGAAAACAACTATAGCATCAGGGCTCAAACATCTCCACACATGTCACTAATGGGATCCCCATTCATAGAGTCAGTATGAAGGCCAGACCTTGGCGAGCATGGGCATTGAGTTTATCTGACTCAGATTTAGTACTTAACGAGACAATATTGACTTCCGTAGTAATTTTCATTGCTGACAATGCATAGAGCAACTATTAATCTCTAGAGAAATTATATTGCGACGATTCAAAGATATTTAGCTCAGTGCAAGCATTAAATTAAATAAACTGAAATGGAAGAACAGCAAAAACAACAAAACTGTGTTCTTAATTTAAAGCACTGTCAAGGACATTAATTTTTTGAATAAGATTAAAGATCAATTAAAATAACAAATGTTATAAAGAAATGGAATCTCTTTTATATTTATTTCCTTTATTCAGCTACCTTTGCAGACAAGATTAAATACCAACGAATCAATCTCATAAGGTGAAAAATGATTCACTGAACTGGTTTATGTATTTTGTTTTAATTCTGCTTGTGTTGATTTTTGTGAATTTATTAGGGGGACCCTGGCTTCTATGGATCTCCAGGTTTTCCAGGATTAAAGGTAAATGAACACGATTATAGAGAGGATAAATACATATTCATTAGTAAATGCAATTCAGTATCATTCAAAAGTTGTACCAGGGCCTGTAGACTCACACACAGTAATGAGAAAGGGAACACATTTATTTTATAAGTTACATGATTTCACCGTGGGTACAAAAACTAAAGCATAAAACTGTCGGATGCAACCCCAAAGCAGTGTTAAGATTCTGTACAGAATCTCAGTGAGCATGTGTCATTCAGATTAAATGAGAATGAGATAATTTGTTACCCAATCACATTTTTTAAAAAAGGCGTGTTTCATCCCTGATGTTCTGCAATTACCTTCATTGTTTGATCCTCATGAAAACAGCACTGTATATATTATGCATTGTTTTATTTCCTGTAAATTTTGTAGGTAAATATGTGCATAAAAATAAATATATATGCTTAAAAAATAAAAATAAAAAAAGGCATGTTTTTGGTTATTTGTAGGGGGAACCAGGAGTGTTTGGAGATCCTGGGCCGTTTGGATTTCTTGGTCCAAAGGTAAAAAAGTGAGCCTATCTGAGTACAGTCTGATAACATCCTATATCCCTTACGTTATCTAATTTATTTTTTAAAATATTTCAAAGAATCATTCAAAATTGAGTTCATTTTGCTTATATTATTTTAATGCATGTGGTAATGATTACATTTTACATTTGAGCAATGATCCTTTTGAAGGTGAATAATAATGAGATTCAAAAATTCCCTGGGGATTATACAGTATCATGATTAAAATCATAGGGAACCGTGGAGAGTTCTTTGCTTTGAACACCACTGCATTTTTTCTTTCCTTTTTATGTGACCTCACCTTCAGCACTTGTGCAGGACAAGCCATGGTGGCATTAAGGTGACACAATTAAGGGGGACAATATCTGCTGCTAAAATAAAATGTAGGTTCAGATCCTACAGGCAAATAAACTACTTGTTCTGGAGTGCAAGTTAGACATTAATGCTCGTAATAGATCTGAGAAACTTCATGGCTTCAGAGGTATCTAGTTGATGCACATGGAAGCGTTTTTGGAGTTTGAATTTTTTTTCTTTTGGGAGAACTTTCCCAGTTGGCTGTTAACTTCTGCTTGTAGGTGGGAGGTCTCATACTTTTGTTCCTCTTAGACCACCATGAGCTATTTATTTCTCTAGTCAGCCTATAGGCTTTGTTTCCTATATGAATGCCTACTTGGTGATGCTAATATTTACTTTGTGCCAGGAAACATGAGAAAAAGATTAATATTTCTAAGAAAAGTGAATGAATGAATGATTTCAGGGAGATCCTGGAGACCGCGGGCACCCAGGACCACCAGGGTTTGTGGCAACTCCAGCTCTTCCACTCAAAGGTTTGTGTTCCATTTTTTTTCTCTATAAATTATGCTGAAATGGGATTTGCATAGTCCCAAAAGGAGGGTTTGGCCTAGTCCTTCTGTAGTTTACACACTCGGCAGGCTACATATATGAACTTTTACCAGGAATGTATACTTATACTAGTGCAAGTAGAGATGTGCATCTTGGTTTGTCTCTATCAGCCATAAGACACCAAATTTTATTTTAGTGGGTGAACTGCATGCTGGAATTTTTATTATGTTACCTTTCAGAAAGTAGGTTTTTTAATCGCTAGAAATGTGTGAAACCATTTGACTAAGACCTGCCAAGATGCTGCCTCCAGGAAGAAAGCAGCCTAGATCGATGACAAATTCCACACTACTTCATGTGTCTGCAGCGGGGGGTCTAAGGTATTGCACTTTAAACGTGATGAGAAACTGCAAAACAGTCTCCTGTTGTACTTTAAGAAGGCTCACAAGAAGTGATTGTGCGTGAGCCTTTAAATGTATATATATGTTTACTATATACATTATGCCATTATTTTTGGCAGGGCCTCCAGGGGATCCAGGGCACCCTGGCCGCTATGGAGAAACGGGGGCTGTTGGACCACCTGGTCCCCCTGGTCCCCCTGGTAGACCAGGGGAAGTCTGTGCAGGTATGGCTTTTACATGCCAGGTTTGCTGCATCCTTTTCCACACCAGGGCCTCTCCACTCTAGCTGATATTAAAATCACCTCAGCATTGTTTCAAAAATACTGATGGCTGTGCGTACCCCAGATCAGGAATGTTGGACTCTCTGAGGGATGGATGGACCAAGGCACCTACTATTATAAAAGTGTCCCCATACTTTTTTATTTTTGGCCGCACTGCACAGCATGTGGGATCTTATTTCCCTGACCAGGGATCGAACCCATGCCCCCTGCATTGGAAGCACGGAGTCCTAACTACTGGACTGCCAGGGAAGTACCCACCACCCGCCCCCAACCCCTGCTTAATTCTAATGCACAGCCAGGATTAAGAAGCACAGAGCTCAAACCAATTAATCATTTAATTGGAAGAAATCCAGGCTCCTGGACTGCACCTCAGAAATATTCAACCACTATCTCAGGGGTGTGATAAGAAGTATGTATGTAAAACAAGCTTCCCACAAGATTACCAGATGCGGTTAAGATGTGGAAACTGCTGCTAGGGTTAGAGTGTGTCTTTAGGTCGTTCCCACTTTCTTGGAAGGCTCTCTCTATGGACATCTACTTGTTAAAATTTAGTTCATTCACCTAGGCCCCAACTTAAATCTTCTGCATGAAATGTGGAAATACAAAATTGCAAATTAAAAAATAAAATTTTGATTCGGACTTAGTTAAAAAATAAACAAAAAACAACAGCCCTCTCGCCCACAAAAAAACCCCTATGACTCATGGTAGTATTTGATGAAAGGCCTGAGAAATAATCCTGTTGACACACGGACTTTGAACTCCTTCAAGTGCTGTCTTAGCTAATATTCCCAGTGAGATTAAGAATGGAAATTTAGGGAATATTTGCATTCTGTGAACCCAGGAAGACTGATTAAACGTGTGGGGAGAAAAGTCTGGTATAAATGTAATTTTATCTGGTCTGTTTCATGTTATAGTTCCTGAGGAGTTAGAAGTTTCCTGAGATGTTCATCTGTGAACTACAGAGTTCTTGTTTAATGTTTCACGAAGCTAGCTTTCACTTTGTAGGATCTGATTACCACAAAGGCAGTAAATAAAGCTTTGTTGTTTAGTTCATTTACTCTTTCAGTATCGCAGCCATAGCTTAATTGACCCAGAACTATATAAATCATACAGAATACTCTGTTGGTCGGGAGGCACTAGACTCCGCTCTTACATTTCTCCTTTCGGGCTTGTTTATAATAAAATACCACCTCCAGCGGATTGAAATCAAAACCCAGTGGGAGTAAGTAATACCTGTCTCTAGCAGATTCCAAACCAAGTATAACAGGAAGCTTCTTAATTCCAAAAATCTTTTTTAAAAGAATCCATATTTTGACTCCAACCTATAGTAAGAAATAATTTTATATTGTATAGCATTTACATTACATCACACACATATATGCATACATACATACATATGGTTGAAACACAGATTTCACAAAATAATATCTCTGGGGTATCTGATGCACTCCGTTTTCTATTCCATTCTTTTCTTTTGAAAAAAAAAAAGTTTTTAATGCTGGCCACAACTGAATTGATTTCATGTCCTATCAGTTGGTGGTCGAGGCTGCGATATGCCATACACTGTAACCCATTCTGCCTTTTCGAAGCTGGTTGAGCATTCTCCCTGGTACTGGGACGAGATAGCAGGCAGCATCTGGGACCATCCAGTGACTGATTGTGGAGATTCCGAGTCAGGTCTTAGGACTGTTATGAAGACAAGATGGTAGCCAAGTCCACAGGAGTACATGTTCATTTTGTTTTAAACATACCATTGTATGTAGCCTTTGTTATACATATTTTATTTTATAGTCATCTATAGTATTTACCATGAGATGAGTTGGGTTTTGGAGTCAGACACCTGTGATTGAATCCCAGCCTTCCCAATCAGTATAGTATAGTGAAATAGTTATGCGTTTACACAATGGACTAAAAACATTCCAGGTTCTAGTACTTACAAACTGTGTGATCTTGGGCATTTATTAAACTTCTCTGTGCCTGAGTTTTCCTGTCTGCAGAACGGAGTTCTTGTTACAGTTGAAAGAAATAATATGTATACAGTTCTTAGAATACAGCTGGGGATATAGTAAAGACTCACTATGTTAGCTCCGATTATCAGTATTCATATTTGGCCTAAATTTTCTGTGCCTTATCTATAAGGTAGAACTTTTCAAGGTTGTTGAAGGAGTAAAGATAATGTTTGAAAATACACGTAAAGCCCCAGCACGTATGCACCCAATAACGAAAGCCATCAACTTAACTTGCATGCTACATTACTGATGACGGACAGGGTTTCAATTGTCTGTTGCTGAACAGATAACCCAAAACCTAGTGGTTTAAGACAACAACATTCAGTATATTCCCCTTCACTCTTTCTGTGGTTCAGGAATTCAGGAAGGGCTAAGCTGTGCAATTATGGAGCAGGGATTTTCATCTGGTTGCAGCCATCGTGTCTGGAACTGAAACATGAGGAATGGCCAGGCATCTCTCTCCTTCATTTCTCATATAGTCTCAAGTCTCTCTGTGTGACTCTGTACTTAATTTAGGCTTCCTTACAGCATGGTGGCTTCCGAGCAGTGATATTGCTTCTGTGGTGCCTCAGGCCTCCAGCCCAAGCATTTTGCTCACAAGGAAGAAGCTGAATCTTCTTTAATAATCTGGCCTTGGAAACCGTATCGTGTCACTCCCGCCATACTTCATTAGTCCAAACAACCACAAAAGGCTGGTACATTGAAGGGACGGGGAACATTCCACCTCTTGCTAGGGGAGTGTCAAGGTTCTACAAGAGCGTGAGGGACTAGAGCTACCATGGTGCCATCTTTGATAATGTCAGTCTTCCACAGAGAGGTCCGGGAACCAGGCATGCTTAGGAAGAAGCAGCTCAGAGTAATGATCACGCTCACACCAAGGCTTCCAGCTGTCTTTAAGCCAAAGCCACCAGCGAGGGGGAAGTAGCATGTCAAGGGGAAGCAGGATTTAGCTGCTGCTGCATTACTTTGACCTGCTCTAAACACACTGAGCATCCAGTCGTTCACTGAGAACATGCCAGATATTGCAGTAAGCTCCTTATGTGGGTTCTTTTATTTAATCTTCATTACAAGCCTCTGAGGAAGATATAGAGGATTAAATAAGTTAAATAACCTACTTAAGTACCTGTGGCTGGAGAGGGAGAGGCCAGGTTCAAATCTACCACCTCTTTGCTTTTCCACAAACCTAAGTGGTTATAGTATTTTACATCTACATAGATAATTTTGTGAGTCCCATTTTTTTCTGGCTGTGCTAATTAATTTTGGGGTAAAAGATTAGAAGACTGTCTCCGTGTAAGCATATCTCAATCATATCCAAATATTACATTTTAGTATCTAAATGGCAACACCAGTTTTCTCATTAAATTCTACTAGTCATTGATAATTATAAAAACAAACAGCTTAAAATTATATACCAGGTACCTATCTACATGATTTAATGTATTACCTTATTTAGTTTCTTCTAATTTTTAAAATTTTTTATTGAACTTTAGTTGATGTACAGTATTATGTGTTACAGATGTACAATATAGTGAGTCACAATTTTTAAAGGTTATGCTCCATTTATAGTTATTATAAAATATTGGCTATACTCCGCTTGTTTTACAGTATGTCCTTATAGCTTATTTCATATGTAATAGTTTGTACCTCTTAATCTCCTACCCTTATTTTGCCCCTCCCCCTTCTCCCCACTAGTAACCACTTGTTTGTTCTCTATATCTGTGAATGTGCTTCTTTTTTGTTATTTTCACTAGTTGTTGTATCTTTAAAATTCCACATGTAAGTGATATCATACTTACATGTATGATATCAGTATTTGTCTTTCTGTGAGTCCATATTTTAATTCACTATATGTGCTAATGTGTTTATTCAGGTTATTTTTTATCAAGTTATCAAAGTTTTTTGGTATTTTAAAACTAATTTTAATTAAATAATATATATTTCTTTTCCAATAATCCTAAAGAATAGACAAAAAGGTAAGAAAATCTGATTCCCTAAACCTTTATTACCACTTGTGTGCTTGTTTCAAAGGAGGTGAGGCATTCTGATGGCTGGGATACTCAGTTATTTTTTAGCTACATTTTTTTTCCTTAAAAAAATTCCACAGCCTAAGAAGAATGTACTGATTTTCATTTCTTCTACAGAAAAATGTAATCTGAGAGTATGTGTGGTTTTCATTCTTGATTTCTCTTGGAGGCATGATGGGACCCCCTGGGCCACGAGGGTTTCCTGGTCATCCAGGATTTCCAGGGGCAGCTGGTATTCCTGGGAGAGCTGATTCTGCTCCAGGGAAACCAGGCAACCAGGGACCACCTGGGTTGCCTGGAGTGCCAGGGTTGCCGGGACCTCCAGGATCAGATGGTAAAGTGCTCTTCATTCACATTCACTAGCATTTATGTTGCATTTGATATTTGCATATCATTCAGAAACCGTGACTTTCCAAATTTTAAAAACGTTATCTAATATTTCATAAGCCAAGTTAGTTGTATTAAAAATACAAAAAAGTAAACTGATGTTGGACTGCCACATCTCTTAAATTATGTGAAAATATTTGGATGGGAATTTAAGTATGCTGATAGAATGTTGTAAATTAACGCAATTTTTATTTTTTAAATGTAGTTGTCATTTTTATAGAGTTATGTATGGACCTGGCTTGAGTCAAACAGCTCTACAAAGCCTTTTGTGAAAAAACTGCCATCCCAGGCAACCCCTTCTCCTATTCTCTCCTCCCCAGGGGCAATATTTTCCCCACAATTAGCTGGATCTCCTGGGATTTGCCTCTGTATTGCCATTCAACATACTTGTGTTGCTATTTCTTAATTTTTCAGTTTGCGCATTATCTATTGACTTTCCTCTGTAGCGGGTGAATTCACCTCTTTCCCCACTCACCACACATGTGCCATTTTCCACTCCTGCAACCTATCAATATAGTTAGCGTCATAATTTTTGTTAAATAAATATGCAGTGTTTACATGGAAGGTTATATAAATGCCATTCACCAGTTTAGCCATATAATAATATATGATACTACTTTCCTAGCATAACCGTTTGGTAATAATTGTCATAACTTTGTGTGTTTGCTTGGTTTTCAATATACTTATTGCTAATTCAACCTCAAACCATCCGGAATTGTATACGTCTCTTAATCATACATTTTAACTCATTACTAGTATTATCTCTTTGAATAAATCTCATCTGGAACTTTTTGACCTGTCTAAATTAGGTCAGGTTGGAATTTTAAAAGCTGATGCTGTGACACTGCCTGGAGATCTTCCTTCACCATTATCCTAGGAATTCTCTGTCTCTATCTCTCTGTCTGTCTCTGTCTCTCTGTCTCTCTGGGTCCCTTTGTTTCCACAACTCATATATTTCTTCTAATGGTTTACTCATTATACTTTGTGAGAAAATGTGTATATTTGGGGTGTCTTCACTGTTTGAAATACCTTTATTCTACTGTGGAATTTGATTGATAGTTTGGTTGAATATAAAATTCTAGATTGGAATAATTTTTCCTCCAGGTTTTTGAAGGCATTTTCCATTGCTTTTTAGTGTTGTTACTGAGAAGTCCAGTAACCTTTAGATACTTGATTCTTTGTTTAAAATCCCTTTTCTTATTGAAAGTTTATAGGAATTCTCCTTTGTTTTCAATGTCCTTAAATTTCACTGTGATTTACCTCAGTGTGGGTACATTTGCAGGCACTAGGAGCAATTTAACACAAGTCCTTCATTTCTGGAAAAATTTCTTGAAGTATTTCTTTTTTAATGTATTTATTTTATTTATTTATTTTTGGCTGCATTGGGTCTTCATTGCTGCATGCGAACTTTCTCTAGTTGCAGCGAGCAGGGGCTACTCTTCACTGCAGTGTGTGGGCTTCTCATTGAGGTGGCTTCTCTTGTTTTGGATCATGGGCTCTAGGCACGTGGGCTTCAGTAGTTGTGGCACACGGGTTCAGTAGTTGTGGCTTGCGGGCTCAGTAGTTGTGGCTCACGGGCTCTAGAGCTCAGGCTCAGTAGTTGTGGTTCACAGGCTTAGTTGCTCCACAGCATGTGGGATCTTCCCAGACCAGGGCTTGAACCTGTGTCCCCTGCATTGGCAGGCGGATTCTTAACCACTGAGCCACCAAGGAAGCCCTTGAAGTATTTCTTTGGAGATACTTTGTCCTCCTTTTTTTCCCTCTGTTTTCTGTTTCTGGACTCAATATTATTTGTCTGTTAGAGAATCAATCCTACATGTCTGTTTTTCAAATCTTCACTCTATTATTCTTCACCTTTTAATTTTTCTGTAACACTTTCTGGTAGACTTCCTCAACTCCATCTTCCAAGTCTGCTCCTGAATTTTTAAATTTCTGCTTTCATAACAATTTTTTAAAAAAATTTCTGAGGATTTTATTGTTGCTGTTGTTTTTTCTCTCTCTCTCTCTCTCTCTCTCATTTTTTCTTCTTGTTCCCTTTTAATGTTTCTTTTTGCAGCATCCTGTTTCTGTTTGGGGAATGAAATGCCTTCCTTTGTCTGCTTTCTAAACTATATAGTTTATTTTAAAGATTTCTTCTTACTTCATTGTCTGTTTCCTCCAGTTTTGAGGGCGTTTGTTTATCCTGCTGCAGTTTTTGAGAAGGTGTTCTTACTATTTAGCTGCTTCTTTGACCAATCATCCTGTTTGGGGTCTCACTGTCATTCTACTTCAGAGGTACCAATTCTTGAACTTTGGAAGAGATTTCCTAGGTAAACTGTGTTCTGTTTCTGCTTTCCCCACAGCCTGCTTGGAATTCAGCTTTTTAAGGTCTGCTAAATCTTTTTACTTTTTTTTTTTTTTTTTTTTTGTTTAAATTCAGCTTTTTAAGGTCTGCTAAATCTTTTTACTTTTTTTTTTTTTTGCTTTGGTTTCTCTTTTTCTTTGTCTTGAAAGATTATACCTTTTTATAATATTCTTTTACTGTCTGTTATCTTACTGGTATTTGGGGAGACAAGGAACTTATTGTTTGCATTTTATCTAACATTTTTAATCAGATGTCTCTGAATTTTTGCTTTTACAAACCCTGCTTTATGCTTTCTTTATTAGGTAATTATTGATAACTAAGGGGCGAAATATATTTGCCATATACTTACTTTTAGTTTTTTGTTTAGTTTTGGTATATTTGTTTGTTTTATTATCCACTACTTTGCAACCCATTAAATTAGGGCTGAGATTAGGGATAGTGTTATCAATGGTTAGGGTAGCAGAAGCTTGCTGTGACAATTGTATGGTCTATTTGTATACATATTCTTATAGCAGAGAGAAAGAATCATAAGAAAGGAATGGAAGAAAGAATGGTGTTGAGGGGATGGTGTGAATGTGAACACACCAAGCTCTACTTGTTCTATATCAGATCTATATCAGATGTTCTATATCAGATGTTCACAAAAATTGTGATTCTCTCTGCCCACCCCCTTTCCCACTGGAAAGTTGTATATTGTAGTGCTGGGCCTCCTGGACCACAAGGAATAAAAGGCAAAGTGGGTCCTCCAGGAAGAAGAGGCTCAAAAGGAGAAAAAGGCAAGTATGCATCAAAGTAGAATTTCTAGAAAACAACATATGGAGGATTGGGAGGCATTATGAAATGTACAATGTGGATTTCATTTAGATTCTTCACTCACCTTAGTTACCCCTGTGAGTACTTAACTCACTGTGTGCTTGTGATGTGATTAGAACTTACCGAAAAGTCAAATCTATATCTTACAGCATAAAGGAGACACTTCCCTGCCATGAAATTTGCCTCAAAGTGATGGCTTTTTCCACAGGATCCTCTCAATTACTTGAAAAAAGCAGAGATAGGACAGTATTGATCTTTAATTTTGGTTTCTCTCTGTGGGTCCCATCTTTCCCAGACTCATCAAATACCTATAGCTCTATGTTTCTACACCCTAAATTGTTTGGTGCCTTTTTGACCAACTGAGTCAGGTAGGTATGAGAGCTGAGGAGTTTGACTATCCAAAAGGCATTTTTTAAAACTAAAGGTCCTGATGATTAGAAAAGGCACTGTAGGGAGTTACTAACTGTAACATGCAATACAATCAATAATCCCTCTTAACATATTATTTGGGTTCTTTAAATGCCCAGGGTTTATGGTCTAACCAATTCTGTTGTTGTTGTTTCAGCAGGAACCAAATTAAGAGACTTTGTTTTTTTTTAGTAGGAACCAAATGAGAGACTTCTAAACTTTTAAAAATAAGAAACTTTCTTATTTTCAAAGTTTCTTCCATAGAATCAGACATCGGCTTTCCCCCTAGATTTTGTCAGTTTGCGTTTATTAAGACAGAACACCCCATTTGTCTGGGAATGATATGCCCACCCACATAGACCATAGCTACCCCCAGGTCATGCCCTGTGCTCTCCACATCACATGTTATCAGTTTTCTGTGATAAGAATTGTGTACATCAGACCCTTTTAGTTCTTATTCGCACTATTGGTTTTGTATAGTAAAGACTTTATTGGGATTTCATTCAGGAAATTTGACAAAGCTGCCTTTTATCCTCTGTCTAGGAAGCACAGGGCTCTGTGCCTGCCAGCCTGGTCCCTCAGGCCCACCCGGCCCTCCAGGACTTCCTGGGAGGCAAGGGAGTAAAGGAGACTTGGGACTCCCTGGGCGACTTGGAGAAAAAGGTTACCCAGGCCTTCCTGGTGCCAGAGGATCTCCAGGGCCACCAGTGAGTAACTCTCTCCAGTATCAATCTTTCTAGTTAAAAGAGACTGGTAGAGATAGAATTCACTTGTACCTTTCTCCAATTTATAGTGATATATATATTGTATGTTTTGAATCTATAAGTATATTCATGACAAAAAATCATCTCTATCCTTTCATTCATTCATTCATCATTCATTCATTTGTTCAGTCAACTAATATTTATTGAGCACCTACTATGTTCCAGGTACTATTCCAGGTGCTGGGGATACAGCAGGGACCAGAACACTATCTCTGCCCTCTGGGAGCCTCTACTCTGTTGGGAGGACATACACCATATAACAGATAGACGGGTGAATATAGAGTATGGCCGATGGCAATAAAGACCATCACCATCTGGTGTGGCCTGCATGGAGAGTGAGGGAAAGAGCAGACCTGAAGTCAAATGGCTGGAGATTAGGAGGGGTTGGAGAGCATGGAGCATTGTAGGTGGGTTAGCTTCAAGCTTGTACTCTGGATGACATGGAGCAGCCAGCAGAGACAAGGGAAGAAGTAGGGAGATTTAGCTGGGCTATTGCTGCAGTAATCCTGGTGAAATATGATGGCGGACAGGTGTACCTATTACTGTTGGGTGTGACAGGAAGTGGTCAGATTCTGGGTATATTTTGACCATAGAGCCAACAGACTGGCTGTGAGGCTGGATGTGGGATATGAAAAGCAGAGAAATAAAGGATGGGGCCAAGATGGGCAGACAATGTGAGGCACAGGCCTGGGGGGCAGGAAAGGAAGCAGTGCTGTTGGGCACATTTTAGGTTTGGGGTGCCGATTAGACAAGCAGGCGGAAGCCTCAAGTAGGCTGTGGGATGATATTCAAGTGAGGGATCCAGATGAGAGATCGGGTGGAGCTGTAGATATTGGCTTCGTCAGAGTTTATGTTATATTTCGTGCCAGAGGATGCATGAGATCTTGCGGTGACTTCTATTTGCTGACCATTCCAAGGGACCATTCCAAGTGACTCGGGCTGAGGCAGAGCGGTCCCTCAGAATAAAATCACTGCCCCCGGGGGCCCTCCCCTGGAGGCTGGAGACAGCCCTTATTACAGGGGCTTAATCCTGGGGTGGCCAGGATTAAGAGCTCTCCAGTCTGAGAGCCTTAAGTGAGGGTGATGGTTAAGCTCTTCCTGCACCAACCTTGTCAACTCAACGAGAAGTTAGGTCCTTAATATGCGTATGTTGAATAAATATAATTGTAATTATCAATATTAAGTAGGCTGCATTTTATTGTCTGCTTCTTTAATTCAACTTTTTATAGTCATTTTTAAAATTTTTTAGTTTTTAAAACAATCTTTTTTTAAATTTGTTTTTGGCTGCGTTGGGTCTTCATTGCTGTGCACGGGACTTCTCTAGTTGTGGCGATCAGGGGCTACTCTTCATTGCGGTGCACGGGCTTCTCGTTGCGGCGGCATCTCTTGTTGCGGAGCATGAGCTCTAAGCACGTGGGCTTCAGTAGTTGCAGCACGCAGGCTCAGTAGTTGTGGCTCACGGGCTTAGTTGCTCTGCGGCATGTGGGATCTTCCCAGACCAGGGCTCAAACCTGTGTCCCCTGCATTGGCAGGCAGATTCTTAACCACTGCGCCACCAGGGAAGTCCCATAGTTATTTTTTTATGTTGTTACTTAATTTTCATAATGAAGGTTTTATTGGCTCTAAAATATTTTTCTTCCTTCAATTGAGTCACTTCTCAGAGCTAACATCTTGGAGTGTGGATTACTAGTTCAGCCAGGGTTATCCTGGTGGAGGTTTATGTAATTCAGTTGCTCCAGGGCTTACCTCTTAATTTAAAATTTTTTTTATTTTAAATTAAAGTGTAGTTGATTTACAATGTTGCATTAAACTGGCCGTGTTTCCGATGTCTCTGTTCTGTGTATGATTCTGTCCATATGACTTCTCTGTACTAAATTCATCTCACTGTGATCACAGTTAGGGACCAAGTTCATACTATGGGGCACAGGAAAGGAAAGGAGGGAGGGAGGGATGGACAGAAAGAGGGAGCTTGAAGGACCCACAGACAAGCATTCTTGGGTGTTCTCACTCCGCTGTACATCTCTCTCCTCTGCTGGTCCCTGGCTCCAGAAGCCACAGATTTGTGAGAAAGTAGAAAACAGAAAAGTAGGTTTAAGTTCTTTGCAATTTTTTCTGTGGTTGGACCAAAGCCTTGTATTCATTGCCTTAGCCTGAGAGCAGTTCCCAGGATGGGTCTATTGGAAGGCACAGGGCTTAGGAGCACATGGACCAAGCTTCAAATCCCAACTCTGACATTGGTGAGCTCTGTGGTGTTCCTGTAAGATGGACATAACAACACCTGTCCTACAAGTTTGTTGGTAAGAATTCAATTCAACAGTATATTCTGAGAGCTACAAGGTACACACCAGTGAACCAGACGGCCAGGGTCGCTGCCCCTGAGGAGTTGCAGCGCAAACCACAGGTCACAAACTGCCATGGACTAAATCTGAACCTCCAGCATGTTTCATTCTGTCCTCACAGTGTTTGCTTTTGTACTATTAATATATTTATGGCTGCCCTTGAGAAATTGGAAGCTCATTAGCACAGGTCACTGGATCCCCACCACTGCCGGAAGCTGAGGAGGTCTGGGGCCTCAAGTTTCCACCATGCCCTCTCGCCTGCTTTTCGGAAGAGCATGGCCCCCCAGTGGGCATCTACGGTTGAAGTCCCTGATCTAGACTGTGTATAAAATAACTAGTACATGCCCTGCAGAGAGGAATTCTTGTGGCTGCTGAGATTTTGTTGTTGTGTATTTTTTTAACCTCTTTATTGGAATATAATTGCTTTACAATGGTGTGTTAGTTTCTGCTGTATAACAAAGTGAATCAGCTATACATATACATATATCCCCATATCCCCTCCCTCTTGTGTCTCCCTCCCACCCTCCTTATCCCACCCGTCTAGCTGGACACAAAGCACCAAGCTGATCTCCCTGTGCTATGTGACTGCTTCCCACTAGCTATCTACCTTACCTTTGGTAGTGTATATATGTCCATGCCACTCACTCACTTCGTCCCAGCTTACCCTCCCCCCCCATATCCTCAAGTCCATTACCTACATCTGCCTTTTTATTCCTGTCCTCCCCCTAGGTTCTTCAGAAACTTTTTTTTTTAAGATTCCATATATATGTTAGCATACGGTATTTGTTAATTTTTGCATCTGTGTTATTCGGTGATATTGGCCTGTAGTTTTCTTTTCTTGTGACATCTTTGTCTGGTCTTCTTATTAGGGTGATGGTGGCCTCGTAGGATGAGTTTGGGAGTGTTCCTCCCTCTGCTATATTTTGGAAGAGTTTGACAAGGATAGGTGTTAGCTCTTCTCTAAATGTTTGATAGAATTCACCTGTGACCCCATCTGGTCCTGGCCTTTTGTTTGTTGGAAGATTTGTAATCACAGTTTCAATTTCAATGTTTGTGATTGGTCTGTTTATATTTTCTATTTCTTCCTGGTTCAGTCTTGGAGGGTTGTGCTTTTCTAAGAATTTTTCCATTTCTTCCAGGTTGTCCATTTTATTGACATATTGTTGCTTGTAGTAATATCTCATGATCGTTTGTATTTCTGCAGTGTCAGTTGTTACTTCTCCTTTTTCCTTTGTAATTTTACTGATTTGAGCCTTCTCCCTTTTTCTCTTGATGAGTCTGGCTAATGGTTTATCAATTTTATCTTCTCAAAGAACCAGTTTTTAGTTTTATTGATCTTTCCTGTCATTTCCTTCATTTCTTTTTCATTTATTTCTGATCTGATCTTTATGACTATGTTTGCTCTTTAGTTCTTCTATGTCCTTGTTAAACGTTTCTTGTATTTCCTCCATTCTATTTCCAAGAATTTGGATATCTTTGCTATCATTACTCTGAACTGTTTTTTTTGTTTGTTTTTTGGGGTTTTTTTTTTGCGGTACGCGGGCCTCTCACTGTTGTGGCCTCTCCCGTTGCGGAGCACAGGCTCCGGATGCTCAGGCTCAGCGGCCATGTCTCACGGGCCCAGCCACTCCGCGGCATGTGGGATCTTCCCAGATCGGGGCACGAACCCGTGTCCCCTGCATCAGCAGGTGGACTCTTAACCACTGCACTACCAGGGAAGCCCTCTGAATTGTTTTTCAGGTAGACTGCCTATTTCCTCTTCATTTGTTTGGTCTGGTGCATTTTTACCTTGCTTCTTCATCTGCTGTATGTTTCTCTGTCTTCTCATTTTGCTTAACTTACTGTGTTAGGGGTCTCCTTTGTGCAAGTTTGTAGTTCCCGTTGTTTTTGGTGTCTGCCCCCAGTGGCTAAAGTTGGTTCAGTGGGTTGTGTAGGCTTCCTGGTGGAGGGCACTGGTGGCTGTGTTCTGGTGGATGAGGCTGGATCTTGTCTTTCTGGTGGGCAGGACCGCATCCGGTGTTGTGTTTTGGGGTGTCTGTGGACTTATTATGATTTTAGGCAACCTCTCTGCTAATAGGTGGGGTTGTGTTCCTATCTTGCTATTTGTTTGGCATAGGGTGTTCAGCACTGTAGCTTGCTAGTTGCTCAGTGGAATTGGGTCTTAGTGTTGGGATGGAGATCTCTGGGAGATTTTCGCCGTTTGATATTACGTGGAGTTGGGAGGCCTCTGGTGGACCAGTGTCCTGAACTCGGCTCTCCCACCTCAGAGGCTCAAGCCTGACACCTGGTCAGAGCACCGAGACCCTGTCAGCCACATGGCTCAGAAGAAATGTGAGAAAAAAATAAATAAATAAAATAAATTTATTAAAATAAAAAGCTTATTAAAAATAAAAAAGTAATAAAAAAGCAAGATAGAAAGAAGAGAGCAACCAAACTAAAAAACAAATCCACCAATGATAACAAGCACTCAAAACTATACTAAAAAAAAAAAGCGGACAGACAGAACCCTAGGACAAATGGTAAAAGCAAAGATATACAGACAAAATCACACAAAGAAGCATACACTTACACCCTCAGAAAAAGAGAGAAAGGAAAAAAAAGTATATATATATTAATAAAAAAATGGAAGAGGGCAACCAAATCAATAAACAAATCTACCAATGATAATAAGCTCTAAATACTAAAGTAAGATAAACATAAAGCCAGAAACAAATTAGATGCAGAAAACAAACCCCAAGTCTACAGTTGCTCCCAAAGTCCACCGCTTCAATTTTGGGTTGATTCGTTGACTATTCAGGTATTCCACAGATGATTGTGGAGATTTAATCTGCTGCTCCTGAGGCTGCTGGGAGAGATTTCCCCTTTTCTTCTTTGTTCACACAGCTCCTGGGGTTCAGCTTTGGATTTCGCCCCTACGCTGCGTGTAGGTTGCCCTCTGGCGTCTGTTCCCCGCCCAGACAGGAGGAGGTTAAAGGAGCAGCTGATTTGGGGGCTCTGCTCCCTCAGGCCGGGGAGGGGGAGGGGTACGGAGTGCGGGGCGGGCCTGCGGCGGCAGAGGCCGGCGTGACGTTGCACCAGTGTGGAGCGCGCCGTGCGTTCTTCCGGGGGTTGTTGTCCCTGGATCCCGGGACCCCGGCAGTGGCGGGCTGCACAGGCTCCTGGGGGGGGGGGGGGGGGGGGGGACCTGTGCAATTTTTTTCTGTACATTAAATGGCTCCCAATCATTTTGTCCACTTTAGTTTTGATACCTGTTGTATACATTTTAGGCTTTTTCTTTGCTCTTACTGTTTGATGCTGCCATTGTCCTTTCTCTGCTTGTACCTCTATCCCCCTTTGTACTTCACTGCTCATGAACTAATAGAGGCCAGTTAAAAAGATAATTAAGCTTGCTTGACCATGCTGTTAAGATTGTGTGAAAAAAAGACAAAGTGGCATCTGTGTAAGCAAAGCAAGTGGTCTGCTCAGTCATTTTTACCTCCTTCCAAATTCTTGTCTATGTTTCTTGATCATTGAGGTCAGCAGATAAGTGACCTGAAGCTAGGTACAGTGCTTATAACTGCATTTACTGTAATGCTTGGTCATTCTCATACACCAAACGTAGGATTACAGATTTTTGACATGTCTTACTGTTTAATACTATGTAACACAAAACTGTGACTGAAATAGTCCAGGCTCAGGGAAGTGCTGAAGTTAAAAGATGATGAGCCCATTGGCCAAAATTAGTTGTTTACTTGCCATACAGAGGAAATACACTGATTACAGAAAGATTCCTTCTCTTGCTCGTTAATGTCCTACACTATCACAGTGTTTTTCATCACATTCATTCCTAAACCTCTGTGTTCTGCTCTAGTGCCAGCTGCAGTGGTTAACCTCTCCCCTCCTTTCCTCCCAATTCTACATGTCAACACTCAAGATAGTTAACTTTTTTAATTGTAAATTATTTTGAGATAAATTTTTATGTTATGACTCACAAGGAGTTGCGCAATCATGCCCAGAGGTCCCATGTACACTTCACCTGGCTTCCCCCAATGAATACCTTACAGAACCGCAGTACATTGACCAAACCAAGAAACTGACAGTGATACGTTTCTGTTGACTCAGGCACAGTGGTGACTCAGATTCCACCAGCTTTCACATGCAGTTCAAGAACCTCAGCTTTGTAAGGCAGGACCCCCCCTTGGAAGGTGGGGAAGAGAATGACACCAACAGTACCAAACTAGAATCTAGAACAGGTGATTTAGAAGGAAAGAAGAGAGAGGTTAGATGTATACAAATAACTTTTGACCCATCACAGTTAAACTGATTTTTTCCTCGTATTTTTTACCAAGGGAAAACCTGGTACCTCAGGACCACCTGGCAGCAAAGGAGAGAAAGGTGACCTGGTTGTATCAAGAGTGAAAGGTGAGCATAATCAATCACTTAGCTCCCTGCCATTTTATGAATGATGTATGAACCATTCTCTTGCATTAATTTCTCCTGTGACTGCAGATGAATTCTATAATAAGATTTGGGACTGTTGAGATTGCTTAAAAAAAATACTCCCTGCCCTTCAGCGTCGTGTGAATGTTGAACCTAAATCCTGTGCTCAAATCCTCATTGTTGTGAATTGGGTTTGAAACAAGACCTCCTTTGATTTGCCTAGCATTTATTCGCTGCATTATAGTATCCTGTATTAATCAAGAGTATTTTGGTTGTAAGCGACAAAAACCCAGCTTGAAGTAGTGTTTTTAGAGAAGTAATTTATTGACTTAAATAAATTTGAAAGGTTAGGTGTATGGTTTGCACTGGGACGACTGCATGAGAAGGCTGTCTCGGCATCTTGCATCTTTCTTTGCACCACCTGCATTTTCGCCCTGTCTGGTTTTCTCTGGGCTATGGGTACCTGCCCCCAGGTAGCTCCAAGTTCTTACAGCCAGAGGTGAAAGAAAGCTCTACCTCTTTCTGCTCCAGTTAGAATAAAAAAGGTCCAGGAAGGACTGGATTAGCCTGGGGCATGGGCCCAAGCATGGACCATTCCCCCACTCTCTATGGCCAGGGGATGGCTTGCCGTGTTTGGTGTCACACAAGCAGAGGAAGATGCTGTAGGGATTGGCACCTCCACACACAACCTCCTCGTCAGAACAGGAAAAGAAACATTTCCCAAATAAGAGATTCAATGCGTTTGGCAATTGTCAATCTCCCCTTTGACTTTTGCGTGATGGTCTTCGTGTGACTTTAGTCAACTGAGACACTCAGAGGAACCTCTACCAGCCCAGGGTCATGGTCATTGCCTTTATCTTTAGTCCTTTGTTTCCTTCTACTTATTCCATTGCTGAGAAGGGCTTGACTCTTTCGGCCTTTCTTACCAGGGCACAAAGGAGAAAGAGGTCCTGATGGGCCCCCAGGATTTCCAGGGCAGCAGGGACAACACGGTCAAGATGGATATCCTGGAGAAAAAGGGGACCCAGGACCGCTGGTGTGTATAATTCTTCTCCCGCTATAGAGTTTCACTCTCTTACATGGTCACAAAGCATCTGTTTTCCCCTTCTCAGTTTAAAAAAGCTGAACAGTAACGTGTCAACGTGCTGTAAATCAGAGTCACATTTGATTCCCTGCCACAAAAAGATGGCTGTTACAAAAGGTATGGCTTATTGCAGATGGTCTAAAATCCGAGTGCAGTTCATCATAGCAAGAGTTTCTGTCTCTAGTCTTTATATTATTCTCGTGGTGCTTATTTCCTTACGGGGCCCTTGTCTCTACAGAGCCCCCACTGGTTTCAGGTCTGTTCAGTTGACTCTGTAGCGTGGAGGATAGCACACAGGTCCTGATAATTACCTTCAGTTCTGTTCTCTGATGAAGAAGCACATGAGGGGAAGTGGCAAGCAAGAAAGGATGAACTAGTGCAGATCCACTGGATAGACATATTGGCTGATGGAAGGTCCCACTGATAAATGATAATTCTGCATTTTTCAAACATGTTTTGGGTGGAGACCACGTGTAGCTGATGAAGTTCATAAGAAAAGACTGTGAGACATAATCAGGAACTTAAAATATCTTGGCACGTGAGGTAGTTTTGAATGCTTGCAATGCCACACAAACTGAGCTAGATGTTTTACTCGTAACTGTTGTCTTCTGAGGAACAATTATCTTTGAGACTTTACAGTAAGGAGATGGAGGCTTAGGGTACGTTGCTCAAGGTCAACAATCTGTCAAGTAGGCTAAGCAGGAGGGAGAACCCAGTCTTTCTTATTTCAGGTACATGCTGTTTCCACCAGATCATGCAGCCTGCCACTGAGAGTGTTGTAAAAAGGAAGGACCATGTTCTGATTTTATAGGACTCCTATCTGATAAAATACATGTGAATAAGAGACGGAAGTTTGGAAGTTGGGTTAGATGATATTTATAGCTTTCTGGTCTTTCAGCGGATATTGAGTATATAAATAATCTTCTCTGCTTTAGATTTGGTAATCCCTGTTTCATTCATTCTTCCACTTAAGAAACTACAGTGGTCCCCCCCTCATCCACAGGGGACACGGTGCAAGACCCCAAGTGGATGCCTGAAACTGTGGATAGTACCCGACCCCATACATACCTATGATAAAGTTTAATTTATAAATTAGGCACTGTGAGAGATTAACAACTAATAATAAAATAAAACAATTATAACAATATACTGTAATACAATTTATGTGAATGTAGTGTCTCTGTCTCTCTCAAAATATCTTGTTGTACAAATTTAATGCCATTCCATCTTAACTAAGCACTTAGCAAGCACTGTGCCATGACTTCTGCAGGTTGCGGTGTGACAGCAAAACTGGCACAAATTTCATTTTCCTTCTTCACAATCTCCTGGATATAAAAGTCATTCTTACCATAGATCGTAGCACCCTCAGCTTACGATTCTTCTTTCTTTCCTTATTAAATCGAGAACTTGCACCTTTTCACTTAGAGGAAGCGCTTTACAACTTCTCTTTGGCAAGAATCTGAATTATCAGCGCCACTACTCTTGTGCTCTGGGGCTCTTATTAAGTAAAATAAGGGTGACTTGCACACAAGCACTGCGACACCACTGTAGTCAATGTGATAACCAGACGCTACAAGTGACCAACTGAAGGATATGCTGGAGAAAGGGTAGATTCACGTCCCTAGTGAGATGGAGCAAGACGGCTTCATCATGCTACTCAGAACGGAGCGCAGTTTAGAACTTGTGAATTGTTTATGTCTGGAATTTTCCATTTAATATTTTCAGACCGTGCCTAACTGAAACCTTGGAAAGTGAAACCGTGAATAAGCAGGGGACTGCTGTATTTAGAAACCGACGTCACTGAGTGACAAGTGTCATCATGTACTAACCTAACTGTGAAAAACCGAAGTGTATTTACAGATCAGATTGGGAGAGGAATTTCTATACCACCCGCTAGGGATGGGGGAATCTCTCTAGAGTTTCAGACTGAGTCTGAAACAATTCAGACTCATAGACCACATTTGGGACCAGGCCGCTCAGAAGGCTAGAAGGCGTGACCCTCAGCTTGCCTTGCAGGGCAGTGTCAGGCGTTCCTCCTACACAGGAGTCCTTGCAGCTTTTCATTCAGTTGGGGTGAAGGCAATGAGATTCTCATATGCAGAAGTGTGAGCAGCCTGGACTTGAAAGCCTGCTTCTCCACGGGAGTGTTATCTCCACCACAGAGCTAGCTTGCGGGGACCCCACAAGGAACTTGCCAGTTACAGGAGCCACCTCTTAAGGAAGCCCTGACAAAGGCTCCACACAGGTCTTTATAGTTCTTCCAGACCACATGCAAGTTTTGCAGCCAGGGATTAATTTTACCATAAGCAATGTGGTCTAGTAACGCAGTTGACATCCATTTTATGCAGATTCCTGAAGAGCAGAACTAGACCCTTAACCAAAGGTCACATTCTTATGCAGGAGGAGAAAGGATTTGTCAGCCCTTGGCCCACAGAGGTGGAGGGCGATAAAGTCCCTCCCTGTGTCTTACAATAATGCAGAAAAAAACGTTTCTAATAGATAAGAATTTATTTAGTTTGTAAGCCCACTACTTCCCTTAATTTATGCATTTCTATATTTTATTGTATTTGCTGAACTGTGAGAGATTAACAACTAATAATAAAATAAAACAATTATAACAATATACTGTAATACAATTTATGTGAATGTAGTGTCTCTGTCTCTCTCAAAATATCTTGTTGTACAAATTTAATGCCATTCCATCTTAACTAAGCACTTAGCAAGCACTGTGCCATGACTTCTGCAGGTTGCGGTATGACAGCAAAACTGGCACAAATTTCATTTTCCTTCTTCACAATCTCCTGGATATAAAAGTCATTCTTACCATAGATCGTAGCACCCTCAGCTTACGATTCTTCTTTCTTTCCTTATTAAATCGAGAACTTGCACCTTTTCACTTAGAGGAAGCGCTTTACAACTTCTCTTTGGCAAGAATCTGAATTATCAGCGCCACTACTCTTGTGCTCTGGGGCTCTTATTAAGTAAAATAAGGGTGACTTGCACACAAGCACTGCGACACCACTGCAGTCAATGTGATAACCAGACGCTACAAGTGACCAACTGAAGGATATGCTGGAGAAAGGGTAGATTCACGTCCCTAGTGAGATGGAGCAAGACGGCTTCATCATGCTACTCAGAACGGAGCGCAGTTTAGAACTTGTGAATTGTTTATGTCTGGAATTTTCCATTTAATATTTTCAGACCGTGCCTAACTGAAACCTTGGAAAGTGAAACCGTGAATAAGCAGGGGACTGCTGTATTTAGAAACCGACGTCACTGAGTGACAAGTGTCATCATGTACTAACCTAACTGTGAAAAACCGAAGTGTATTTACAGATCAGATTGGGAGAGGAATTTCTATACCACCCGCTAGGGATGGGGGAATCTCTCTAGAGTTTCAGACTGAGTCTGAAACAATTCAGACTCATAGACCACATTTGGGACCAGGCCGCTCAGAAGGCTAGAAGGCGTGACCCTCAGCTTGCCTTGCAGGGCAGTGTCAGGCATTCCTCCTACACAGGAGTCCTTGCAGCTTTTCATTCAGTTGGGGTGAAGGCAATGAGATTCTCATATGCAGAAGTGTGAGCAGCCTGGACTTGAAAGCCTGCTTCTCCACGGGAGTGTTATCTCCACCACAGAGCTAGCTTGCGGGGACCCCACAAGGAACTTGCCAGTTACAGGAGCCACCTCTTAAGGAAGCCCTGACAAAGGCTCCACACAGGTCTTTATAGTTCTTCCAGACCACATGCAAGTTTTGCAGCCAGGGATTAATTTTACCATAAGCAATGTGGTCTAGTAACGCAGTTGACATCCATTTTATGCAGATTCCTGAAGAGCAGAACTAGACCCTTAACCAAAGGTCACATTCTTATGCAGGAGGAGAAAGGATTTGTCAGCCCTTGGCCCACAGAGGTGGAGGGCGATAAAGTCCCTCCCTGTGTCTTACAATAATGCAGAAAAAAACGTTTCTAATAGATAAGAATTTATTTAGTTTGTAAGCCCACTACTTCCCTTAATTTATGCATTTCTATATTTTATTGTATTTGCTGTCACAGAGTGGTTCTAAATAAAATTTCTTTTTCTGTATTTAAGACATAACGCATATAATTTTCTGTTTTTGAGTCATAAAACACACATCAAGAGCATATATATGTCTGTAGATATGTATGTAAAACATTAAGAAGAATCTTAGTTAATCATTTAAAATTGCATTTGCTGTTAAGTAACTTCTGGAATTAACTGGCTTTCTGCTTGCATTTTTGTAGCCTACAGTGACAATGATTGCTTTGAGTTCATGGCCTTTCAAAGGTTGGTGATTGACTCTTGATGCAAATGTTCTCAGGGAGATCATGAAGATGCAGCCCCAGGTGATAAAGGGCCTCCTGGACCACCAGGCGCCCCGGGCAGAGCAGGACCTAGGGGGCCTCCGGGACTGGGATTTCCTGGTCCACCAGGAGAGAGAGGGCAACCAGGAGCTCCAGGCTGCCCAGGCAAGAGGGGCCCTGATGGCTGGAAGGGTCAGAAAGGTAATTTTGAATGTTTTTGTGGCAGAATGTCAAGTGAAATCATAGAAACTAAAGTAAGCCTCTCTTCTGGGCAAAGTTACTACAGTCATGGTAGAACCTCTAAAATAAAATTCCCACAGTTCACTGTTCAAACCTTGAATGTTGTCCAACAAATAAAAGCATTACAGCACAATCAATACTTAAAACAAATCTTTAAGATGCTAAGATGTCGTTGCTATTTTATTGGTTTGGCAAATTGCCTTTCATTCATTTCTCAGTATCAGTGTGGACAATCTGACTTAAAATTACATACATGTATATATTCAAAATCTCTCTTTTTTTTTTACTATCTTTTGAGATTATGCATTTTATTTGAATAAAACCACTAATATTTCATTTTAAAAATACAGCATTGTCCATGAAAACCCATTTGTAGGCATTCTAGGGAGAAAAAAAGGAGGGATTTTGAATATATTTGACAGTTATTTGGATTTCAAACAATAAAGTGACTTGTAGTTTTATAGCTGAAAACTTTTAAAAAGTTTGGAAAAAGATTGATTTAAGATTTTTTTCTTTTGTAATATGTGCATATGACTTGAGTTACATAGGTACTTGTGAATTTTTATAATATAATAATATGTTTGGTTCTTGCTTTGACAACATAGAAAGACGAATACCTTGGAATTTGATATGGTTTAAGATCATGGTCTGGAACCATCAAAATATAACATTTTTATTCATATGGTACATTTTTTATTTAAGAGCTTATGGTGTAATACATTATGAGATGAAATTTCTGTTATAAAAGGGAAACATTCCATTTTAAAGGAGAAGAAAACTCAGAGCACAACTTTGAAATTTTATTTTCTTTACCAAGTGAAATGAAGGATGACAAAACCACATTGCAAAGTCATTAGAAAAACAAGAGCCAGTATATATATATATTTTTTTAATAGATTTATTTATTTTATTTTTGGCTGCGTTTTGTCTTCATTGCTGCACACGGGCTTTCTCTAGTTGCAGTGAGCGGGGGCTACTCTTCGTTGCGGTGCGCGGGCTTCTCATTGTGGTAGCTTCTCTTGTTGCGGAGCACGGGCTTTAGGCGTGTAGTTGTGGCACATGGGCTCAGTAGTTGTGGCTCGCAGGCTCCAGAGCACAGGCTCAGTAGTTGTGGCACATGGGCTTAGTTACTCCACAGCATGTGGGATCTTCCCCGACCAGGGCTCAGGCCCGCATCCCCTGCATTGGCAGATGGATTCCCAACCACTGGGCCACCAGGGAAGCCCCCAGAGACAATATATTTGAAGCACCTGACCCATGGCAGGCCCTCAGTAAACAGAAGCTGTTATTAGTATCTCTCCCAGTCTCTTCATTTGCACAATTCCCCCACATCCAAGCTAGGAGTCAAATCTTGGGAACTCAGTGTTGGATGCTTGCTGCTATTTCATGATTTATCGAAGCTTCTGATTCCATTGTATTAGACATCCATGGGTCTATACATCCATTATTTTTTGTAGGTTATTAAACTGATATTTCTTGGAATCAATATTTTTCTTATTTCCCCTTCTGTCTATTACTGTCTGATAGTTGAAGTTCAGATTTCAGGACAGATCTTCTAGAAATTCAAAATAAACGCAGTTCAAGTGACCTAATGAGACTCAAGAGTCTTCTTTTCCTTTGAATTCCACGGTGTGAAGAAGTATCTTGATCGAGTTGTCATTGAGATTCACGTTGCATTGGACTATCAATTATGTGAATGCCAATTTTTTTTTTTCATTCCAGGTGATACAATTCCTTGTAACGTAACCTACCCTGGGAGGCCAGGCCCGCCAGGTTTTGATGGACCTCCAGGTACGATCAAGGAGAAGTTACTGTCATACACATTCCCAACTAAAAGAACTGGCAAGACAGATAAACCAATAGCAAATCCTCAGGAACTATCTAGGATATTTCTACCCTGATTATAAAGTTTTGAGGGACTATGGGGAAACACTATTTGTAGCCATTCCTCTTGGGTCCCCAGTCCACCAAACCCACTCTGAATAATATTTCTGTGCAACAAGATTTACTTTGATTTGATCACATATCAGCAAAAATGATTGCCTTTTGAGCATTTTAAAACTATATCTACTTTCTTTACTTGTGCCCCGAGAGTGAAAATTGATTACTTGCTTACTGATGATAAGTTTTACTCTATTCTGCTTTCCAAGAGACCCAAATATCTGACCAGAAACATTCTGAAAAATGCCCATGCATCTACACCCCTGATTACACTTTCATACAACCACTGCACTTGACTCAGTCACGCATTTATAGCTGAATTAAACCCTAGATCTATATAAGGATTTTGTCTAATTCTTTTTTATTTATTTAGAGTTCACTTAAATTGACCTGTTAAGTACTAGCATGGCCACTAAAGGTCACCTTTCTTGTTCTACGTAACTATCAATACAAAAAGTGTTTAAGCATTGAATGATGAATGACTCTCCGTTGCCCTCTATAACCACTAGCTTTCACAATAGTGTTGTATTACAACCTCCAAATTGCAGTGGGCTTTAACAAATAATATTTATTTTCTCTCTATGGGTCTGTCGTTGGCTGGAGTTCAGCTGATCTAAGATGGTCTCTATCGGCTTCATGCCTGGTCCTGGGTCAGGTCAGGTCTGCAACGGGCATCTCATTGTGAGGCCAGGGTGTGCTCTGCTCCTGTGGTTGCTGAAATGCCAGAGGGTGGGGCCCAGCTTCACTTGCGCTGTTCACACCTCTCATTACTTCATGGTGTTACTATCCTATTGGCCAAAGCAAGTCACATGGCCAAGCCCCGGGTCAAAGTGTGGGAAATACGGGCCACCCACCACAAGGCAGTGGCAAGGGTGTGGAAATATAATTCTGTATCAGTGGAGTGAAGAATGGTTGGTTGACTGATTGTACGTTCATCTTCACATTTGCTGGTACGTTGTCATGGGTGGATAAAAAGCACGCATGGTCACTTTCAGCAGGGAAGTGAACACTCAAAGTTTCAGCTAGCAGTTGCATCTCCTTTGAAGTTCGTGATTTATAAGTTATTTTAGCCTAGAGAACTCCCTGTAGGAAAACACAGAAGGTTTTAAAAAAAATCTCAATTCCTTTTGCAGGTGCTTTTTTTTGTTGTTGTTGTTGTTTGTTTTTTGTTTTTTTGCGGTACGCGGGCCTCTCACTGTTGCGACCTCTCCCGTTGCGGAGCACAGGCTCTGGACGCGCAGGCTCAGCGGCCATGGCTCACGGGCCCAGCCGCTCCGCGGCATGTGGGATCTTCCCGGACTGGGGCACGAACCCGCGTCCCCTGCATCGGCAGGTGGACTCTCAACCACTGTGCCACCTGGGAAGCCCAAATGTGCTCGTTATTTGTTTATTTATTTTTTTTGCAGTACATGGTCCTCTCACTGCTGTGGCCTCTCCCGTTGCGGAGCACAGGCTCAGCGGCCATGGCTCACGGGCCCAGCCGCTCCGCGGCACATGGGGTCTCCCCGGACCGGGTCACGAACCCGCGTCCCCTGCATCGACAGGCGGACTCTCAACCACTGCGCCACCAGGGAAGCCCTTGCAGGTGCTTTTTGCCCGTACTTCATTTAAGGGCAAATGCAGTAAGATGCAGGGAAATAGACTTGGTCTTTATTCTGGTGCTTTCTCCATCAAGCCACACTCTGGCCACCACCTCTGTCCTCTTACAAGGAAGGCTATCCTCACATATTTGTGTTTGAGACTCAGCATGGGGAGGTATCAAAAGATTCATCTGAATGGTGGTGTACGTCCCAAAGGCTTTCAGAAAGAATTCTTTACAGTATGGCTTCTGAGAAAGTACTTTAACACAATCTCTATGAAAAGCTTATTTGGAGCCCAAGACACATAAAAACCAGGCTAGGCACCACCTATACTTCCATAAAGTAGAAATACCCTAAGAAAGACTTAACATAGATTTTATTTTAAAAATCATCTTATTTTGTCCTCATTTGATTTTATTGTGTCTGTGTTTTGTTGTTTTTGTTTAGGTCCAAAGGGATTTCCAGGTCGTCGGGGAGCTCCTGGGTTGAGGTGTCTGGATGGGGAAAAGGGTCAACGTGGCAAACCAGGAATCTCAGAAATACCTGGTCCACCTGGTAAATAAGGGCTTTTCATTTAGGAATGTCTCATGATCTTAGTCAGCAAATGGCCCAGGGATCCCGAGATGGTGGGGGAATGGTTTTTCTTGATAGAGTAAGCTCTTAGTCAGCAAATGGTCCAGGGATCCCGAGATGGTGGGGGAATGGTTTTTCTTGATAGAGTAAGCTCTTAGCTATGTTTCGATAACTTCTAGGTTATGATACTTTTGTGATGTCTCAGGGCTCCTTAAACCTGGAGCATGAGTTATCGGCTATTATATTATGTTGTAGGAACTGCTCAGTCTAGACAGACTGTTTGCCGGTAAGTGAAAGCAATTAGGGAAACGTCATTGGCTTATAGGAAACACGGAAGTTACAATTCATTTTCTGACAAAAGATGGCAAAAAACAATATTGCCTCTTAAGTTACTCTTAATTTTAGTAGGTATCCCTGTATTTTAAAACAACATGTTTTTATCAAAGTACTAGTCTTATATGTGTGTTGGTTCTATATCTGTACATGTAACAATTTAAACAATTTTTTGTTCAATAGGTTTTCATGGTGATATGGGAGATCCAGGTTTTGGAGGTGAAAAGGGGTCCTCCCCTGTCGGGCCCCCAGGCTCTCCAGGTGAACCTGGAGTGAATGGTCAGAAAGGACCTCCAGGAGACTCTGCTGTTGGCTACCCAGGACCCCCAGGAAAGAGGGGTCTTTTAGGAGTACCAGGGTCAAAAGGACTCAGAGGTGATCCCGGACGACTGGGGGCTGCAGGTATGAGGGCTTTGTTCTTCCTGTGGTCCATAAAGCCAGCTCGGTGCTGGAACAGGTTCCTGAAGAGTGTCTAGACTGTCTTGCCTTAAAAATCTAGAATGTAAAATTTTCAGTCAAGCATCTTCCTGCATACATGGGCAGTGGTTACATTTCTAATAACCTGCATCCACAGCGTTGCCTTTGCATTTTATTGGTTGTTTTCAAACCCAGCTCACCGTGGCTCAGTCTGTTCAGTTTGATTCAGCAGCTACCAGACATCTGCCTGCTTTGGACTCCAGGACAGTATGTTAGCTCCAAGGGGCAGGGACTGGGTGATCCGCCCACTGCCATTGCCAGGCTGAAGGAGGGCAGGACAGGCTGTCAGAGAAGAGCAGCTCCGTGGGGCAAAGCAGGGTGGGCTGGCATTCAAAGGAAAGCTCTGGGGGAGAGCTAGGCACGAGCTGAGTCCTGGCAGACGCTGTGTTCTTTGGACAGGTGAAAGGATAGAGGGACTTTCATTCCAGCAGGGGTAGCAGGCAGGGCAGTGAAACTTAAGATGGGGAGATGGCCCTGGCACTGATTCACATCCTTTTCTGAAATCGCTATGGATTCTTCAGGATCCCCAGCAGAGGTTTTCAGATTTTAATGTACTTAAAAATACCACGCCCCCCAAAAAACAGGGGTAGGGGTGGGGGTCATTAACACCACCATCTTCTGGGCCCCAGTCTAGGAAATTGTGATTCATTACATCAGAACTGGGTGGAGCCCAGCAGTCCAGTCTGGATTTCAACCCCTGGGGGATGGTGACGGAAAGTGGACCCCAGATACAAACAGTGTTCTGGTTCTTTTCTAATGATGGATGGGCCAGTGTTTATTAGGTACCCATGATAGTACAATAGTACAGGGAAAATGGAAGGCGGGGAAATAAGCCACATTCTTTGTCCTCAGAGAGCTTATCCAATAGTTTGTAAGTCAGAAGCATTCATATACAAAAACCCATTTAATTGGAACGTAACAAGATAATACATTATGTGAGTCAATGAAAATAATTTTGTCCCAGTAATCCCACTATCTCAATTGTGAAATGTATTTAAGAGAAGAATTCAACAGGAGGTGGTTAGTACGAAAAAACTGTTGTAATATCATTCACAGTAGAGGAACAATTGAAAACAGTAAAGAGAGCTAAGTAACACGTACATACACATACTCACACACCGCACTCAAAGGAATACTATTCAGCTATTAACAATTAAAATTATATTTGCAAAGATTACAATAAAATGGAAAACATTTGCATGTTAACATGCAATATGAAATAACCCAACAATTGAAAGTGCACTGGGATTACTGTTTTAAAAATGCAAACATATGAACCGAAATACAATGAAAACATCAAAGGATAAAATAGATTTTTAGGTTAGGGTGTGGAATTATGGAAGACTTTCTTCCCCCTGAAGATCATGACGCTATCTTTCCAATAAATACAAACTTTGAGAGTTGGAATGATGAAGTCGTTTACGGAATGCAAACTCAGACAGTACAGACGGGGCGTGCAAGCATTGTGGTGGTTTGGTGTAAAGCCTGCCGCAATGTTAGAGGTTAATGGAAATCAGGAAGAACTGCATGGATTTTTAATTTGCATAAGCAACTTCTACATTGTCTGCATAACCTTATCAAGTAATTCTCTTAGCAATGCATGGTTTTACCGTGCACTTGGAGCTCACTATCATCTATGATAAGAAAATCCATTCAGAGGCTTAGCTCATTGGAGCCCAGAGCCGGGATCAAAATGTTTACCTCCAGTATTGATATACATGAATACCACTGTAGGCCGTCTATGTAGTGTTATGCCCTCAGTGTCACAGATGAACTGTATCATTTCAGGGCCAGCTGGCATGCCCGGATTCCCGGGTCTCAAAGGTCCCAAAGGGAGAGAGGGAAGTGCTGGGTTTCCAGGGATCCCAGGTCCACCCGGCCATTCCTGTGAAAGAGGCGCTCCAGGGAGACCAGGGCCACCAGGGCTCCCTGGAGCTCCAGGAAGTCCAGGTAAGTGTCGGCAAGTGTCAAGAACTGTGACAGGTGTGGGGTTTACCCTACTTACAGAGGAATAAGCTCACCTGTTGCTCTTTTACGGCTGCTGGCAGAAGCAAGATTCTTGGGTCAGAAACAAAGGATTTGATTATTTACGGCACCGCAAGTAGCAGGAGTTTCATGTTGGTTTGTGTCATTTCCTTGTGTCACCCAAGTGTCTCTGGGGTGGTATAAGAGGGGCTAGTGGATGCCGCACACATGGTGGGTTGCAGTTTCTGAGCCTGGGATACAACAGCTATACATTAGCCTGCAAGACAGCTTGCTTTGCTTACTGGGGGAGGCACTATATCTGTCAGGCTGCTCGCTGCCAACACAACCTTGAGAAATAGCCAGAGTGAGGATGGGTCAGGACCCTCTGTTCTTGGAATACCCAGCAAGACATCAAAGAGACCCATGAGAGAGTGTCTCTCAACACAAGGTGCTGGGGGGCTGTTTCCAATATGATCTTTATTTCACCATCCAGATTGTCACCTGTTATTTAAATTCTGCTGTGCTTATCCAAATCCAAGAATACACCCTCTCAAAGGATCAAAACGAGATTGGAGCAAACCCTGCCACTACAGCTTTGTTTTTAATCACCAGTAATTCTAGATGACGTTGTTGATTCCTATAATTCTCTCATTACAAATGAACAGCTTGACCAAAATTCACTTGGCTGTAGCTTTAAGAAGCACCTGGAATGTTTTCTTCTATTAGTTCCCACCCTCTCCCCACCTAAGAGTAAATATAAATTCTTTACCCTTATCCATTTTCCATTTTAAAAGACTTTATAATGCATCTCAACTGGGAAATATTTATTCAAGTAATCTGCCTTTCTTTTTATAGCGGCCAGAAAAATACATACTTAGACTGATGGAGAGTCGCTACTGTGATTTTAGCTGATAAATATTGTTTACTTGGCCACAGATACACAATTTAAGCTACCATGGATTTTTTTTCCTGCCCTGTGTGAAGCCAGTTCTCAGTCTTCCTACACTGTTGTTACTGCGGTTTGTCACAGGTGCCCCAGGTTGGAAAGGACAACAAGGGGACACGGGGCCTCCTGGACCCGCTGGAATGAAGGGCCTCCCCGGAGTCCCAGGACGGCCAGGGGCAGATGGACCCCCAGGGCCCCCGGGAGTCCCAGGCCCCAGTGGGGATGATGCGCTACCTGGTCTTCCAGGCCCAAAGGGTGGGTATTGCTTTTCCATTATTCCCCCCCCACCCCGCCATTTTATAAACCTGAAATCCACTGCCAGGTGAAGACAATTACAGGTGACCATACTGTGGAGTTTACTGGTATATTATCTTTTTTTTTTTTTATAATTTTTAGGCACTACCTGTGTGCCAAGGCCCAGACCAACATCTTTGAACTTCTGCTTCTTTCTTTTTAAAATTTATTTATTTTATTTATTTATTTTTGGCTGCATTGGGTCCCCGTTGCTGCATGCGGGCCCTCCCTAGTTGCGGAGAGTGGGGACTGCCCTTCATTGTGGTGTGCAGGCTTGTCATTGCGGTGGCTTCCCACTGCGGAGCCCAGGCTCCGGACGCGCAGGCTCAGCGGCCATGGCTCACGGGCCCAGCCGCTCCGCAGCATGTGGGATCCTCCCGGACCGGGGCACGAACCCGTGTCCCCTGCATCGGCAGGCGGACTCTCAACCACTGCGCCACCAGGAAAGCCCAGTTCTCTTAAAGCTTTGTGGGATCTGGACTCAGAAGCATAAAGGCCTGCAGTTCAGATCTGTGGGGGGGAAAACTGAGGCTTGGATGGGACAGACTGTCTCTTACAGGCGAGAGGCTGGTAGTGACTGTTCCCTTCAGCACAAGCTCAGAGTTAGGGGGAGTTCGCGCCTCCACGTGGACGGCAAAGAACGCAGATCTAGGAACCGTACTAGCCTATAAAACTTCTCCCTAAAAATTCATGTTACTCCTCAGGACCCCAGGGGCTACCCGGCTTCCTGGGTTTTCCGGGAGAGAGAGGAAAACCTGGCCCGGATGGACACCCTGGCAGAAAGGGAGAACACGGAGAACAGGGTTGGCCCGGCTCCCTGGGAGAGCGAGGAGTGAAAGGTGACAAAGGTAAACGCAGCTAATGGCACAGCGATGCAGCATAGATCGTTTTTAGTGTTTGACCAGAACCTATAAGTATGATCCCTGAAAAAATAAAATGGAACTATCCTGCAGCTTGGATTCTGCTGCCTTTTGAATCTATGGTGTTTGTTTTAGGATTTTAAACAAAATGTATTTTCCTTTCCTTCCAATCTTATCCCATATAACTATGGGAAATGAATTGCTCTATTAATAGAAAAAAAATTAACAAGGGCTTTGACTTAATAGCTTTTGGGTTTCAGAAAACCTTCTCACCTTTTGGGAAGGGGGTGCAGGCAGGACTCCTGGTCCCCAAACCCTCCTTCAATTTTTCTAAATGAAAAAAACAGTTTTTTTGTTAAGGTCATACGGTCTCTGTCGAACTTACACAGCTTAGCATTTGTAGCACAGAAGCAGCCTGAGACAACACGTAAACAAACAAACATAGCTGTGTTCTGGTAACATTTTATTTATGGGCACTGAAACTTGAACTTCACTTAATTTCACATGTCATAAAGTATTATTCTTATTTTGAGGCCCCTCCCCCAATGATTTAAAAGCGTGAAAGTCATTCACAGCTCATGGATTGTATAAAAACTGGCAGCAGGTGGGATTTGGCCTGTGGGCTGTAGTCTGCTGACCGCTGAACTAGATGAGTCCGCTTTCATCTGGGCCGTGAATTGCATCTCTCCCAAGCTTCATTTAAAGAAAAGTTTCCGTTACTATTTTAAAAAAAAGTTTCAAGACCACTGGTGTCAATGTTCTGTGCCCATCCCTGTTAAATATTTACTTTGATCTCTTAGCCATGAGGCTGTGGTGAGTGAAGGTAAGATTTCATTTCTAGTGTTAAGAATGAATGCTTGACAATTTCTAGAAACAAGGTTTTTGTCTTTAAAGCCCTTTGGGAAAGTAGCCTCCTTTTTAATTCAAATTATTTTTAGTTGATTGATCCTACTATTATTTTTTGTTTTACTAGCCTGTAAATTATTTATGTAGAATCAAGGAATCAGAGTCATTCTCTGTTAGCTTAGATAAGTGATGTTTGCTGTGCTATTGTGTTCTATATAATTATCCCACTAAAAATATTTAAAATTGGGTTAATGCCAGTGATGTTCTGGTAAGCTGGCTCTCTAAAATAAAGTTTTTTAAAAATGCCCTGATTACTACACTACAGTTTGCTGATTGCCAGGGTGTAAATACTCCCACCATAAATACACTCAACATGACTGATTTAAAACTACCGATGGTTTAACAGCCAGTTTACAAACTTCTTGACTTGTTAGTAAGTGGCTCTCATCAAGCTGAGATGAGCCCACTCCAGCCCACATCTACAACTGGATAGTGTTTGCAGAAATCAGGAGAAATATTGTATACCCTCCCTACCTCTTAGAATTCTCTATGTGGAGAACCAAGTTAAGTGTCTGTTCTTTTAATGTAAGGAAAATATTGGAGGCTGGTTAGGAAGGGGAAGATAAGGAACTGGAAAACATGAGATGGACAATTCAAAATTTACAGGATAAAGAGATGTAGTTTTAAAAAGTTTTATTGAAGTATAGTTGATTTATAATGTGTTCATTTCTGCTCTACAGCAAAAGCGACTCAGTTATACACAGATTCTTTTTCATATTCTTTTCCATTATGCTTTATCACAGGATATTGACTATAGTTCCCTGTGCTATATGGTAGAACCCCGCTGTTTATCCATTCTATATATATCAGTTTGCAACTGCTAATCCCAACCTCCCAGTCCTTGCCTCCCCCACTACTCTTTCCCCTTGGCAACTGCAAGTCTGTTCTCTATGTTTGTGAGTCTGTTTCTATTTCATAGATACGTTCATTTGTCTTGTATTTTAGAATCCACATATAAGTGATTATCACATGGTATTTTTCTTTCTCTTTCTGACTTACCTTGCTTTGTATAATCTCTAGGTCCATCCATATTGCTGCAAAATGGCGTTATTTCATTCTTTTTAATGGCTGAGTAATATTCCATTTTATATATGTAACAGAGATGTATTTTAGACCTGGAACTTTTCAAGCCTGTCTCTTTTTACTGAAGACTCTGAGACGAGTTTGGTTGTATTTAGCAAACATTCACTGAGCCCTCAGTGTACACCGGTCCCCTTTGCTGGACGAGTTGGGAAAGGAATGTAAAAGCCATGGCCCTTCCTTTAGGAAGTCAATCAACAATGTTGATACCGTGCAGTCTATGAACATAAATACAGTTTAGCAGGTTAAATGGGGATTTGCAAACTGGACGTGAGGAGCTGTAACAGAATAATCACGTGTGTGGTGCTTCCTTTTGTTTTGCTCTTATATAATTAATATCTAAAGGAGCAAGAGGACCCCCAGGACATGAAGGAGAAATGGATATTATTTCGAAAAAGGGGGAAACCGGGGAACCTGGACCGCCTGGAGATGGTGGATTCCCAGGAGAAGAAGGTAAATGCTTATGTTTTTTTAACCATATCAAATAAGTTGACTTCTTTACAGGTCATTCAAACAAGCATGCATATTAGACAGCTTTCCAAAAAAAACTGTAATTCGGAGATTAGGAAAGGTCATTCTTTAGATAAAAATAAAAACATACACTAAAGAACCTCATGGTACTTTTCTTTCCATGCTAGAACTTAGCTGTAGTTCATATGTGTTTATAGATTTGGGTATTCCAAACTTGAATCAGTCCAGACAGATACATGAAATACTGGTACCAGGTTTAAAGTATTCCTGGTTTTGCTGGCTGATCTTAAAATGAGTAGCACAGTGACTGTTCAGATCGTTTCAATGGGTGCTACACAGCCTTCAGTGTGCATCCCTTGGGGCCCTTGTTAAAACACAGCTGCTCAGTCAGCAGGTGTGGGGCGGGTCTGCCTCTGACTTTCTAACAAGCCCCTCGCTGCCTGTGCTGCTGGTCCTCAGAAACACCCCAGAGCAAGGATTTTGACAACCACGTTTGTGTTTTCTTTTCCCAGTTTAGACTTAATTTGAATGGGACCTGGGTTCTTTTGTTGGCCCTCTCCTTAACGAGTTAGGGAACAAATGTTTTAAGTCCTCTGGTTAAGTCCTTCCTCATTTGTAAAATGAGCATGTTAAAATAAAGCAAGTGGGCTTCCCTGGTGGCGCAGTGGTTGAGGGTCCGCCTGCCGATGCAGGGGACGCGGGTTCGTGCCCCGGTCCGGGAAGATCCCACGTGCCGCGGAGCGGCTGAGCCCGTGAGCCGTGGCCTCTGAGCCTGCGCGTCCGGAGCCTGTGCTCTGCAACGGGGAAAGGCCACAACGGTGAGAGCGTAAAACAAAACAAAACAAAACAAATAAAGCAAGTGATGCTGCTCACTCCCCCCGGGGTAGTCTTGAGTCTCTTCACGGGCAGCTCCTTTTTTTGTTGTTGTTGTTGCGGTACGCGGACCTCTCACTGTTGTGGCCTCTCCCGTTGCAGAGCACAGGCTCCGGATGCACAGGCTCAGCGGCCATGGCTCACGGGTCCAGCCGCTCCGCGGCATGTGGGATCTTCCTGGACTGGGGCACAAACCCGTGTCCCCTGCATCGGCAGGCGGACTCTGAACCACTGCGCCACCAGGGAAGCCCTGGGCAGCTCCTTTTACAGTGAGGTCACGGAAGCCAGAAACCCGTTGTGATGCAGCTTAGGGCAGGAATTAGGACTCCCAGTTCCTGGGAGATGGCTTCATCTCCTATAAGCAGGACCAAGACCCACAGCCTAACTATCACCTGTCACGATAGTTTAACTATCCCCTAAAGTTCAAGAGATTTCCTCCAAGAGGTCTGTAACACTTCTAACCCCATCAGGTGATAAAGGCCATCCTGGGATACAAGGGAAGAAAGGAGAGCCAGGAAGCTGTGGACCACCTGGATTTCACAGAGGGGAGCCTGGGAGGCAAGGGCAGCCAGGCCTTCCTGGACCCCCAGGCCCTCCAGGCTCACCTGGGCTGAGAGGGCTCATTGGCTTTCCGGGATTTCCAGGTGACCAGGTAAGCAACTGCTGTTTTGGAAGGAAAGAAATAATAATACCTTTCTGCTCTCGGGATGCCCGTAAGTCATCTTACTTTGCCAGTGTACATCACAGTCCTTCACTGGCTTTTAGAATGTAAGGAGTTGGTCAGGGGAAGAATGGACACTTCTAGAAGGCCATGATGTAACTGTAATTCTGGCCAGTGCTTATGCCTGGTTCCGGTGACATAAATGATCAAGTCACTTACTCCACATTCTACCCCCAGCCTTGTTTAAACAGCTCCATAGAGACTTGCCTGAGGACTGTTGGTTTACCAGCACAAAGAGTCATCTGAAAAATGACCCAAATTCTGGTTACTAAGCTTTCCTATCCAATTGCAGACATCATAGATTTTGCTGTAAATATACTTTATCTTTACAATCATGAGCAAAATACCCCTTGAGAACCCAGGAAGTACAAATGTAGTAGCCTACATCCTAATTTCTGGAAAATGTATAATATACTTTGCTACCCATCTTTTGGAATGAAATAGATTTTTCAAGTTTTGGGTATAAATTGTAACAGTTTATTTCATATCAATTTGTTCATTCAAAACTTAAAGTTCAAGTGATGTGATGCAATTACTCTTCTGCCATCAAGTATTGAGATTTGGATGCCCCCTGTTGGTATCACTAATTCTGGAAGAGTTTCGTCAACTTTTCAAACCTAGATGCATGTAGTAGTATGCTTGCAATGCATTTCCAATTTTCTTTACCACTGCAAATTATAAAAACCAAGTTCTTTCTAGAAAATTATAAGTGGATCATGTCAAGCATGTGTCATTTGTATTTGAAATTCAATTACAATCTTATTTCTGTTTCATTAAACTATCAGGGTGAGCCAGGTTCTCCAGGGCCCCCTGGACTTTCAGGAATTGATGGTACAAGAGGACCTAAAGGTATGGTTTGGAGATACAGCAGCCATCCATCAAGCTCATAGTCCTGGGTGTTTGTAGCATTGTGAGCAAGTACCTCTGGCATGAAAAGTAAAGTATATCAAACAAACTGCAACATTCCAAGAGTTCTTTTTAGACTCTACTAGGTAGTCAAACAAGACCTAAATCATCTATATTTGTCATTCAGATCTAAGGGTGCCATACAGAAAACAGCATGCTTGCAGGTATAGCATAATTTCCTCCTTGGTGGGAGTACTCTCAGCTGTCCTAGTGACTGCAGCTCTATAAATGACAGCTCAGGTGCCAGGAGACAGATCCGCATTGGTGGTCCATGGCCCCGTGCCCCATAGGAGCCAGTATCTCTTCGAAGGACTCCATAGGTACAGCTTTTGGCGACCCAGTTACCAGAGTCACGGTACACAGAGAAGGCCAAAGCCGTGACTTCCCACCAAGTGCTAATAGTTCAGTTAAGAATTCCTGGGCCACACATAATTTACAGTTGAGTTATTTTTACCATAAGCCAAGGGTCAGCAAATGTGTTTTTCTCAAAGGGCCAGGTCATAAATATCTTCAGCTGTGTGGTCTCTGCTATAACAGCTGTGCATGAAAGCACACACAGCATGAAAGCAGCCATAGACAATATGCAAACAAAGGGCTGTAGCTGTGTTCCAATAAAACTTTCTTTGCAACAGGCTGCAGGCTGGATTTGGCCTCACAGGCCTTAGTTTAATTTGAGCCAAAGACAGTATTGCCTTGTAACACAACTTACATTCTGCCTTTATCAGGTTTCCAGAGAAATAGGAACAGGAAGTTAACCCAAGGTAAAAAATGTCCTCAGAGAAAGAGAGGTTTCGTTAACCCTTTATCCAGACAAACAAAACAAACAAATCCAGGGCATCTTAAATTGCAGCGTTTACACAAAAGCTTTAATATTTTTACTATTTTTGTGTACCATTGGGTTAATATTTTTCTTTAAATCTACTTTAAAATGATTCACCTTTTTAACCTTAGCCTTAATCTCACTATCTGTGAATTCACAGGCTTGTGGTACAGTTATATTTTATTTTAATACAGATTAAAATAAATAACTTTAAAATCAGAAACAGTAATTAGTGAACCACCTAAAAATCTTCTCCCTTACTACCAGTGAAACATGCTTTACGCTTTGAGAGACACTCCATAAATAACATGATAATTGCTGTAAGAAAAAAATGAACTGTGAACATGTATTTATTCAGAAAGAATAACTTAGATCTTCTCTTTAGAAATAGTTACAAATAGGGAAGTTTTCATATTTTATTTTGACATTTTATAGCTTCAGTCAGTGTTCAGAACTCAGTCCTCTTCTACTCATCTATCCATTTATTATAGACCCTTTGCCTCTCTCAAAGAACAAACCTATTTCTTCTTGTTTCCTTCCTACTTGTATTCGGCCATGTTTGCAAGGAAACAAAATGCAGTGAAGGTACTTGGAGTAGAAGCTGTCTCGTGGAGCCCACAGATAAGATAGTTCTGCAGGACCATAGTCTGAAGGAACCTAGCCCTTGGGAAATCCATGGATTTTTCTCTTGTGACTTTTCTCCGTGGTCTGTTTTTTACTTACCTGCCTACCAGTTGGCTTTATCACTCTCTATTCAGTATCCTTTCTGGATGTGTTTGGATTGCACTTGATCATGCTGTATATTAGGACGTCGTGAAAATGCTTTTGATTTCTGCCTCAATAGGCAAGGGCCTCAAGTTCTTACTTTTTATTACAATTCCTAAAGGAAAGACTGGCCGACCTGGGATGGACCAGATTCATACCCTTCAAACAATTAACCACAATTATGAGTAGGGTCAGGTGGAAGAGAACCTACCACAGGTGTGGGTGGGACCCCTTAAAAGGGGTGTTCGTGTGTAGATGCTTTAAAACATGCCTAATTAGCTCTCTTCTTCTCTTGTGATCCCATCAATTTCTTGCCCTTCCCTACCATACCATTTTGAGTCCTCCATTTGTAGTTGGTTCCCAGCTATAATGTAAGTCCTTGTGTCTGGAAGGATGCAGCAGCAGTGTGGAACAGCTCTGCGGGACTGTAGGGGTCACTGTGGGACTGTAGGGGTCACTGCCTACAATGGCCTCCAAAGTGCCATCTCTTGTGAAGTCATCAGTAAGATGACTTGTGATTTCGGTTTTTTACAAGGACACCGAGTTGAGCTTCCTTGAAGAGAGCTTGAAATGTGATTGCAGCAGCTGAAACAGTGACAGTTTCTGCTTTCTGTTTCTAAAAAACAATATAAGGATACTCAATGCCAAGTAATTTCTTAAATAGATCCCTAAATTTGAAATTATTTTAGAAAATTTAAACTCATTAAGATCTATAGTTTCTTATGACTGTTATGAAGTATAAAATAGTGTGTGTGTGTGTGTGTGTGTGTGTGTGTGTGTGTGTGTGTGTGTTTAAATCACAGCTTGCATCTATGTTTCTATTTGTTCTTATGTAAGAAAAAAAAAAGCATTGTTTCAAAAATCCTCTCCTGGAACATTGAGGATAGACTATATTAAGATCTATAGTTATGAAGTTATGACTGTTATGAACTATAAAATAGTGTGTGTGTGTGTGTTTAAATCACAGCTTGCATCTATGTTTCTATTTGTTCTTATGTAAGAAAAAAAAAAGCATTGTTTCAAAAATCCTCTCCTGGAACATTGAGGATAGACTATAAAGGGAAGTATCATGAAAGTTATTAAGTCACTTGTATGAACAAAATTAAACTCTCTTAAATAATGTTATGTGCATTTTATCACTTACAGGATACAAAGGGGAACCTGCAAGTCAGTTTGGCCTACCTGGTCCAAAGGGTGAGCCAGGTAGCCCTGGATATCCAGGTATAGCTACATACTTTTCTTATTAAAACAAAAAAGAGTAAGTTTGGTTTGAAAAATAGTGCAATTACTTGATCTTCCTAGCTGGCAATGGTTGTATCAGTATTATATCCTCCCTTCACTCATTAAGATACCTATCAGAAGGATTATGTATAAACACTGGCCTAGGAGGACACCAGGATTATACACCAGCAACTCACCATCTTTTCTCCACTATAGCTCCCATGACCTAAGATGTTAACAACACACTTCCCTAGGCATGCCCAGATTTTGGCAGGGTCAAAAATGATTATTACAAGCAATTAAAATTTGGACTGTTTTGCAAATCTATAACTAAAAATGATACATTAACGATAACCACTCTGCTGACTACAGCTGCAGGTTGTCACTCCAGCCCTTTCTTTCCTACTCAGAAAAGCATAGGCGAGGGACTTCCCTGGGGGTCCAGTGGTTAGGACTCTGCACGTCCCTGCAGGGCGCACGGGTTCGATCCCTGGTCAAGGAACTAAGATCCCACAAGCCTCATGGTGTGGCCAAAGAAAAAAGAAAAGCATAGGTGAATGCCCTGAGGAGTGCAGTTGCTGAGTTATGATTGAATACCTCATTTACTAAGTATCTGGTTTACTCAAAACCAAACCAAAGAAACCTAAAGTGTCATCATCAACAACAAATCTCAGTCTTTCAAAACAGCACTTCATTTATCAGCAACAATAGATGTGTAATCCCTCAGAACAGATTGTGATGTTCCAGTGAGTTCCTGCTCTCCGGTAGAGGTTGTGGCTCGTTACAGTAGACGACCCACAGCTGACAAAACATACACATGCTTTTACTTAGTAATTCCACGTGTAGGAATATATCTTAAGTCAATAATCAGACAAATGTACAAAGCTCTGTGCACAGGGATATCCACTGCCTGGAAGGAATTTGTTTCTCCACAGATGATTGGTTCAATAAGTGATGCCCAATGTCATTCAGCTGATAGTGGACAGGTTAGAAGCCAGGCTTGTATTTAGATGGGTCCACTGTAAATTAAAATATCTCATATTAATAGTTTTGTGTATTACCTTAAAATTCTCTTTGGCAGTGGCCATGTTTCATTCCATACAACAGAAAGAATATCTGAGAAGAAGTATTATGGGAAATTTTATTTCTTTATTTTTATTTATTTACTTTAAAGAATAAATCAATTTTTAAATTATTTTTAACTTCAGAAATTTTATAGATTTTTTTTTTTTTTTTTTTTTGTGGTACGTGGGTCTCTCACTGCTGTGGCCTCTCCCGTTGTGGAGCACAGGCTCCGGACGCACAGGCTCAGTGGCCATGGCTCACGGGCCCAGCCGCTCCGCGGCATGTGGGATCCTTCCGGACCGGGGCACGAACCTGCGTCCCCTGCATCTGCAGGCAGACTCTCAACCACTGCGCCACCAGGGAAGCCCTATAGATTTTGAGTTGTCTTTACACTCTATAAATATCCACAATTCAGTAAATTATGGACACTGGGAAGGAACATTTAAAATAAGGAGAATGAATTAATCTTTGTTTTTATACCATAAGATTGCTAAAATGGAAGTCTAACAGGAAAACAAGCTATTGCACTGGCAAAAACTTCCTTCCCCACTCCCTTTCATACGGGTCCTTTACCTCTGGCATGGTCAAATAGATTTAGATAATATAATATTTTAACTGAAATGTACAGCTTACGTGTACATTTGGAAGGGAAAATAGCTTTGAGGTTAGCATTGTGGAGGCTCATAAAAAGTACCAGAGGGAGGTCTCAGAAAGGAAAATCACTGGTTCAAAGTCAACCTCCTTTACCACTGAGCATATGGTCTTGGGCAAGTTGCTTATCATCTTTGAGCTATTTCCTCACCTGTAAACTGGCCCTATGCATATTACAGGTTGTTCTGAGGATCAAATGAGATTCCTTGAAAGCAATTTATAAACTAAAAATTGCTACACAAATGGAAAGTGTAATTCATCATCGTCAGCAGTCAGCAAAACATGAAGAGATTTTTCCACACTTACTGGTATTTTTATGTAAACCTTTAAGATAGTAAGATTTTATAAGCTAAAAAGAGTCCAAAATGGAAACCTTTGATATTACCTAATATTGTAAGTTAAAAATCATAGAACTGAGTTATTTTATATGTAGGCTTTTTCAAGAAAATTTACCTTGGTGTAATTTCTCTGGTCTCCTGTGGTTGTCACCGTTTAAATGGTTCCCTTTCCCAAATGCCATAGCTTTTGCTTAAAATTCTAAAATTGCATCATATGTTATTCACCAGCACAGAGTTTACCTAAACATGCAATTTCCATTGGCTTGAAAAAAGCTGCATTGAATGTGAACAAGCCTATCAAGAAGGCGTAGAGGGCTTCCCTGGTGGCGCAGTGGTTGAGAGTCCGCCTGCCGATGCAGGGGACACAGGTTCGTTCCCTGGTCTGGGAAGATCCCACATGCCGCGGAGCGGCTGGGCCCGTGAGCCATGGCCACTGAGCCTGCGCGTCCGGAGCCTGTGCTCCGCAACGGGAGGGGCCACAACAGCGAGAGGCCCGCGTACCGCAAAAAAAAAAAAAAAAGAAGGCGTAGATCTGCAGCCTGTCTCAGGGGATTTTATATGATTGTGTTGGGTTCAGTTCTACCTCCCTTTTCTCTATTTCAGAGAGAAAATACAGTACAGCTTAACTCACAGGTTCTGTTCTTAATATAACTGTGATTGGAGAGGCAAGGCTTTAATATTTCAGTTTCTTCATTTGGAGGTGGGAAAAGGCTGCCTTCCCTTTACCACAGGAATATTTTCAGGATGAAGAAAACAATACACAGTGAAGCTCATAGATCTCAAATTTGATGGGGAACAAGTATAGACTAACATAGGCTTGTTTCTCTTGTGTGTTATGATAAATAGTGACTATGACCCCCGTGGGTTTGTAAGTACAGAACCATATATTTTATTTGCAGATTCAACTGGTCATTTTCAGCACAGACTATTGGTTTATCCTACAAATATAAATTGTATTGATATTAATTAAAGTCATACATTATAAATAAACATATGGGGAAGTCATCTTCTCTAGTAATCAAAGAAATGTAATTTAAAGGAAGTCTGAAATATCATTTCATCCTTACTAGATTAGCAAGAAAACAAATCAACAAATTAGAAAGTCCTCAGTGAGCACATAGAATGATGGTCTTGGGGCTGTGTGTGGGTGACATGTAGGGCTGTGAGCTGGTAGAGCATTTATCCAAACCATTTGGCAACCTCTGTCAAGAACCAAATGCTGAATGGTCTGTTCTAGAAGACTCAGAACAGTTGGGCCTTTCTCTTCAGCACGTCACTGTCCTGAGAAGGGGACTGTAGTAGGTTTTTTTAACCTAATAGATGTATCCACCAGATGTAATGTGTGGTTCTGGAATGGGACCTGGTGTGGACTCACTGGCTGTGAAGGACATTGAGGGGACGATTGAGAAAACTCAAATATGGAAGGAGGATTATATGATATGAAGGGTCATTATTAATTTTCTTGGCTGTGATAATGTTACTTTGGCCACATAGGAAAATGTTATTTTTCAGACTTACCTCCTGAAATATTTAGGGATGAAATTCCACGATGTCTGTGATTTACTTGAAAATCCTTGAGCATTTAAAAGTGCATTAAAAAGAACCAAAAATTCTACTCTTAGGAATTTTTCCTGAGGAAATAATTTAATAGGAGAAAAAATTGATTAAAGATGTATAAAGATCATTATGGATAACAGCAGGAGTTAGAAATAACATGGATGGCCAACAGTAGAGAAAATTTGATTAACTAATTTAATTAGGGTTAACTCAATAAGCTATCAGCCGGTTATTTAAAAACAGTAATTAGGAAAACGATATCAAACTTGGAAAATTACTTATGATGCAATGCTAGCTAATTAAAAAATCAGAATATAAAATTGTAGGCCTTATTTGCACATTTGTTATACATATGAAACACTATATTAAATTGGTGGGATTATAGGTGTTTTGTTTTCTATTTTTCCTTAATGTTATCTTTTCAACAGAAAAATTGTACATGTAAAAAAGTAAGAATAGAAAAGAAAGAGCTGAAGTTGGAGGTTTTTAGATTCACCACCTTGAAGAGCAACTACAACTACTCAGATGTTTGGTCCTTTTTTCTTTAGGACATTTGGGAGCACCTGGAGAGCAGGGCTTGCCCGGTGTTCAAGGACCTGGAGGACCACCCGGAAGGCCAGGACCGCCTGGCTCCTCTGGACCAGCAGGGTGTCCAGGTACCTCGAAAGGAGCCTGGAGAGTTCCCGGGCACTCATCTATCTCTTGGTGTAGGGGAAGAAGCTGGCTCTGCCATTTCCCCAACCTGTGACTTTGGACAAGTCACTTAAATGTACTATTCCTCACCTATAAATTGGAGATAGACCAATATCACTGAGTTGGTCTGGGAGTGAACGAAGACAGCGCCTGTCACGCACCTAGGAAGATACCAGGCACAAAGTGATGGTCTGACAGAGGAAAGCTCCTTTCCAACCTTCCCTCGTGCACCTACCATTCAGGAGGCTGGTTTCCTATTCTCCTTTAGACTTAAGCCAAACAGCACACATTCAACACAACATTTTAACGGCTCCTCCTCTTGCCAATTCAGAATCAAGTGAGCATTTCAAATCATAATTGGCAACTTTAATCACTCAAGTGTATTTTCTCCTCTTGAGATTAAGTTAGGAGGTCTAGAAAGAAAAAGTAATAAAACAGTATCCCAGTTACCCATAGATTAAGAATATAGATGACCTTCCCATTTCACAAAACTCATATCGTCTGGGTGTCTGCAAAACCTCCCTGTCGTCCTCAGGTAATCCAGGGCTGCCTGGGCTGCAGGGACATCCAGGAGAAATGGGGGATCCTGGGCCAAGAGGCCTCGTGGGGGATCCAGGGGCACCAGGTCTTCCGGGAATAAAAGGTAAGTCAAAAGGAGGCCCGACCCATCAGAAAGCTCCCCCGGTGATGCTCCCACAAGTTCACAGTGCCTTTCTAGCACCCTGATGACATGCTCTGGGGCCTGGCTCTTTCCAAGGATGCCTGTTGCCACCTCCTGTTCTTTCTTACTTGGGCAGCGCTTGCCTGGTCTCTTGACCCGCTCTACCAAAATGATGCTGCTGCCCCCTCATTTTTTTTTAACATCTTTATTGGAGTATAATTGTTTTACAATGGTGTGTTGGTTTCTGCTGTATAACAAAGTGAATCAGCTATACATATACGTATATCCCCATATCTCCTCCCTCTTGTGTCTCCCTCCCACCCTCCTTATCCCACCCTTTACGTGGACACAAAGCACCGAGCTGATCTCGCTGTGCTATGCAGCTGCATTTCCCCTATTGTTTTCCATGATGTTCCAGCCTTTTCATTTATTCTTTCCCCAGAGAGTCAAGCTCCTGTTATGTCCTAGATTCTAGGACACAATTAATTGTGTGATACTAGGCACACAGTTTTGAAGAAAATAGACATGGTTCCTGCCTTCACAGAGCTCACAGTTTAGTAGGGGAGACAGATATTAAATGTATTTTTGTCAATTGTGCAAAGGAAAAGGAAAAGAGTAAGATGCTATGGAGAAAGAGGAATTAATATTTATTATCTTTGTTTGATAGAGAAACATTTTTTTCCTGGTTAAGTTTTTTCCCTTTAAAAGTATAGTAGACTTGGGCTTCCCTGGTGGTGCAGTGGTTGAGAGTCCGCCTGCTGATGCAGGGGACACGGGTTCGTGCCCTGGTCCGGGATGATCCCACATGCCGCGGAGCGGCTGGGCCCGTGAGCCATGGCCACTGAGCCTGCATGTCCGGAGCCTGTGCTCCGCAACAGGAGAGGCCACAACAGTGAGAGGCCCGCGTACCGCAAAAAAAAAAAAAAGTATAGTAGACTGGTAATAATATAGGTCTGGTGGGATAGAATAGAATAAAATAGAATAATTTGTTATTAACAAATATTCATGCCCCTCCATACAGCCCTGGTACTTATTCCTTTTCAGTCCATTTCTTTCATTTTAGAATTTTTTTTTCCCCATGGGTACCTTGTGTATACCTCTAGCATAACACTTACGTTGTATCACATTTGTTTGTTTAGAGGTCTTTTTTAAAAAGCAAGAATCGTTTTTTTAAATTGAAGTATAGTTGATTTACAATGTTTTGTTAGTTTCAGGTGTACAGCAAAGTGATTCAGTTATACATACATATATTTTTTTTCAGATTCTTTTCCCTTATAGGTTATTTAAAAATATTGATTTTAGTTCCCTGTGCTATATAGCAGGTCCCTGTTGGTTATCTATTTTATATATAGTAGTGTGTATATGTTAATCCCAAACTCCTAATTTATCCCTCCACCCCTTCCCCCTTTGGTAACCACAAGTTTATTTTCTATGTCTGTGTGTCTATTTCTATTTTGAATATAAGTTCATTTGTATCGTTGTTTTTTTTTTTTAGATTCCACATATAAGCAACAGCATATCATATTTGTCTTTCATTGTCTGGCTTGCTTCACTTAGTATGATAATCTCTAGGTCCATCCTTGTTGCTGCAAATGGCATTATTTCATTCTTTTTTATGGCTGAGTAATAGTCCTCTGTGTATATGTTACCACATCTTCTTTATCCATTCATCTGTCAGTGGACATTTAGGTTGCATTCATGTCTTGGCTATTGTAAATAGTGCTGCAGTGAATGTTGGGGTGCATGTATCTTTTTCGAATTATGGTTTTCTCTGGATATATGCCCAGGAGTGGGATTACAGGATCATATGGTAGCTCTGTTTTTAGTTTTAAGAACTATTTTTTGTATCCTGGAACCAGTATATTCCTAGTAAGTCTGTTGGTTGGTTATTGTATTTATTTATTTATAGAAATAAATAAAAATTTAAATATATTTATAAATTTAAAAAAATTTATAAATTTATTTTTATAAATAAATACAAGTATTAATTAATGGAAAAATAGAGAATGAACAACTGAACAAGTAGCTATGAGGCTGAGAGTCTGTCCTCACTTCGATCAATAGTTGAAGCGTCCAGCCTTACTTGGTAGATTTCTATAACTGAGACCCCTCTCTCTCCTTCCTCTTTTTTCCTCCCACTTACCTTCTGCTCGTTGGCCATACATACACTAAATTTTGGTCAAATAAAAAGTACTTCCTCGGGGCTTCCCTGGTGGCGCAGTGGTTGGGGGTCTGCCTGCCGATGCAGGGGACACGGGTTCGAGTTTTTAGTTTTAAGAACTATTTTTTGTATCCTGGAACCAGTATATTCCTAGTAAGTCTGTTGGTTGGTTATTGTATTTATTTATTTATAGAAATAAATAAAAATTTAAATATATTTATAAATTTAAAAAAATTTAAAATCCCTTCTTTTGGGCTTAGTCAGTCTATTGTTTTGCAAATCCAAGTAATGTTTCTCCATGCTCCCACCTCTTCACTCATCAGATAGATTTCAAATAACTCCAGTTGTCCAGCAAGTAGTAGTGTGGTGGTAAGTATTACCTGGTGCCTCTGTACAGAGGGAAGCCATTTAGTTTGAAGAGTTGGTATACTTACGAATTTCTATGCAGCCAAATAAGCAGACAGGAAAAGCTCCCACCACAAGATACCTTTGTACTGTCACCCTTCCTCTTCACTGGCATTTTTAGTAATGTGAAGTATAGTGATTGGTGATAAATTTAGGGTTCCAAGCAAAATAATTTTGTATTTTTAAGAGTTTCACTGGTTCTTGTGGCTGTTTCCTGTCTCTGGCAATCCCTATAGCCCTGGCGGGATATTCTTTGATGCTCTTTTGAGTGTCTGGAGGACAAAATTGATAAAGAACCAAAAGAAAACGTTTTCCATTACTTCTGCTGCATCTCCACTTCTTCCTACCCTCCTAGTTTAGTGAAATGGCAAGGATTTTCAAGTGTCCTGGTGCCATTTTCTGCACTCAGTTTGATTAAAATGACAAGGTTCATGTCGCTATTGTTGATTCTTCCTTCCCTTGAATTAGTTCACATTTATCACGTAACTTCAGTATATGTTATTAAAAAACTAATAGCTAATGAATTTGACAGAACAATAAAATTATCTCCAATTACATCATAATTTGATGCTATGAAATAATAAGTTTGTTAAGAAGAGAAGGTGAGAAAATGAATATATCAACCCAAATATTCATACCAGTGCACAGACGGTTGCTGCAGTGATGCTTCCTGACCATGCAGGGACACTGTTTCCCTGCAAACAGCCCAGTGAACAGCACAGTCTTTAAAAAAAAAAACCCACAAAACAGTGAAATACATTCCTAGGAATGAAAACGTCTCCAATATAAATCCATTGTTGCAGTTTATCATGCTGATAGAAAAATGAACCACACTCGGGCAGAAACGCTTTGAACTGAGAAACTAAATATTTGAAGTATGTTCTAAATAAGTCAAAGGGACTGATTATCTTGTTTGAACAAACCAGCTGCTGAACTCAAAGTTGTTTGCTCCACTGGAACAAGCCATATGGACTCTTGAGTCTTGCTTGTGTTCAATCAGATTTAAACTTTAACTTCAACATATGTAAAAATGGCTTGATGCCTAGACTTAAATTTTCCAGTACCTATGCCTCTAAAAGGAAGATGCTCGATTTCCTAGTTAGGCATTCATATAAGAATGTAATAATGGAGGGCTTCCCTGGTGGCACAGTGGTTAAGAATCTACCTGCCAATGCAGGGGACACGGGTTCGAGCCCTGGTCCGGGAAGATCCCACATGCCACGGAGCAACTAAGCCCGTGCGCCACAACTACTGAGCCTGTGCTCTAGAGCCCGCGAGCCACAACTACTGAGCCCATGTGCCACAATTACTGAAGCCCGCACGCCTAGAGCCCATGCTCCGCAGCAATAGAAGCTACCTCAGTGAGAAGCCTGCACACCACAACGAAGAGTAGCCCCCGCTCACCAGAACTAGAGAAAGCCTGTGCGCAGGAACAAAGACCCAACACAGCCAAAAATAAATAAATAAATTTATTTTAAAAAAAAGAATGTAATAATGGAAACCTAGAATGATAAGCTTTAGCATGAGAATGTGTAAAGAATGTGGACTGGGTTATTTTGGTGGGTGGCAGGTAAACTATTTCATAAGAAAAAAGCACCTAGAAATGTCTTTTATCAGCATAGAAATGCGGGGCACCTTGCAGCTGTGAAAACCACAGAAATATCCTCCCTCCTTTTCTACAACTAGTGTCCTCCCTCTCCCGCCTCCACAGCACTTACCACTCTTGAGGTAATTGCCTGTTCGTTCTGTCAAGTCAGGGATTGTTTCTCTCTTGCTCTCGTTGTCTGGTCAGCTCCTGTCACTAAGTGCATTTGGGGACTGAAACTTCGCTGTTAGGGGACCATGTCTTAGGCTCTTGTGTGTCCCCTTGGTAGGCACTCGTGTATTTTCTGAATCAAAAAAGAATTCAATCTTATTTCAGAATCTGTTTTGATACGTTTTCCACTTCGTTCAGCCTTTACCTGTAGTCACAAAGAAAGGTCTCTCTTTCCCTTCGGCTTTCAGGTTAGGGTGACCAGCTGTCCCGTTTTGCCTGGGACGGAGGGGTTGCTCAGGACACAGGACTTCCAGTGCTAGAACTATAAGAAAGTTGCCAGCAGTCAGGGATGAGTTGGTCACCCTAGTAAAAGTGTACACCTGTTAAAGGTCCCTGGGGATAGAGTAGCATTTTCAGGCTTTAGAACAAAAGAAAACCTCAGAGAGGGAAGCCAGTCACGAAGAGTCACCTGGCTCACATAGATAGAAGCTGCTATTATGATTATAGCTGGGGTGGGAGAGTAGATTCTCCGGCTAGAGGTGGGGCACCCTGGCCTGTGAGTGCAGCAAGATGCAGCCTTAAATGATGGTTGTTAAGCCCGAGGATGACCAGAGAGGTGAACAGAAAATGCTCATTACCAAGGAATGTGCTTTGTGAGACTAATTGCCTCTCCTCTGCCTGGTATATATTTTATGCATGAACAACTTTTTGATTTAGAGATGGGATGGATAAAAAAGCTTTCAGTAAAAAGGAAAAATTGCCCTTAAAACTCTACCCAGATGTAGCTGCATTCAATTTAGAAAGGTAACATTGCGTCAGATAAGGGTCAGCCAGTTCACAATGGCGAGAGGCTGAGGCTGTGACAGTGCAGGACCTGGATGTGTTGATGTGACAATGGAGAGTTGGCAGGAGCTGAGATGTCCCACCCCCAGCCAAGTCCCCAAGCCATCAATCTTGGTGGCTTAAGCTGGAGATCAAAACACAGTGAAATAGCAGAGGAGTCTCAGAAAATGTCTTATCATTTCAGATAGATGGCAATAAGTATCCAGATTTGGCAGATGAAGGTCTGTGTGTTCTTTTGGTGCAAACTTGAAACATTTGCTCATAAATAGAAAAGAGAATTGGAGAATAAGCTCAGCCAGAACTGATAAAAGTGGTTAGGAACTAAGAGCTTTAGGGAAAAAAAGGGTGCATTCCCCACCCCCCACCCCTGCTTTTTCTTTTGGTGCAAGACAATATGGCTTATTCCCACCAATCTAACGTTTAGATTTAAAAAATAGAATAACTCTGTTTCTAGTACTGATAAAAAATAAAATGGAGCCAACTAACTGTTCCATCGTCCAGTAAGAAGTCTACAGAAGACTTGCTTTAATGAAGAGATAATAATTAGCACTTGAATTCTTTATATGCAAATGGATAGTACTAACTTCCTCAAATCTTACTCATCCGATAAATCTACCAATGAAAGATGTGACATGCAAATAGAGATTGGAATCCACCCTTCTTTATAGCTTTCTCTCCACCTGTTCAATGCCTCACCCTCCCTGTTCCACACTTGGTCATTCACTGATTCATTCATTCACTCACTCATTCATTCAACAAACATTTATTGAGCACCTACTGTGTGTCAGGAGATATGCTAAGTGGCGGGATAGAACAACTAATAAGACCTGATCTCACACTCAGTTAATTCATCCAAAGTAAACCAGCCACCACAGACAGGATTGTTGTACAGAGTAGGATGGGCCTGGCAGAAGGGCATTGAGGGAACTCTACATAGGTGTCATGGGGGTAGATGAGGGGCACTTCTCTGTGTTCGTCATAAGCTGAGGGTGTGATTATCACAAATTCGAGGGCTGGGACCCTTAACTGAATGAATGGCTGGCTGTGTTCTGAGGGGCTTTTAGCCTCAGATGAGAAAGAAAAGTTTCTGGTTGGAAGATCCATTAATGAAATAGGAAGGTTACCAGGCTTGGCCAGGGGCTGAGGAGAAGATTCTTTCTCCCCCATCAATCAGTGGGACGTGGGTGCAGCACTTGGCAGAAGCGCAGCAGTTAGGAGATGTTCTATGTCTGTTAGTTATCTGCCTCTTCCCCCCCACCCTTCCCTTTACTTGCTTCCTACAAATCTATATATTTATATATGGCAAATATATATAACATATTATGTATATGCTATATGTATTATCATATAAATATAGATACAAATACCTAAATATTTATCAATCTATAGATTTATAGGTGTTCGGCTTTCAGTGACAACTTATGTAAAGTCAGATTAGTAGACGGCTCCTTAGAGAACTCTATTGACACCTGACAGAAGGTTCTGAAAGAAGATGCAGGCATCAGCGAGATCCTGTGTAATTACAGAGAATGGAGTTTTCATGATCATCGTGAACTAAATTTACTAGTTGCCAAGAGGCATCAGAGTGGTTCTCTTTGAAAGAAGGGGTGGCAGAGGAACAGCTGCAGCCACACCTGACCTGCAGGCCTGTTCTTTCTGAGTAACACAGTGCTCAAAAAAATCAGTAGGGTGTGTTTTCCCCAGTGTGCCACCGTCCCCACCTGTCCTTAACTGTCTTACTACCTTTATCCAGATAGATTCTGAAGAAACTAGGATCTGCAGACCGTGAAGTGTGGGAAGATCCTGGGCCTGGGAGGAAGGAAGAGGGCGTTTGCTCCCAGCTAATCCCTTTCCTTGTCTAGGATCTTTTTTTTTTTTTTTTTTGCGGTACGCGGGCCTCTCACTGTCGTGGCCTCTCCCGTTGCGGAGCACAGGCTCCGGACGCGCAGGCTCAGCGGCCATGGCTCACGGGCCCAGCCGCTCCACGGCACGTGGGATCCTCCCGGACCGGGGCACGATCCCGTGTCCCCTGCATCGGCAGGCGGACTCTCAACCACTGCGCCACCAGGGAAGCCCTAGGATCATTCTATTGTTGTAAAATTGGAGATCATTTCCTATACCAAGATTCAGTAATTCTAGAGTCTATCTGATTAGAAAGAGAGAGAAAGAAAGAGCGAGAGGTTCATGATACGGTCATAAACCAACAGCACTGTGTTAAAACCAAAGCAAGTTATGTGATAGGATATATGCCCGGCTGAGGGATGGCGTGGGAGTTTGGAGTTTGGGGTGAGCAGATGTAAGCTATTATATATAGAATGGATAAACCACAAGGTCCTGCTGTATAGCACAGGGAACTATATTCAACATCCTCTGATAAACCAGAATGGAAAAGAATGTAAAAAAAGAATATATATATATATATATATATATAAAGAAAAGTATGTGTTAAGCCGTCTTAACAGAAAACATCCATCAAATGAACGTATCTAGTGATGACCACTGGCATGGATTCTGCTTTGATAGTGATGTTCGGAAGGTGAGGTCTCCTGGTTCCTGCCTGGAGAATCTGTGGGTCCCCGTCAGCTAACCCTCCCCTGGACTGTGCCTGCAAAGTACAGCCAGAGGATGTACCTTGTGTACTTTGTGTCACAGACCTGTGATGTGTTTCAGGTCCCTCTGGGTCGCCCGGCCTGAACGGCTTGCACGGTTTAAAGGGTCAGAAAGGCAGCAAAGGCACTTCAGGTAAGAGAAAACCCTTTGCAGGAGGCTGAACAGCAGGCAGGGGACCACGAGAGTCTGCTGGTATTTCCTCCCTTCACAAAATTCGGATGCGAAACTAGGACAGTGGTTTAGCTCAGAATCACAATGTTGGAACTGTTTTTAGTGCTGGTGATGACATATAAAAAAGACACTTGAGAAAACCCAATTTAAGCAGGAATGGTTGTTAACAGTGCCTTTTGTTGTTACTGCTTGTGACTGTCTATTAAAAATACTCTGAATAATCGCTTAGGTGGAGCTAGCTTCCAAAATGTTACGAAGAACCAATAAATAGTCGGGATTTGGGGGTATTGTTTTGTTTTATGTATAGTCGTGCCAAGTACAACCACGTGGGTCTAATTAGTACTTCTAGCATCCTTCAATAGCCTGCTGCTAAAACAAATTACCTGAACAAATTGCTGTTATTTTTGATACCACAGATAGGCTAATCATCAAGATCTTAGCTTGTTCCATTATTTGGATAGAATGCACATTGGTTGCATTAGTTTCTCAGGAAAAGAGCTCGCAATCAGACGAGGTAGCTGGAATCAGACATGCAGATTTGGGGGACTGTTGGAAAAGGATTGGATTGCTGTGCTGCGTGGTTTGAATCTGTTGTTGAGGAGGGACAAAACCTTGATACGGTTTGGAAGGTCAAGAAGTAATTTACCTCACGTAGGATTCAGTTAGCGGCTCTTCCAAATAGTCTGGTAAAACGTGTGCCCTCTCCAAGAAACCAGTGAAGTTCTGCCTTTTCATCGTGAAACTGCACATTCCTTCTGTTTATTTGCCGGTTTCCACCTTAAATTTCAAGCCAGTTTATTCACAATCACTTATCGTCGGATCTCATTCGTTTCACTCTTTCCATTGTAGAGGTTGAAGGGTCAGTATTGTCAGTAAGCTGTTGTGTTTTGAAATCTGGGAAATAACCATAAAATAAATCAAAGCTATGCTGGACAAGTGTGACGGGTCGTAAGACAGGAGACGGCGACCCAGGAAGGGTGTGCGGCCATCTGGGTCACCGTTACAGCCAATGTTGAGCCTCAGCAGGACCGGCAGCATCCCTGTCACATGACTATTTGGAAGCAGTTCCTTTCCAGGCCCCACAGCAGGGACACACCAGGAGAAGATGCAGTGCTAATGCTGTTTTCCTCGTTTAGGTTCCCATAAAATGGGCCCACCTGGTCCAGTGGGAATGCCCGGGCCAAAAGGCGAGACAGGAGACCCCGGGAGCCCAGGAATTTCTCCTCCAGGACTTTTCGGAGACAAAGGTCCCCCAGGTCCCCCAGGTAAGAAGAAGCATGCTTTTCCCTTCTCTCAGTAACTAAATCCAAGCCTTCCAAATGTAATGAGACTAACAACTGAACATGTCCCTTCTCAGGGAGACCTGGACCGCCTGGTCCTGCAGGTGCCCCAGGAAGAGCTCTTAAGGGTGACATTCCGGACCCGGGTCTGCCTGGAGATCAGGGACCTCCTGGTCCCAGTGGTCCAAGAGGTATGAGAAGAATCATGGCAAAGGATGGTGATGCCCCTTTCCTTAGATGCTGCCAGCTCTGTAGGGATGGAGGAGCAGAGAGTAGCAGCCCCATCGATGTGGCAGATGGAAACAGGGGGAGTGTGGGCAGTGGCGGGCTCCCAGGACCGGTGCTTAGGCCCCTCACACTTCTGTTTCAACTCCATCGGACCACCTCTGACTCAGAGCAAGCCTTTCCCGTTGTCGGCTCGAGGCTGAGCGTGAGGGTGCAGAAGTGACAAGCAGGAAGCCATCGTGTGGGTCTCAGCGTCCGCACAGAGAGCACTGCTTCTGGCCCAGGGTGACAGGACCCAGGCCTGACTCACACACAGGAACACTCTCCTCGTGTACTGCTGACATTACGTGTCGTTCCTCGTGTCACTTCACTGGGACAGACTCTAGCCAGTCAATATTTAACAAAGTAAGACTGGACCAGAGATGGTCAGGGGGTTGGAAAAAGACTGTGGCTCAGTGCAATCTTTTGCCAACTGGCAGGCGATCACATTCCTACTAGCTCACAGAACTCTTCCAGAGAGACAGAAACCTTAAAATCTTCAGCATTTTAGTAAGGGTAGGATAAAATATATAGTTCTCTTTTACACTGAGAAAAATAAAAATGTGCTGAGAAGTTTAGAAGCTAAGTAGGAATTGAATTTGGGCTCAATTCCCATGTGTAGACTCTGGTTTTCAAATAGGATTTTAAATTTAATTGAGCGGATATTCCTTTTTCATCAGCCAGATTTTCTTAAAAGCCTATTATCTCTCTCTCTGTCCACCCATCCATCTACCCATACATTCATCTACCCATCTATCCATTTACCCATCCATCCATCCATCCATCATCCATCCATCCATCGTGTGAAAGCAGCAGGATGGCAATGCAAAACAAAATCATAAACTGATACTGCCAAAAGGAGTGGCTCTGAAAAGAAGGAAGGCTTTGCTTAGCTCATTTTGTTTAACAGTTACTAACAGACTATTCACACCATTTCTCAACTTGGCCTCCAGTATTAGACATACTGTTTCACCTCTGATACTACTGACTTAGTTATTCCAATTCCTTGCATCCCTTGCTTGTAAGCCATTAAATTCCTCTCCTTAAGAAGCTCGAAGGCAGCCAGCATGCACATTTGACTGAAAGAATCTTTTTGCCTACTCTCTGTGGTCAGGACTACCCGGGCCTCCAGGGCCCCCTGGGAGGGTTGAACTTCTGAAAGGTGAACCAGGTGACTGTGGTCTGCCGGGGCCTCCAGGTCCCCCAGGCCCACCAGGCCCTCCAGGACGCAAAGGCTTCCCAGGATGTGATGGAAAAGATGGCCAGAAAGGTATGAATGCAAGTAGTTCTTTAAGTAGTACTGGATGACTTTCATTATTTAGCCCTTAAGGGTCTGGGGTATGCACCACTATGAGGTATTTCTCATTTCCTGTGGAAATAGTGACTACATTTCCAAAATGTCCTGACTTTCCCAGAGTCCTAAAATTTGGGTAATAGTTGGACAAGTAAGAAGAAGAAACACAAGTTCATCTTTAGCCCCTAATAACATACTTGATAATCTTCTAGACAAGAACTAAACAATAGAAATTTAATGCAAGCTACGTATGTAATTAAAAGATATAGTAGCCACATTTTCAAAGTAAAAAGAAACAAAAGAAATTTTCATACTTTATTTTATTTAACATAATATATTCAAATATTATTTTAACATAAAATCGATATGAGTTATCAAAGGGATAATTAGGTCTGGCTGTATAAGCCTGGTTCTTGTCCCAAATAGGACACTCCTTTCTGCTGCTGAAATCTGGTGTGTATTTTACACTTATGGCACAACACAGCTTGGACTTGCCAGTTTCAAGTGTTCAGTAGCCGCCTGTGGTTAGTGGCTTCTGTATTGGACAGTTCAGTTTTAGACTGCTGACTTTGTCTTTTTATAATCACAAGAGTCTCCATTACTAAATAGTCTCCCACTATTTAAGGCTAAAATATTTATTTTAACTAATTTTTACCTAACTGCTAATGTTTGGGGACCTTAGTTTTTGGTTACGAGAATTTTAGAGAATTATGAGGTGCATAGGACATTTTGTTGAGAAGAGACCAATAAAGCTTATGCATTTTACCTCCCTTATGTCATAAATAAGGAAGCTTGATACCAGAGAAGCAAATGTTGGGCTTCCCTGGTGGCGCGGTGGTTGAGAGTCCACCTGCCGATGCAGGGGACACGGGTTCGTGCCCCGGTCCGGGAAGATCCCACATGCCGCGGAGCGGCTGGGCCCGTGAGCCATGGCCGCTGAGCCTGTGCGTCCGGAGCCTGTGCTCCGCAGCGGGAGAGGCCACAACAGCGGGAGGCCCGCGTACCGCAAAAAAAAAAAGCAAGTGGACTTGGGTTGGGATTCCAGGGAGGGTTTCCCTGGCATGGTCTGCACGCTACAGAATGAGGAGCACTTGCTGGACAGGGGGAAGGAACAGTATGTGCGAGGTACTGAGTGGCTGGTGTGGCTGAAACTGAGAGAGTGAGGAAGAGGGGGTGGGAACTCAGGGTCGGTGGTCTCCAGACAGTGGAGCATCTTTCCTTATTTTTCCTTTCCGTCACGGTCCTTTGACTGTCTCCAGAGAAAGTTCAAGATGACTGGGCTTTTCATTCTAATTTAGTTTTGTCTTGGTCATGGAAAAATATTCCTTAGTCCGGTTGATGGGTAGTTATCTGACAGAGGCAGCTCTTCTCGACCTCGCAGAAGAAAGTTGGGGTCTATTCTGCACTCTAAGGCTGGCTTTGCCCTGCATTTTGCTGGAGCGAACCTCTGAATTCAGTCCATTGAGCTGTCATTATCTTTATATTGCTTCCTTCTAGTGCCCTCCTTTTCATGTGTCTGTTTTAGGACCAATGGGATTCCCGGGGCTGCAGGGGCCACCTGGAACTCCTGGGCCACCTGGAGAGAAGGGTTTACCTGGACCTCCAGGCAGACAGGGGCCCTTGGGTCCTCCAGGTAAGCTTCTAATGCCTAGTCATCTCCACCCAGCAGCCTCCATACAGTGTTTTGTTGAAATAGTTACGATGAGGGTCATCTTTCAGAAGGTAATTATCCTGAAATTACCAGCAAATTCTAATGTTAAGCTTTTTCTGATGAAGATTATGTTTCTCTCAGGCTGCACTGCAAAGTCTCAGGTTTGTTAAACTTATTTATTATCAGAGCAAGTAAGTTTGAAAGTTAGGAGTTGATTTTCCGTGTACTGTTTCTAAGGTAAATACCCATAAATCTGTGTTCCCTCACACAGGAGGCAAAGACTGATTTGATTATTGTATGTGAAGACAGTATATTCAGTTCCTGCCCCCAAATTCCCTCCTATCGATTCTCCTAGATGTTTTATTAAACTTTTCCTGTAAAGTACATTAGTTGCTATGAAGATGAAAGGCTATTCGATTTAAGCTCTGTAGACAACAGGTTTTCATCAGAGAGTCAAAATAAGCAAAGAAAGGGTTGGAAGGGCAAACAGACGTGTATTTGAGATTGGCAGGAGTAATGCCTTTGAAGATCCTAAATCAATACTATGACAGTATGGTGTCAGTTCAGAATATTTTGCGATCTCGTAAATGAGCTCTCTAGTCTAAAGAGTAAGTACACTGCTCTGCTTTATGATGGATCACGGAACTACATGATAAAGAACTTATACCATGATTCATCTCTTATTTCCCTTCTGTGCATAATCTATAAAACTTGGCAAATTAATATGGAATTTTCAGAAGCCTTCGAATGGACGGAACTTCTGCATACATTAAACTGGGGCATATTTGCCGTAAGAACTCAACTCGAATTTTATATTGTGCAAGGGAGTTTCCCTTCAGGACTTTCTAGATATGAAAACTCCGTTAATCATAGATGTTCTTGTCAGTAACATTGATGTGGACTTTTTATGTAAATAAGATGCTGTCATTCTACTTGTCATTTCACTTTTGTCCTAATTCACACATTTATAATCTCTTTCTGCCGTATGAAAATCGTTGTGTGGCCTCATGGTTTGGGCTTTGGATCTCTCCAGGTTCCAGAGGTAAGCATTGCTATAAGATGAATAATTTCCTCTAAATCTCATTTGCAGTCATTTCCGTACTTGCCTTTTTCACTGCATGTGTGAGTGCAACTTTGTTGCATCTTTCAGATGGGGTGCTGTAATTATATTGGGTTTTAATGCCTTTGCTTCCTCGTTACAGATATGGTAACCCCATATTAGAGTGCCCCAATGCTGAGCCTCCTTACAGGTTGTCAAGGTGGCATGGAGACTCAGCTTATAGAATTTCAGTTCAGGCACAGAGTATGAGTGCGTTCTCTGTGAAAGGCTACAGTACATACCAACGCAGGTTTCCTTTCTAAATTCTACAATATAAATACAGAGAACGTCCCTAAAATAAGTAGTATCAACAACATGAAAAGCTGGGTCCTTACTACCCAGTAAGGGGCTGTGACGAGCCTTTCCCATCACACCCAAAGTCCACTGTCAAGGAGCAAGTTTCTTTGTGTGTTAAAATGAAAATGCCATTATTCTTTTCAACTAAGTGTTCACTCAATCCTCCACAACGCGAAAGCAACATATGATTTTGTGTCTGGCACTTTTAAAGAGAATAAAAAGAGTTTCTCAAAAGAAGAAAAGAAAAATCGTGAAAGTGTGCATTTGTTCTTTCCAGGCCTCTGTTATTAACCCTAAGGAACGTTGCCCTGAATACAGACACCGTTTATTATTTTTAGGGCCCTTACAAGAGATACCTCGGCCCCTTTCTTTCAGCTTCTGGTTTGTCAAAAAGTAAAGAAATGCAAAATCAGAAGTTTAAGAAATCCTGCTATTTTAAATGTTTATATTTTGAAATTACTATTGTATATTTAATGAGTTTCACTTCAGTCCTTTTAGTGTCTCTCTGACTGTATATATAAACTCACTGGAATATAACATCAACATCCTAAATGTGAAGTGCCAGCCAAATGCCCGCCCATCCTCCACTAACCTGCTTCCTCCCCTCTACCCTCACTGGTGGATTCCCACCATAATGCACCAGATTATCCAGGGAAAGTAGGAAATACCTACATGCATCTCTCTCAAGTCCCTCAGAGCGAAAAAGCCAAGTTTTACATTAAACTGTATGTACTGTAAAAAGGTCTCTAACTTGGTGTCACTTGTGGTTTCACACAATATTTTCGAGGAGTTTAAATTCCAAACAGCTTATAGGGTTCTAGTTCATTTTCCCACAGGCAGAGTAAGTACCGTGTAGACTACGTTGTCACTGTGGCCAGGTTTTCTAGGATTTTCTCACTGCTTTATCACTGTCCTTAAAATGATTTTGCACATTTGTATGAATTTTAAGAAAACCATAAGTAATCAGTGATGTGTCTTACAATATGTTGCATTTCTTAGAATTCACCACGTAGGTGTTCAGAGTTCTCAGGGAAGGCATTATGGGGTGCAGGTGAAGAGGGCAGTTTTGGAGCCAGGATGTCTTGGATTTTTATCTGGACTGTGCCATGTAGTAGCTTCGTGACCTTAGGTATGTTGCTTATTTACCTGAGCCTGACTTTTCTTCCCTGTAACCTTCTAATGACAGCAGCACACACACACGGGCTGGGTGGGAACATTCAATCATAAAGCACTTAGCACGAGGTCTGATGCGTGATGAAGCATCCAGTAAGTGTTAGCTGTTAGCATTGTGGCTTAGTGTTATTATTTCTTTTTCCTTGTGGAATGTTTGCAGGGTGACCGAATGAAGATTTAGCAAAAAAAAAAAACAAACCCAAACGCAGTTTTTAGAGCTGTGAATGTACCCAAGAAGAAAAAAAATATTAAACCTTTAGGGCAGTGATTCTCTAAGTGAGATTCCCCATGTCAGCACCGTCAGCTTTACCTGGGCACATGTTAGATATGTAAAATGTTGCCCCGCACCTCCAGACCTACTGACTCAGAAACTCTGGGCTCTAACAAGCCTGACAGATGATTGTGATGTGCTGACGTCAGAACTGCAGCGTTCCGGTGGTGCTTCTTAGCCCTGGCTAATATTGGAATCGTCTGGAGAGTTTAAAAAATCAGTAATGCCTGGGTTCCACCCCCAGAGATTCCTTTTTAATTATCTAGATGGGATGCTGGCAGCGGTATCTTTGAAAAGCTCTGCAGATGGGATTATTGTAAAATCAAGCTTGAGGGCACTGCCCAGGCCACATCCTATACCAATGAAACCAGTATTTCTGGAGTGGGACCCAGAAATCAGTATTTTTATAACTCGCCTGGATAATTCCAACGTGCGCTCAAGGTTGAAAGTCACTGCCTCAGTGCCTCTAGCAGTCCTGAAATTGTCCCCTTGAGTAGCAGACGCTCTGGAAACCCAGGTGGCTGCAGTGTAGACAGATGAATTAGGGTGATGTTAAGCTGGGTATGAGGAACACACCGGGACCTCTCCCCATGCCACCTGTGGCCAGCTCCCGGTAAGAAATGGCCCAAAGATTGCGAATCCTGTGAAGGTCACCACACGATCGCTGTCACGGCCCATTTTCACTATTTCATACTTCTTTTGCTTTCTCTGAGATCCCATTCACTCACTCATTCAGGCATTCAGTCAGCAGAAAGCATTCTAGAAGTTTTCACAGCGAACAAGACAAAGCCCCATCTTCACAGAGCTGACACTGGATGCTTGAAGATGCTCGATAACGTTTCAGCGTAGTGTCAGAAGCCCATCCAGCTCGAGACGGCAGAAGGACCTGGTTCCTAAGCATTTGAATCCCTCACACAGGTGGTGATTCTAATTTCAGGTGAACCTGGGCCCCCTGCAGACGTGGATGCTTGCCCCCGAATCCCGGGGCTTCCTGGGGTACCAGGCCCAAGAGGACCAGAAGGAACCATGGGGCCCCCCGGAATGAGAGGCCCCCCAGGACCAGGTATGGGCCTCACACTGATTGTTACTGGCAGCATGGATCGCTGAAATGAAGATCTGGGTGTTTGCTACGTAGCTTTTTGGTACGGAGCCACAACAACTAGTGGGGATGAAGCAGTGGACACCTCCTTCCCCTCAAACATTTTCTCTGCATCTGTCCAAAGGTTTAATCATGTAGTAACAGGATCGACACATCCCTTCTGTTGTGATGAGGAACGCCTACTTTAATCTTTTACTTGTGGGCAGCTTTTGGGCATGAGTTTTTTTTTTTGTTTTTTTTTTTTTTGCGGTACGCGGGCCTCTCACTAATGTGACCTCTCCCGTTGCGGAGCACAGGCTCCGGACGCGCAGGCTCAGCGGCCATGGCTCATGGGCCCAGCCACTCCGCGGCATGCGGGATCTTCCCGGACCGGGGCACGAACCCGCGTCCCCTGCATCGGCAGGCGGACTCTCAACCACCGAGCCACCAGGGAAGCCCGGGCATGAGGTTTTGAAACCTCTTAGCACCACAGAGTAGATGCTCTGTGAGTAGTCATTATTAGGTGTTGATTTGACCTTGAATTAAAAACAATTGAATTGGGACCCAGTGGAGCAGAACAGCCTACAGGAAGGGAGAAGGAGGTATATCACTTGGAAGAGGAAAAGGGAAGAGGGGGAGGGTCACGATAAATTATGGCAAAGATCGCGTCATTCATCTAACGGATCTGAGCATTGCTCAGTCATTGTCAGGGTGGCAGGATTCTTATTTAAGTATTTAAACCAAACCATTCCTTTAAAAGGTGCCCTCCCAATGGTTTATTTTCTCTTCATATATCCCCATCTCATTGGGTAATTTACAGAGATTAGAGAGTTTGGCTGGTCATCTAGAGATAACTTATCTTTTTAGACCAGTGGCAGTGCCTGTGGTTCTAGATACCAAATTCTAGAAACAAATGTGCAAATTCGCCTAAGAGGCATGAAACCATTCCTCTTCCTGGCTTTCCCACTGCCCAGCTGCGGCTCTGGCTCCTTTTGGTTCAGGGCCAAAGAAATTGGAAGTAAAACCGAATTTTGCACCACCTGTTTTTCCTTGTGTTTCCCCAAACCCAAGTAGCTAAGGACTCAAGAGATGTCCCGGTCCGCTGGAGTCTGCGTAGTTCTTGGGTAGCATCCCGAACAGCTCTGGAGCCTTGTTTATGTTAGTATATGGGGTTCTGTTGTTTGTGTTTGCTGCATTGCATCTGCGTTTGTGCGGTCAGTTAATTGAGTGTGGATGGGAGCAACTTCCTTTAACGGCCCACGGGCGCTGGGAATTGAGAGTAGTTACTTTTTTTTTTTTGGCACTCTTTGCATGAATAAACCCTTAGTCAGTCAATGAACTCATCACTCAACCTTATTTTAAAACCAAGCTGCCTTGTTGTGTATATATCTGCAATATTATGGGCTGGTCCCATCCCCCCTTTAAAAAATTAACTTTCAAGTAGAAGATGTGGCCTGTAATGGGTTTCTGCAAATTCATTTCAGAGAATACTTCCAGAACCCCTCAACTCTTTTTTTTTTAATATTTATTTATTTTTGGCTGCATTGGGTCTTCATTGCTGCACGCGGTCTTTCTCTAGTTGCAGAGCGTGGGGGCTACTCTTCATTGTGGTGTGTGGGCTTCACATCGCGGTGGCTCCTCTTGTTGTGGAGCACAGGCTCTAGTCGCGCGGGCTTCAGTAGTTGTGGCACGTGGGCTCAGTATTTGTGGCTTGCGGACTCTAGAGCGCAGGCTCAGTAGTTGTGGCGCACGGGCTTAGTTGCTCCGCGGCATGTGGGATCTTCCCAGGCCAGGGCTCAAACCATGTCCCCCTGCACTGGCAGGCGGATTCTTAACCACTGCGCCACCGGAGAAGTCCCCCTCTACTCTTTATATGCAGTACTAGGCGTTGTGGGCAATACAGATGTGAATGAGATATGGGTCTCACAGCCTCATGGTAGACATAGCTGGCAGATCATAAGTAATTCTAAATAATGGGAAATTATAATTCGTGTTTTGAAGGAGTTTCAAGCAAAAGGCATTAGGAAAACGGGATGGGGAGAGGTAATTCCAGCCTGGAGGATTGTAGGACTTTTAAGACCCCAGCAAGAGCTGACCTTTGAGCAGAGCTTGTAAGGAGAGATTGGACTTGGAGGAACCAGAATTGTCCAACAGGGAGATGGCAGGAGCGCAGCTGGGGCAGGTTGGCCTAATAATCCAGAAACTGAGAACCGGCTACATCTTTGCTGCTCACAGTGTGGTCTGAGGACCAGTGGCAACTGAGGCCACCCTCCAGACCCACCTAATTGGAATCTGCATTTTAACAAGATCCCCAGAATATTTGTGTATACATTCAAGTTTGAGAAACCCTAACTATATTATATGAATGCTGTCCTCAAAGTAGTCAGCTAAGAGTGATGCCTTCTTGAGTGACTCAGTCCTAGCTCTAGGTTAAAGTCACCTGGAGGGGCTTGAAAAAACACTGATGTCCAGGGCTCATCCCAGACCAGCAAAACTCAGAGGGAGACAGGGCCCGAGCATCAGTGTTTTGAGAAAGCTGCCCGGATGACTGTAGCAGGCAGCCAGGGCTGAGACCCATTGCTTCACCCCAATATCATTAGAGACCAGACAGGTAGTTGGGTTCACTTTGGTGGCTTTGGAAAATAACCGAAGAAAGTGACAAAGAAAAAAAATCAAATGGGCAAATTCTGCACACTTTTAACTTAGTAGTTATCTTGGGCACATAAAAGATTCTCTCTGCATAGATTGTGAGCTTCTGAAAGAGGGCTGACTGTCTCTGTGGTCCAGGTGTGATCACCTGTCATCTCGAATTCCTCCTGACTTGGGGTCGGATGGGCTTATCCAGCCGCAGGTGGCCACAGAACGGCCGTCTCTGGCTTCCCATGCCCTCTCCTTACTGATGTCACTGACCCTGCCTGCTGGCAGTGGGGACACTCGAGGCCACCGTTGTGCCACAGAATATGATTGTTATGTTAAAAAAAAAAGTGCACAGTCCTTCCCGGGAAGCATCACCCACTTTCCCCAGCCGTCTAACAGTGTGGGCTGCACTGCTCTGTGGTCCAGCTTCCCTGGAGCTCCTTTTGGCCCCGCTGTGTACCTGCTCCCAACCCACTGCTTTCTATGGGGCCCCCTCTTCTCTGTTACAGCCCCCAACCCAGCTCCTGTTGTAAAGAACCCTCTTTGCCAGCAATGTATTCCTTGGTCCCCTCTCCCTGTCTGCTCCCACTGGCCACCCTAGATGCATTGGCCGTGCTATCCAGTTACTGAAAAGTGACAGGTATATTCTGAGGGTCTAAAGTGGCCCAGCCGTGATGGACTTGCGTCATCTGTCCTTTTCTGAAGGCGATTCTTTCAGCAGGGTGTGTGGGGCTGTAAAGACCACCCCAAGGTTGGTTGTGAAGGATCAGCTGCCCCTGCGAAGTACCACCTTCGCTTAAAATGACATTGTGGTTTTCTTCCTGTTTTCCCTCAAAACCTCTTTCATTGCTAAGCTGATTTTGTATCCAAGGGCTGCTGCTGAAACCTACATAGAGAAAAACGAAGTTCTGACTCTTTGCTGTCCAGTATGAGTGGGTAATGGCCACACTAAGTAAAACTTGAGTCTGTTAAGAGCTCTCGATCACAGAAGGTCTAATGCTTCTCTACTCACACATCTCTCTTTTTTTTTTTTTTTTTTTTTTTTTGCGGTACGCGGGCCTCTCACTGCTGTGGCCTCTCCTGTTGTGGAGCACAGGCTCCGGACGCGCAGGCTCAGCGGCCGTGGCTCACGGGCCCAGCCGCTCTGCGGCATGTGGGATCTTCCTGGACTGGGGCACGAACCCGTGTCCCCTGCATCGGCAGGCGGACTCTCAACCACTGCACCACCAGGGAAGCCCCACACATCTCTTTGATCTACAACTTTTCCTTCCTGGGTGGCCCTCAAAGGCTGAGACTTCCTGTGATGAACGCAAAAGTGGTTTCCATTCTGGTTTGAACCGTCACTGCCTAATGGACTTCCCCACATCCTGTTGGGAGCGTTTATCTTCTAGTCAGCACGTGACTCTCTCAGAGGAGGGACTCCATCCAACATTGCTGGGCTTTTAGACGTAGGTCTGTTCTGTAAAACAAGTTCCAAGTAGAAAGCTCTGGGTACACAACTCGAGTTAACAAAAGCCTTCCTTCCTGACTCTCAGAAACATCATCTGCTGACAATTTCCCTTTGTCTTCCCCTAAAGGGAGCAAAGCCTCTATTGTAACATCTAGCAGGGAACTCTTTCCCAGACGGGGCGGTGAGCTCGTCGCATGTCCATACTTGGGAAGGAACGTCTGCTGCCTTGTCTGTGATACGCCCATTGCTTCACTGTCTCATTAGCCCTGGGCAGCCCTTTCCAGGATCACACAGTAGCCACGTGTTGGAATCACCTCGTTGGGTGGGAGAGAAAAGAGTGCTCTGAGCTCACTGTGCGGCCTCAGGTTCCTTCCGAGATAACGGATATTCTCTTCGAAGCTGGTGGAAAGAGATGCACCAACTCGCGTACCGCAGCGCCATCCAGGAAGAGGCTTCTGCCCAGTTAGACAGGGGAGGGTGTCCCTCCCCTCCATGGGGAGGAGAGGTTTCCTTTCTCACTTACTGAATGGTGACCATGTAAGAACGTAGTCCAGGCACTGCGGGACGTTCCAAGAGAATTTGTTTATGATCCAAGAGGAGACAGAGTGACATCACAGCACCCCGAAAGCCACGCCCAAGCTGAACGTAGTGTGACCAGCGTCGGGTGTAGGCGGGGTGGTGGCTGCTGGATGTGGGATGAAAAGAGGAGGTTTGTGGGGGCCACTTGGGCAGGCGATGTTAGGACAAAATGTAAAGGCAGTGACGTTTTCGGGGCGTGCACTTCAGATGGCTTTAAGGGTGCCTGTGTGAGAGCGGAGTCGAGTGAGATGTCTGGTTCCCTGAGTACGGCGGGCCCTATGCCACATCCTCAGGTGGCCCCCGCTGCCTTGAAGAACACGTCCCGGCGTGGAAAAGAGGGGCAGCTACTGAAGTGAGCCCTCTTGGACTTAATGGTTGGTTTTAGGCTAATTTGTGGCAGAGAGAGGGATTGGACAGAGAAGACTGATCCAGAAAGGGAGAGAGGGAGAGAGAATAGAGGTAGAGAAGGAAACCTTGAGGGACTAGTGATTCAGGTGATTCAGGTAATTAGGGGAAGGGCTGCAAAGTCCCCCTCAGGCAGGGACCAAATCTGCTACCCAGACCAAAGGAGATCGTGGCTAATGAACTTATGTCGTGGGCCAAAAGGAGCCAAACACTTAAAGAACCGCTCGAGTCTCAGTGTGACGGCCGGCCGCCGAGGCCCCAGGGAACACGCCTGAGCCCTGGTCACCAAGCAGGGTCTGGAGATGGATGGCGCAGCCTCTGCCCTCGGCCTGCCAGGCCTGTTTCCTCACTACACGTGGTCAGCACCATGGCCTTTCTTAGCCTGCGTCTCCCCACTGGTAGCCTGGCATGTGGGAGCACCTCGTCACGTGGCTCCTGTGAAGGCTGAACTGGATAATTTACATAAAGGGGTAGCACCTTGTAACCCTCAACAAGGAACTGTTGTTAAAAATTGCTGCTCAGGGCTTCCCTGGTGGCGCGGTGCTTGAGAGTCCGCCTGCCGATGCAGGGGACGCGGGTTCGTGCCCCGGTCCGGGAAGATCCCACATGCCGCGGAGCGGCTGGGCCCGTGAGCCACGGCCGCTGAGCCTGCGTGTCTGGAGCCTGTGCTCCGCAACGGGAGAGGCCACAACAGTGAGAGGCCCGCGTACCACAAAAAAAAAAAAAATTGCTGCCCTTGCTTTAAATTTAACCTGACTCTCAACTAAATGCTATTAAGTTGTATTCATTCCTCCATTCAGGCTTCCAAAAAATTATTCTTAAGGAAAATATTTAATTACAAAAGCCAGATGTGTTCAATGTTAAAAACAACAACAAAAAACAAACCAAAAAAACCCAACCAGGTCAAATATACAAGACTATGAAGAAAATGTGAAAATGTCTCACTCAACACCTCGCTGCTCTGGCTTCAGACCCTGACTCTGCCCATTCATGATTCATTGGCCTTAATTGATCAAGTTACTTGATCTCTTAGAGCCTCAATTACCCCCACTGCCAAGTGGAGACAGTATAACCCCAACTTCAGGTAGCTGCAGGGATGAAATGAGCCAGTGCAGGTTGGTCCAAATGGGAGGCCCAGGGCTGACACGAGGAATCCATGCAGTAAATGCTAGCCTAGTGGGTGTCACGTTGCTGTCATCACCACCATTGTGAACTTCCCTGCAGGGTGCAAAGGAGAGCCCGGGCTGGATGGCAGGAGAGGCGAGGATGGCCTTCCAGGGTCCCCTGGGCCTCCGGGACACAAAGGTGACATGGGAGAAGCGGGCTGCCCAGGAGTACCAGGTAAGGAGTTTCTGTTTCTCTTCTTTTCCCTGGCACAGTGGATCTAAGACTGTTTACAAGATCCCCTGCCTCTTAAGCATGTGCCTTAGACATCCACTCACCAGGCTTTAGGGAGACAAAGCAACAAGAACAGAACAGGATGTGTCCTCCACATTTTAACTGATACTCGACCATCATAAAAACAGGTCAAGGCCCTGTGTCCATTATTTTCCCAAAACACTGTACATTAACCTAAAAGGCTCTGCCATTTCCCCAGGTGAGCCTGGCATGGGCTGTGTGACTGCCGCTGAGAGGCCGTGCTGAAGATCTTGGGGATAGCGGGGGTGGTCTCACCTCTGCAACTGACTGAATCACTTGGCCTCTGGTTTTCTGAGTTCATTCATCTTGGCATACAGCCATCAATCAACTTATATAGAATACAAGGCTGTTCCTTAAGAAAAATATTTGAGAGTGGGCCTTGGATGAGAAAAGACTCTACAGAATATAAATTTGAACTATAACACACTAGGCAATACGTTAGGGCCCAAAGACTCCCAGATACCCTCTCATCCTTGGAGAGTATCTGTCTGGCAGTACCGGGTTACTAATGAGAAGCAGGTGAAGGGGTGGGAGAGGGACTGAGGACGGGGCACTGCGGGAAAATGGAAGCTGCAGTCCAAAAGCAGCAGCTCAGCTTCTGCTCTGTAGAAATTGTTGCCCTGTAGAAATGCGGGCTCAACGTTCCCTACACTCTGCTTTTCTAGCCGGAAATCTTAACTCATCAAATCTTGGTAAGTCAAACAAAACACGTGAGCATGATGCAGTCCGCGAGCTACCACTTTGTAACTTCTGGTTTATAGATGAGAAGAGCTGCCAGTCTTCCAGAAACAACACAGTTTAAAAACACCGTTTGATTTCAGAGTCTAACCTCACCTTTTGCTTTTGGCAATTAGAAGTAGCCACGGGCCTTCTGCCGTGGGTCAGCCCTTTAGAGATGCCAAAGGAGAGGCTCCTGCCCACATTCTGTACAACCGTTCATTTCCCACCAGCCACTTAAAGAGTTCTAGAATTCGGCCCTCCTTCCGCCTCCCTCCCTTATAAAAGAAGAGCTACAAAGCCAAACGTGGATTCCAAGCCCTTGTCCTTCTTAGAATGGAACTGACGATATGGCAGAACAACGGGACAGGTCTGGGAGGTGTCAGAAAGACTAACTTTGAGATTCGCCTTTGCAGAGAGCAGGTTCCCGGTCTAGTCGGAGGGGTCTGGGAGATCCTACATGGGGTGTGTCATTCTAGCTCTTTTCTTCTCAGCACTTAGCATTTATTAAGTATTTCACAATTTACCTTTTGATTATGCTTATTGTCTTTTCTCTTCTTTGAGTAAAACGTAAGCTCTAGGAGGCCAGGGATTTTCATCTGTTTTTATGCTAATGTAAGACAAGCAGCTAGAAGTTGCTTGGAACAGGTCCTTGCTGGATGAGTTGTTGGTGTACATGGCAGTTGTGTGAGGGGGACATTCCTCTCTGCTCCCTGAGTACTTAGCACAGCAGCAGACGGGGTGGTGCTAAGAATGCTTGTTAAACTGAACTCGCTAAATGGCCTTTATTTATTTGTGTTTCTTTATTCCTCCAGGCCCTCCTGGGCCCGTGGGGGATCCTGGGCCCGAAGGGTTCGGCCCTGTATACCCCAGTGGCTTCCTCCTGGTTCTCCACAGTCAAACAGATGGAGAACCCACCTGCCCCGCGGGCATGCCCAGGCTCTGGACCGGGTATAGTCTGTTATACCTGGAAGGACAGGAGAGAGCTCACAATCAAGACCTTGGTACGTAGCTGGCACGCAGTCACCCAGATTCATTGCTTAAGAGCAAAACTTTGGGGTTAGTTTTACGGATTCATCAACATCTTAAACGATCAGTCATCTATGGGATTTTTTTTTTCTTTTTCAACTACCATGCTAATTCTCAACTAATTCTGTTAAACCTATGATCCTGAGAGGTGCCAAAGAAGCTCATTCTGGCTATAGTTATTATTATCTGACTACTTATTATTAGTTAAAAAAAATAATTCTTAAGGGTAGCTCTGATATAAAGTGCAATTTTTATTTCTCAGTGTGAATGATTTGATCAGGATATGGTTGGTTCCTGAGTTTAGATGGTTATATGGTGTGGCATTAGCCAGCATCAACTCCTCAACCTACGCCAATTTTTAAAATTGAAATACATTTGACATATAACATGATGTAAGTTTAAGGTGTACAGAAGTGTTGATCCGATATATCATAAGATGATTCCATTGGATCGACAGTTGGCACCTCCCTCGTATCACATAACTATCACTTCTTTTTTGTGGTGGGAATAATGAAGATCTAATCCTTAGTGAATCTGATGATTAGGATACAGCGTTGTTGTCTATGTTCACTAGGACTTATTTATCTACTAGTTGCAAATCTGTACCCTTAAGCAACATCAGAACTTTATTCAGGGAGTTATCCTTGGCACTACCTGTCAGTTTTCAATAGTGCCTTTGTGAGCCGCAGGAACTGATTTTTAAGCCGAGGGTTGAGTCCCCCCGCCCCCTGGGTGCTGGCACTCGTGGTCTCCCCGAGATAGTGGTGGCTGGAGTGGTGGGTGCAGGAGGGCTGTGCCCACAGGGACAGCTGGTGTTAAGATGAGTCTCGTCACGGCTCTCATTGGGCTGTGACCCACCCCCCCAGTCCATAAGGGTGGTGAAAGGGTGCAGGCCTAGAGGGGCAGCTACTTACATGTGTACCACGGGTCACCTTTCGGCCCTGGTCTAGCCAGAGCCACCATGGCCTCGCTCTGCAGAGCTTTGGGAATAAAATCCAAACTCCTTAACAAGGTGGACAGAGCCCGCATCCTCTGGTCTGATTTACCTTGGGATGCCCTTGAGACAGACCCAGACCTGCTCTCCCCACCTTTCCCCCAATGAATTTCTTTGAGTTCTTTGAGCTCCATGCCCCCTTACTACCCCTGGCCCTCTTTACTGCTGTATAAATAGGCCTTTCCTTTGAATGGTCACCACCATCTCCAGACCCGGCCAGATCTTTCTCATAATTCAGGTCCTAGCGTAGAGTCACTTTTCCCAGCCATCCTTCTTGTGAGCCCCAGTGCCTCCACTTCTCAGGGCTTGTGCTGCTGTGTTCCCAGGGCCCGTCTGCGCCTCCCGTTCCCCATCAGGCCGGGCTAGGAGCTTCTCGAAGTTCTCGGGGAAGAGCCGTGCTCCCCTCCCCCTCTAGCACCCGGCCTGCTGCTCGGCTCCCGAGAGAGTGACAGGTGGCCGAGGGAACGCGGGCTGGCCCCTGAGACCGCGGAGGCGGCCCAAGTGGTCAGGGGCACACCGTGCTCTCGCCGCCTTAGCAGCAGGCTTTGGCCAGAGCCTCCCGATGCCAGACCGTGTGCGCACAGATGGGCCACGTCGGGGAGGCCGCTTCTGCACCCCGCACACCATGTTGCTGCCTTCCCTCCCAAGGTCTGGCGGGCTCCTGCCTCCCCATGTTCAGCACGCTGCCCTTCGCCCACTGCAACATCCACCAAGTGTGCCAGTACGCCCGGAGGAACGACAGGTCCTATTGGCTGGCGAGCGCCGCACCGTTGCCTATGACGCCGCTCTCGGAGGAGGAGATCCGCCCGTACATCAGCCGCTGCGCCGTGTGCGAGGCCCCCGCGCAAGCCGTGGCTGTGCACAGTCAGGACCAGTCTGTCCCGCCGTGTCCGCGGACCTGGAGGAGCCTCTGGATTGGGTACTCTTTCCTGATGGTGAGCCCCTGCATGCCCGCCGTCCCTAAGCCCCCTTCCGTCCGGACTGGACCGTAATTCTGAGAGTGCTGTGCAGACCGGATGGCAGTAGGACACGGGGTCACGAAGGCCACCATAGACTATAGCCTGTGGAGATGCAGGGCCACCCTTTTTTTCTTATTGTCCATGATTTTTTTTTTTTTTAACTTAACTTTGGTAGAATTTGGAAGATGGGTTTGCATCAGCCCTCAGCGAAAGTGGTTTATTGTTGCATGCACACCCCTCACGTCTCCCGCGCCTCCTTTCCTCAGCAGATTGTAGTTTCTCCCTCCTGGGATGACTTTCAGGGAAAATGTAAATCAGGCCCATACCTCGGTGTGTCACTGGATGGGTAGGGGGTTGTCTGCAGATGTCTGAGCCCTAATTCTCTCTTGTTGTCCGGGTAGCACACAGGCGCTGGGGACCAAGGAGGCGGCCAGGCCCTCATGTCACCCGGCAGCTGCCTGGAGGATTTCAGAGCTGCACCGTTCCTTGAATGCCAAGGACGTCAGGGAACTTGCCACTTTTTTGCAAATGAGTATAGCTTCTGGCTGACAACTGTGAGACCCGACTTGCAGTTTTCCTCAGCACCCTCACCGGACACCTTGAAAGAAAGCCAAGCCCAGCGCCAGAAAATTAGCAGGTGCCAGGTCTGTGTGAAGCATAGCTAGAGAGCCCACCGCTTGTCATCAGGTCACCAAGAGAAATTTGCCAGGAGGCGAAGGCATCCTAGGCTGTGCTAAGAGATTCAGTGGTGCTCATCTTAGACTCCTGGTTTAGCTGTTCCTTCTGTTTCGATGTGGTTGTTCCCACAGCACTGTAATCCCTTCCTCCGTTTGGGACAGATTAAGCAAACGCTACACGTATGGATTTGTTTGGACCTACCAACCTACATGAAACCCGGATATTCTTAGCTGGCTTTATTTAAAAGTATGCTAATTCAGGGGAAGGCAAATAGATGATACAAATTACATTACTGAAAACGTCATTCATTGGTTAATAGCAACTCAAACAATTGAAGTCAATTACTCTGTAACACAGTGGGCTTCTGGATGGATTTTACAGGAAAAAATAAATAGGCCAACAAATGAAACTAGAAAGTAGAGATTTCCTACGTTTCAAAATGATTTCCTCTGTAATCTGTTTTTCCATGCACTTTAATTGTAAAACTATGACCCACGGAGATTAAACAAAAATCCACACAGCCAGCCTGAAGAGTTCATTTCAAAGCAGAATGAATCATTATGCCAGGAAGGACCACGGCCGCTGTATTCCAGAGATGCGACATTAGCATAAAACACATCACAGATGAACATAAAACATTATGTTCTCGTCTGCATTTTTCAGAGAACAGAAATGCCCGCTTTGGCAACCCTTTGGAAAAGTAGCAATTATGGAAAAATATACGTCCAGTGAGGGATTAAGAGTCGAAAAGCCATTAATGAATATTAAGGCAGCGATTCACAAGAATTGACTCCCCACTGCCGTCAACTTCCAAACAGACCGCTTTTGCCCAGTCGGGGTCTGGCTTGTCTTCCAGTGTGCGTGCTAATGGGACTGGAGCCACATGGGGCCATGTTCACATAAAGCATCCTGTTCCCCTCCCTGGGGGCGCCTGCAGAGCTGCCTCACAGAGAGGGCCTGCAACGGACACTTTCCCTCCAGCCACATAATGGCATCTCATACGGGGAAGTGACAGAGCTATCATTATGCACTTGGGAGAAAATTAAGGGCCGACTTAATTAAACTTAGGTAAGAAGATTCATTTTAAGTCATCATCACCCCATGCCCCCAAAAGACCTAGCACTCTTTTAAATGAAACAAAGATAACCTACAAGTTGAATTTTCTGTTCCTGTTATTGGTTTTTACAGGCGCATCCTGCTTTTCTAATCTTAAAAACATTCTTATATTTTATATCAGTCAGTACTAGAGCAAAGCAGCGGTTTGATATTTGGCATTAATGTCTTCTGTAAAAGCTTAGAAGATATGTCACTTTATAGTGAGTAATTTTCTGTATAGCAAAGGATAGGTTTTCTATTTTGCTGGGAATCTGATCCTAAAAGTTAGAAGGCTTATTGGAAAAGATTTCTAGGAAACTTGCCTTCCTTATTTAAATAAATGTTATTCTAGAGAAAACTAAAGAAATTTCTCATGAGAAAGTGACATTCATTTCAGTGCTTATTTTCAATGCACTTAATAATTAAGAAAAACTCAGTTAAAACTTTGTTTATAAGAAATGCTTTCCTTGGCAAACATTGACTGGGAGTGTGCGCTTACATGCAGAATATATTTCAAATGAATTTTGCTCTGGGGTGTCCCCCGGATGGGGGGACAATTTATTTTAAGGCTACTTCCTGGTAAGAAGAAAAAATATACATTTTAAGAGGAAATATTGTCTTGATGTACCAGAATATTTCCTAGTTCATTTGACCCATTTATTAATTTTTTGAAACTCTCCTATGGCATGCTAAATATTTGATATTGAACCCAACTTCAACCTTGTTTATAATTAACAATTTTGTTGCCAAAAGTTTTATCATATATTACCAAAATTCAAGCCTTCTAAAATTTCACCATGTTCATTCATGAAATGGGTCCGAGAACACTTTCTGGGAAGAGGTAAGGGTGATTGATGGGCCATAGGAAACATATCTTGCTTGCTATTTTAAACACCTTAACTTTGGTATTAGAATTATCTTAATAAGCTGGTCAAATAAATTTTGAAAAAACAGCCCGAATTAAGTGGGCACGTTCCTGCACAGTGAGTGAGTCCTCCACAGTGAGTCAGCCCCCTCCTGAAAAATAGCTTACTTTTCCATAAACTGAAATTTCAGAAATAAGATTTGAGAGATGTGACAATGAGAGAAGACTCTTCATGGAAATGTGGTATGACTTAACTCATGCTGTAATCTGTACTCCCTCATGATCGTCAAAGCGTTCTACTATAGAATCACCTCTACAGAGTTTGTGTACCTGTTATTGGTGCTTGGGAAAAGAGGAACAGAATGGTCCACTAAAACTGGATTTTATCAAGGGTTTTATTTTGAGCCTCTTAGAGATGATAATAAAGCAAATCATTCTGTTTTCCAGGAAATGACATTTGTGCTCCTATCGGCTCACCAGACTAATATGACAATAGTTACTTTTATTTGGTGTGGCTGCAAGAACAGCGGAAAGATGTGCCCTTAGAGTTGGCTGAGTCCAAGCTTCAATCCAGCTCTGTCACTCTCCAGAGGTGTTACCCTGCCTGGGGGAGTTATACCAACTCCCTGAGCCTCATTTTCCACATTTACAAAATGGGACGCAACACCTACTCCTGCGTTGAAAATTAAGTTAGATTCTATGTCCAGCAGATAGCAGACCTTGTATATTTATTATGGTCACATCTTCTATTTAAAACAAGCTGTTTAATATGAAAAATATTTCTTGGGATTCTTTACATAGTAGAATTAACATAAGGATTCTCACAGGGCATATAAATTACTGATTAGAATTATTTATACCTGGCCAATTCTTAATGTCTTTGGGAATGCTATTTTATTTCAAGTCTCAAAGTTATCGTACCACACACACAAAACTCACAATTTCCTGCAGGGTCATTATCAGGAAGTTCTGCAGGGAACAAAACAATTGACATTAAAAAGTCAGTACTCTGCAATTGTCGCTGTTACTATCTGCCAGAGACTCTGCATAGTGCATTTTCGACCACCAAGGCTGGCTGCCACATCTGTGTGAAATGCTTGAATTTTATGGTGCTTAAATATTTAATGATTCATAGGAAAAAATGTGAAATGTGTCTGATAAGTTGCATCCCTTTCTCTAACCTAGGGCTGTAAAGTTAAAGACTTTCAACATGTAAACTTTGCAAGATGCCTGACCTGCTATTGACATTGAAATCTTGTATTACAATTTATAATATCACTTATTACGTATAAAAATTCTGCAATGACCTCCAAAAACAACTGTGTTTTATCTGGTGCATTAATTTTCTTTCAAGCCGAAGTGAGTTTACTACTTAACCTACCTTGTAATACAGCCTACCTTGGGTCTGGCTCAGTAGGGAAAACAGGAAAGGTTACCCGTGGTAGAGGTGCGATCTGCAGATGGGAAGAGCATGTGAGCAGAGTGTGGAAAGTGACCCCCTTGGCTTGGGAAAGCGTGGGATTCTGAAGCTCCTGGAAGCGCTGTCCCGTCCACAGTGATGGGGTGGGGTAGACATGAAATCAGGCCTCAGGGCCCGGGGCGTCCTGCAGCAGCCTCTGCTGAGCTGCACGCACTCTGCAGCATGGGGCAGAGACCCCGCGGGTCTCAGCTGTCCCATTAGTTGAACCACCTGTTTCACAAGGTTGCTGTAAGGGTTAAGAGTAAGAGAGAGAATTACAAAGAGATATAAAACGTAAGGTACTGTTACTGATGACCAGAGTAACTGACAGTTAGGGGTTTGTGATGATTATATTTTTATAGCCCACGCACTGCTGAGCACAGGGGTGGCTGCAGTGCCGATATTCACAGGTAATATTCACCTGTTTCATGAAGTAACTCTTTTTAAGTAGGAGGGAACTTGAGTGGTATTTGGTCCAACTTCTCAACAGAAAAATAATGCTGTTAACATTTCTTGAGCACCTACTATGTGACAGAAACTGTATGAACCCTGTTATAGGTGCTCCCCTCAACCTCTCAACTGTCCTATTTTACAGACGAGGAAACTGAGGTTTGGAGAGAATGAATAACTCGCTCAGGGTCACACAGTCAGCACCCAGTAGAACTTGAACCCTGGTCCATCAGTCACTAAAGATTGTATTTTACCCACACCATCGCCTCCCATACTATTGATTTCATTACATAATTCTCTTCCCAAGCAGCAATATGTATTACCTCCAAATTCAATGATTTCTACTAGCAATGTTTCAGTTTTCCTTGATAAAGTATAAATCGTATGTTCCAATCTGCCAGTTCATCTGAAGAGCTAAACAAGATGTCAAGATCACTCTCTCCTTGCCCCTAAAGAAGGGAAAAAAAAAAAAAAAAAGGGTTAGCACAGACACATCAAACACACCTGCAGAAGTACGGTGGCCAGATCTGGCGGTACCCATAGGGGCTCCCTGGTGATACTCTTTGAATGTCCTGGAATCTTGAGTTTTGTGCACTAGGTCGCAGCATTCGTGACGTGGGGCATGCCTCAGACTGACACAGGGAGGATGGAGACCTCTCCCCACCATCTGGTGAGCATGCTGTCTTATGAAGTGTTGGGAAAGGCCTGGAGTTTTCTGTTTCTATGGACAAAAGCTTTCTTTCAAGTGATTCTTTCCTGTGATTCAAGAAAACACACACACACACACACACACACAAACCCTCAACGGCATCAAGCAGCCACAGGCACCTCTTCGTGTGTGCCGCTGGCGATGGTATAAATGAGCGTCTGTTTCAATCCACAAACGTTTATTGGTTTTGACATTCCAGACAAAGCACTGTTTCAGGTACTGTGAAGAGGGACACAGTAACACATTCAGGGTTCCTGCCCTTGTGAGGTTTACAATCTAGAGAGAAAGTCCTCTCACTGAAGGATAACTAGCAATTAGTTCTAAGTGGTCTGTGGTAACTGTGATGAACACCCTATAAGAGCAGAACATTCTGGGTTGTGGTGTCTGATGGCAGGACGGGGAGAATCTGGATGGGCAGAGGGAGAGGAAAAGGTTGCTTCAGTTAAGTCACAGGGTCAGGAAAGCTCACAGCTTGGACGGCGAGGCCAGTTAGCAGCACAGACTCTGTTATGGATACGGGGGGATGAGGCTGAAGGGCTGGCTGGAGCCCCATGGTCGAGGCAGATGAGTCTGACCTTTATCCTTTGGCAACAGAGAGACAATAGAAGGCACTGAGATGGTGAGCGGCGTCGCAAAAGTAGGTTTTGGAAGATAACTGGCAGCGCTGTGTAGAGCTGAGTGAAGAGGTATCTTAAGTATTGAGCAATGTACTGAGAGATTTTAAGGTCCTTCTAAGCAGGGAGTCTGTGACTCTAAAATGAGAGACTAGGGGCAAAAAAAGGGAAATGACTGCAATAATCCATGGGAAGGGAAAGGAAGAGATGATAGGTTTGTTTTGTTTTGTTTTGTTTTAATGACTATTTGATTGAATCTCCCAAGATGAACTAGGACTTGGGAAGTCGGTGGCCAAGTGGGCCACACCCTCTCTGTTTTACTGTCCTTGTTTGGTGGTGGGTCTCAGCCCTTTAACTTACTCCCCAAGCGGCGGAATGTGTGACCAATATGTAGACTGGCCCCGATTCTACAAAAACCAGCCATTTACTGTCTGGGCCTCAAAAACAGACAGCTTAAAAGCACAGAGGAGCCTTGAACAATCATGTACAACTTTGGAATCACCGGCACTAAATACTTCCAAGGTCACAAAGAGGAAGCAATTTAACTGCTCCCTCATCTTGAGAACCAAGGAAAGATTCTGAATTAAGAGGTCTCATAAGTTGACTAACCAAAACCAAAGTGTGGGGATGTTTAACAAGCAGGAAATTACTATTAAAGCAAAGAAACCAAATTTAAAACCAGCTCTAAATGCTTATTTCCTATTAGAGACAGTCGAATGCACTGGCTTTTGTCTTTCTCAATCCAATTCCAGTTTTTTGGCATAACTTTGGAGATTCCTTCTTGTAGGAAAAAAAAATAAGACGGATGTTGAAAATAATAAGCACCGGTTACAAGTAAGCCTATTAACTGAACAAAGTAATTATAGTAGTTTCCAAAACACCTTTACTGTTGTGCTAAGATAACTGGTTTATATTTGTACCTAAAGTGACCTTTCCCACATCTGTCAAGTTTAGTGATGTTCCACTCCATAAATAAAGACGGCGTGCATATTACAGGTACACGTCTGAAATTCAGTTCTGGTGTCTTTATATCTGACAAGTGAAACAGAGCAAGGAGCTACTATCATTGGACTCAACAGCAGCAAAAACATATATATTTATACTTCCATATATAGTGGTTGGACTTCTAATGCATTGAAAAAACACTTTGGGGAAGCTAACATTTAATAAGCCCCTACTGGGAGCCAGAGGCCAGCCTTTGGGTGGCAGGGTTGAGGCGGAAGTGAAGAGTTAACAAGACACAGGCCTCATCCCAGAGCCATTCATAACCCGCGCTCCACGCGGAAGGCACGCCTACAGTTGTGCACAAGAAGTCATAGGGCAAAAGATGTAAGTGTTCTAACAGAAGATGGCATGTTAAGAATGAGCTTACTCCGGGCCTCCCTGGTGGCGCGGTGGTTGAGAGTCCGCCTGCCGATGCGGGGGACACGGGTTCGTGCGCCGGTCCGGGAAGATCCCACATGCCACAGAGTGGCTGGGCCCGTGAGCCATGGCCGCTGAGCCTGCGCGGCCGGAGCCTGTGCTCCGCAACGGGAGAGGCCACAACAGTGAGAGGCCCGCGTACCGCAAAAAAAAAAAAAAAAAAGAATGCGCTTACTCCCAACAGAGGTCATGGGAAACAAATTCGAAGAGCTTGGGAGAAAAGAGGAATGACATTTAGCTTGAACATTTAAATTTTAAAATGTTTGAAGCTACGAGACTCAGAGATACAGTTCATACTCTAAACATGCTGTTCGTAGGTTTATATCAATCAAAAATTAACCCAAGGAGCTCAGGTAACACGTGCCAGCTGGCAGGTCAAGGTGCTCCCAGGTCCCACGTGGTGATTTTCTTAGCTCATGTACATGCAAGTGGCAAAGCCTCTCCCAGGTCAATTCAGATTAGGAACCGGATACAAAACTGCATAGTTGGTATGCTCCAAATCTGTCAAATGTATACAAAGACTGAGAAAGCAATATCCCCAAAATGTTAACCCTGGGTACCTCTGAGTGGTGGGGATACAGGTGATTTTTTAAATCGCACATGTATTTTTTTGTATTTCTGTTTATATTGTAAATTTTATCAATGGATACACAATACTTATTATTGAGTCCATTTTCCTGATTATATATTTCTTGATTTATTATCATATAAATCAGTTTTCCTACCGCAAAAGTAGTACACATAACATACGTATACACACATTTTTAAAAGACAGCAATACAAAATCGTAAAAAACAGAGAGCAAACTCCTATGCACTCCACCTTCCAAAATAACCTCTGTTAACATGTGGGTACATTTCCTGCCAGATGTTCGCTTTATGCATATACAAGGTATATATATTACTTTCATAATCAGAAAACTATATAAATGCCAGATAAAGCAAAACAGGAAGATCCTTTTCTGCTTCTAACTCCCTTTAAACATAAATATCTCAGTGAAATAAGACATCAGTGATATGTGACTTTTTCCTTTTATTCATGGAACACAAGCACCAGGAAACACCTTAAGTGACTTGCAGTCTGTGGGTTTGGGGAGTGTCTTGGACGGGTGAGTAGGACAAGCGGCTGTTAACAGTGGTCAATTAAAAGGCACTTTTATGAGAAAAAAATACTTCGTCACGAGGGATTTCGCAGTGACCAACCCACTGGTCACTAATCTGGCTGCTTTGCTGGTTAGTTCAATACAAGTTGCATCTCCGGGATGGTACATCGCCACTGGAGAGGCTGCTGGGAGCCCAACTGTGGATGCCGCCTGCTGTGTCATGGAGTGTGTAAGTGGTTTCCCATCTGAGGTCTTACTTAAGCTTTTCCAGTTACACATCCCGTGAAGGCAGAGTGATAGCATAGCAAAGCAGGTTCACTGCAACCACCATCCAGATATGGGGGGCCCAAGGAGCCAAGGCGCTTGGGCAAGGGAGACCGGAACGACAGCCTGCGATGGTAGCCATGTCCTGTTCCTGGAAAGTCACCATGGAAACATGCCAGGAGGATGAGGGATGGCTCCCTGCTTCCTTCCAAGTCGAGCACTGAGCAGAATGAGGGCCTGATCTTCTGGGCTGGTGAACACAAACCTCCTGGCGAAGGTCACGGTCTTCAAAGACAAAACAAGGCTGAGTCAGCAGTGAGAGAAACGAGTGTGGAAACTGGTCCCTAGGTGGAGACGCTGACTTTCTGTCTGCAAGAAGACAAGGCCAGGAGGTGGGCCACTCCCAGAGAGCTGTGAGCTGCATCCAACAAGCCTGGTCTCAAGATGTCAATCTGCTTGCAAATTAGACTCACAGAGGCCATAGGACGAAGGGCCACGGCAGATGTGAGCAACTGGGACGGTCATAGTGCCTTCTGCTTTTGTTCAAAACTAAGTGGGGGCTTGGAGACAATGGTAACACAGCTGGATCACACTTGTTCACATGGCTGCGTCACCTCACTGGCCGTCGAATCTGTGAAGCCGCTTTCTCCTCATTTCTTCTTCTGGTGTGAGCTGGAACCCATAGGCCGGGGGGCTATTTCTGCGATCTCCTGTAGAGAGAAAGCACAAGGGAGACTCAAGCGCTGCCCACCCACTGTCCTGACATTTACAGGGCACTGCATCCTAGGATTCCCAAGGGGGAAAAGAAAGATGGCTTGGGTGTCATCTTTATATTAGCATGAAACAGAAATGTAACAAACATATTTCAACTTCAGAGGTCAATACTACATTTCAACGTAAAGTAAACATTTTCAGCGAGGTCCAGTCCATGAAACTAATTTGACTCACTTTGAAACTTCTTGACAATACTCCCATTTCTATGTTCTTTTCCATCATGTTCCACAATTTGCATCATTTAATTTCCAAAATGTCTCAAGGGCTTACTTTATTTCTTTTAATGCCCAGAAATAACTGTCACTGTCCGTAACATCCTCACCCAGTGTGCTCGTAGGGTTCTCCTGTTGGGCCCTTCTCCTCCCTCTAACCTGCTGCCTCCTGTACTTCCCCAGCTGGTGGGAATCACGCCTGCCTGAAACTCACAAGCCCCCACAGGGCATCATGGCCCATAGAGCAGGGGCTGTGTTACCATAATGACCAATATCTGGACAGGCAGACAAAAATGCAGGCATAATATCTGAAGATCATGTGGGCCATGGAAATCATCACTGAAAAGGGTTTCTCGGGGCTACAAACAGAACATATAATTTGCAGTGATATAAGCATTTCAATCACTGCATTAAAAAAAACACTCTTCCAGGCACTGTAGGGGGATAATAAAGGAATAACAATAGACAGTCCTTGACCTCAAGGACCCAGAAACTTAAATCTAATGAAAGAGCTTCAATATCCTCCATAAGGCAGCCATGCAGGGCGTCACTGATGGATACACGCAAACAGTAGGTTCACGTCTAAGCGTGCGGACCAGAAAGATCGCACCTTTCCCCTTCTGAGCCTCTGCTAACCCTGTAAACTCACTCTGAAAGGCCCACTCCCATCACCTCCCTCCATCAAAAGTCCTACTCGTTTTCCAACGCCCCATCCAAATCGCACTGCCCTCTGGCCACCCCCAAAGGAAGAGCTCTCTCCCAATTCAAGTTCCTCAGCTTCCAGCACCTTCCTCTCAGTGGTCCGCATGCAACAGTCACCACATCCCAGCAGACAGGGCAGCCCCTGTGCATACCGCTGCCCTCTCCTACTGGAAGCATAAGCTCTTCAATGGCTGGGAACATTTCTGACGCTTCTCTCTGCTCCCCAGTGCCCGGTACAGCCCCGCACACACAGAAGCTGTTCAAGAAAGATATGGGCCTGACTCAGCGGCACATGCCTATGACTTCCAAAGGTATATGTTACGGCCAGACCACCACATTCAACGTTGCCCTCTGAGGTTCTGACACAACTGAGTCTGGAAGCCCTGGCCTAGCTGGGAAGGGTGGATGGGCAAGAGGGTCGGAGCCAGGAGGGAAAACAAGTGAACGGTTGACCCCTCCCGCTCTCGCTCCAAGCGTGGTACCTTGTCGGAGACGCTGACAGGTAATATATTGACATGGTGGTTGTTAAGACAATGATGAAAAGATGTTAGAGAAAGCAGTGTGAAACTAAGAGTCAGTTTGCTAAGCCACCACTAGAATTTCAGTTGTCAGACAATGAGAACTTTCTAAAAAGGCAGTCAAAAGCAACCCCTTTTTACATTTTTTTCCCCCACAGTGATAGAGACCCCAACACTTACCCATGTCTGATTGTCCTTTCCTTTTGAGACGTGAGGGAATTACCCCTGCTGGACCCCTTGTAACATTTCCTGACTAGTCCACCCAGAAGTGATCCAGGTGGGCCAAGCTCGGCACTCACTCGCGCTGGGTAAACTCCACTTCGAGGTTTTTTGATAAGTGAAGTATATGTCATTTTACCAACTTTCACTAAAGATGCTGTTCAAACGTGTAAGACTTTTACCATAAAGATTTTATGAATACTATAAGATTCAAAGTTTTACTGGATATCGTTTTCACCACATACATTTGTAAAGGAATTTCTCTCTGTTCAAAGTGGTAAACACTTTGAAATTACAGAGAAACTCATGAATCCAATTACCATTAGTTTATTGCTTAAAAGTGCTTTATACAATGAGCTCCAATTCCTGTTTTCCTTTTAACGGTTGTTTTTAACAAGTCCATTCTTAATTGCACTTATGAGTGCGGGCCAGTGTGTGACAGCCCATTCCAGCTGGGCAGGGAACCGGGAGGCCTGGCTGTGGGCGGAGTTAGAAGCAAGCTCAACGTGGCATCTTGACTCCAGGCCACAGGGCACGAGCCCATAGATGCTGAAAGATGCTCAGACTCCCAAAGGGAATCACAGTGTCCAAGAGGAAAAGCCTGTTCCATGAAGGGAAATGCAGGGAGGAATCAGAGGGGGCAGACTGTGAAGGTTCTGGGGGTTCAGCTCTCAAAATGGCCAGCCGGCACAAATGCTCTCTGGACCCATGCTCGGGGCATTTAAGGAGAACCACGGCTGAGCCAACAGAAGAAATGCCACGTGCTGAAGTAGAAAACTCACATCAAGAGAGGAACAATAATCACTCTTTCACAAGAGCCTTTATTTTTCTTTTTTTTTTTTTTTTTCGGTACGCGGGCCTCTCACTGTTGTGGCCTCTCCCGTCACGGAGCACAGGCTCCGGACGCGCAGGCTCAGCGGCCATGGCTCACGGGCCCAGCCGCTCCACGGCATGTGGGATCTTCCCGGACCGGGGCACGAACCCGTGTCCCCTGCATCGGCAGGCAGACTCCCAACCACCGCGCCACCAGGGAAGCCCCACGAGAGCCTTTTAAGGTACCCAATTTGAATTAGCTTTTACTCCCAATTTCATGATGCCAATTTTACAGATGAAAAAAACTGAGGCTCAGGGAGTGTTAGGGACACACCTAAGGTCACAAAGCTAGCGTGAAGGCAAGCAAAAACTTGCACCTATCGGTCTTCCGGCTGCAGTTCTAGCTCTCCTCCTCTTCCACAGCCCCACACTGCCGATCCTACTAACACACCGAGTATGTTATCAAATCCCTTCGCTATGCCTTATCCTCCTGCCAGAACCCAGAGAGTCCCTTTCCTTCATGGATATGCAGGGAGCTCACTGTTATCTGAAAATAGAAAAAGAAGAAGATCCAGCCTAAGCTCTCAAATCGACTGGGCTGTGCTGTCATCACAGATGTGACTACAAAGTTCCCGCACTGGGTCCCCTTAAATTCTACTGACTACTAGAGTGGTTTGGGTTTTTAGGACCCCTGGAAAGGCCTTGTGTATAGCAACAAAACAACAATAATGACAATGCCTGATGTGGATGTTTTATGGGTATTTTAAATCCTTCAAACTCAGTGTTTCTGTTAACACCAAAGCCACCCGACTGCAGAATGATTCAACTGCTTCATTTCAGGCTTTGAACTGCATTCTTCTTGCTGGTAGTTAGCTTTCTTGGAAAGTTTTCAAGACTAAATTAACCTGTGATATGTTGAAGGCAGTTATGTATTTGATGTCAGTCAGCCAACCCCCCAGACCTGTTCGTCACATCTGTGCTCTGGGTCAGTGCCACACTGGGGACCAGGCCTCCAGCTGCTCCCCTCCGTCTCAGCTAAGCTCTGTCTTCCAATTCTCCACCTTGTCATTTATTTTTAAACCATTTCTATATTTTCCGCTTGTGTCACATGACCTATTATTTCTCTCCTTAGTCTCCAGGACCCTCTGCAGGCATTTCTCAAAGGGTCTAAGAAATGCACTTTCCATATCTACCTATATTTATTAAGCACACAGAAAAGGATCTGGATGGGCCTCAGCTAGACGGCAAAAGTAGAAGAGGTCCCCGTGGGTATACTGGAAAAAGTGTTGCTAGGAAAATGGGAGATGCTTCCGGCCCTGCCTGGAACTAGAGAGGACACCCCAGGCAAGTCTTCATTTCGGCAGGCTCTGGTTGGTTCACTTGTCAGGGGAGAGGGTGCAGAACAAGGTGGCTGCCAGGGTCCTTGCCGTGACTCTGGAGTCTGATGACTGGGATAAAATCCTGACTCTTCCACTTACAGCTACACATCCTTGAGCAAGTACGTTACCTTCACGCGGCCTTAGTTTCCTTACCTATAAAATGCAAATAGTAACAGTAGCTCCTTTGCTGGACTGTTGAGAGAATAAGAGAGGATGCATATAAAATGCTTAGCTGAGTGCCAGCAGTGCAGTTAATGCCTGACGAGCACTGGATGTCAGGACTCCTAACCTCGAACATCACTGAGAATCATATGGGTTAAATGTCTACCTGTTAATATCACTGGCTAAAAGACAGATACCAAACAAAATGACCAAAGACTTCTTAAAAGATAGAGCCCAATTCTGTTTGAGGACCAGCCGGCAGTGTTTTGTACAAAGTGTGGAGTCACTACTTACTAAATACTTGTCCTCTAAGAGACAGATACGAAAAAGGTAATTCACAACCTCCACATGCCAGCACACTTTTGTGACTTTCGGCCACTGCGAAAACTGGAGAGCCCAGCTGAGACCTCTTTTCTCCACTGAGTTAAATCATGCATTGAACATTTACAGGTCTGGGTGAAACAGCCTTGCTCTGATGAACTTGGTACAGAACATTAGTATTTATGAGCCTTGCTTCTATGGTCCTGTAAATGGAGGTCAGCCCTCAATTTTACTCAAAGAAACAGTGAGCATGCTTCAAAGGACCTCAGGAGCAGTGCCCAGTTTAAGAAGATTTAGCTCAATTATAGCACCAGTAGTGAGATCATAAGATTTATTGATTTGTGGTTCCTGATGGAAAAATTTTCAGTTCTCTACCCTTATGTATAATGCAGTAACCTCTGCATTTTACATCTAAGGGAGGAGAAGCAATTTCATCCACATAAGAATTGCTAAAAAGAATGCCATGAGTTGATGGCCATTTTCCCTACTGTTCGCCATCCCTGTAAATAGAGATGTTTAATTTGCTGTATTCATAGATCCTGCCCATGATCTGACGAGCCCTCTATGCCATTCAGTGAAATTATACTAAAGTGAAGCCTCAAGATGGCTTGTCTTTCCCCTAAATTGGGGACCTATGGAGGCAATCACTTAAAAAAAATTTTTTTTTAAACCAAGAAACCTCTAAATATTCCTGTACTCTCTGGGATTGCTTTTGTCAAATGAGGGCAACAGCATGGGACCCATATTCTCTCTTTCAAAAATGTTACTTTATTAGAATTCCATGAATTCTAAAGCTTCCAAAATGTCTTTTGACAGGACAGTTGCTAAGTCATTTACTATGACCAAAAAGGCCTGGAAGGAACCCCAAGTCCAACAATTAGCAAGATATTCTTTTAAAGTAGGAGGTGCCCGAGGACAATACGAGCACTTTCCTTTTTGAGGCACTAATTATAACGATCTATCTATCCATCCGTCCATCGCTTTAAAAAGAGTTTGAGGGCTTCCCTGGTGGCGCAGTGGTTGAGAGTCCGCCTGCCGATGCGGGGGACACGGGTTCGTGCCCCGGTCCGGGAAGATCCCACATGCCGCAGAGCAGCTGGGCCCGTGAGCCATGGCCGCTGAGCCTGCGCGTCCGGAGCCTGTGCTCCGCAATGGGAGAGGCCACAGCAGTGAGAGGCCCACGTACCGCAAAAAAAAAAAAAAAAAGAGTTTGAAATTCACCTAAAAATCTCATAACTTTCATACAGATGGACGTTTCATTATGGTTTACAATAAAGGTAACATCTAGATGTGATTTGAGAGAGAAAAATTCACATTTCCACTCCTCAACTGATCAAATCAACAGTGGTGGGATTCCTTAGTTCTGAAACAGTATCTTGAATCCCAAAATGAGAAGCTCTGAATGGAAATCAACTCAGTTGCTACTTTCCCTGTTGTACTTTTCTCTCTGTTCTAGTTGGTTAATTTGGGGGACCGTTAATGGACACAACTGACTTCAAATCAACAGGCTTCATAATCAAGTTAAGTTGATAATTATAATCAACTTAATAATCCAGTTAGCAATTCGAGTAACCTAAAATATTGGGTCCACTCTGTCAGATCTAGAGGTTTTTTTGCAATATAGAGAACACATGGTATGACCTCTAGAACAAAAAGAGGAAGTCCGGGAGGAGACAATAAATGTTTGCTGGGCAATTGCTACATGCTCCCTCTACTTTACTCTCCCTTCCTTTTAAAAAGTGTACAACTTTATTAATTCCCATGCACTGAACGTATGGGACCAACATCCAGACCAAAATACGGTATTTCCAGCACTCCCAAGCCTCCATGGGCTCCCTTCCAGAAGCGGTCCACTGACTTCTTACAGCAGAGATTCATTTTGTCTATTTTTGTCCATAAACGGATTCACATAATATGTACCTTTTGTGGGTTGTTTCATTTTACATTATGTTTGTGAGACTCACCATACTGCTGTATGTGTTTTCTATTCTACTTATCCTTCTGAGTAGAATTCCCTCGTCTGTTTTATAGAAAGAAGAATGGAGGCTTAAAGATTTCAAGGAACTTACCAAGGCCACACAGCTGCTCAGGGACTGAGGCAAGAGTCACACCTAGATCCCTTTCTACTCTGCTCCAGACATGAGGTGTGTTAGTTGTCTTTCTTAACCCCAAAACCAGAATCTGTAAACCCGAACAATACTATTCCTTTCAACTTGATTTGGAAGCAGGATCTGTTTAAAAAGCAGCAGGAAATTTTACCTTCTGCTTTAGATAAAGTTCACTGCAAACAGTAAGATCTTCTGGATAACAAAGTATCTAGAATTAGGATCTCCCTTGACAAGGTTTTAGCAAGAGGCCCAGTTGCAAAAGTCAGCCTTGGTGATTAACTATATCATGTATTTTCTAAACAGAGAACAGCTTATAAATTCTTACAGAAATAACTCTCGATGGGCTGGAGGGGCAGCAAAAAGAGAGGCTGAGGAGAAGAGGGTCTCCCACTAGGAACCACTGTAACATGAAGCACATATTTCTTTAAACAGATGGATGCAGATTTTCTCTATCTATCTATGGCTGTGTTGGGTCTTTGTTGCTGCGTGTAGGCTTCTCTTTGTGGTGGCTTCTCTGGTTGCAGACCACAGGCACTAGGTGCACAGGCTTTAGTAGTTGCAGCACGTGGGCTCAGTAGTTGTGGCGCACAGGCTTAGTTGCTCCACGGCATGTGGGATCTTCCCGAGCAGGGATGGAACCCGTGTCCCCTGCACTGGCAGGTGGATTCTTAACCACTGAGCCATCAGGGAAGCCCGGATGTAAATTTTAATACTAAAGGGATTTTCCATTTTTAAAAATCAATCTGTCTTAAATCCTTTCACAATTCTGTCACCACCTTAACACTTTATCAAGAGAGATTTAAATGAGATTAGGAATGATTTTCAAGCACCTTTTATATATATTTAATGGCTTTAGGATGTTTCAAATTTTCTTTGATGTAAAACAGCATGCCTTTTGGCCAGCAATCTGAAGGTACCTCAGATGGAGTTTACCCAATCACATCAGCTGATTCTGGAAACTGAGAAGAGGTTGACTATCTCCTCTGGAGGAACAGCCTTCCCAGTTCCATATAATTTGGGGCTGTACCTTTTTTTTTTTCCTTTAAATTCAAAATCACCTACTGATATCTACGGGACAGATATAAGAAAATTCTTGGAAAACTAGATGCGGGGCTCCCTTTGCTTCCATATTCTCATTGCCTAGTACCCACGAGGGCCTACGTGCCTGGCTCGGACAGCAGAGAGAAACCAGACAAGGGCCCTGCCTGGAGGGAGAGATTTGAGAACATATTTTACAACAAAAAAGAGAAAACTGAAAGTAGAATGAGGAAGTCTTTTGTGGGCAGGGAGTTCTGATGGAAAAAAAAAAAAAATATATATATATATATATATATATATACACATATACACACACACACACACACAAACACACACATAAGTACAGACAAAGCTAGAAAAAAGATGAAGACCCTTTGGACTATTAAAATCCCACACTCCTCTCTGAAGCTCCAGGGCCAATGTGCCTGACTTGCCCAGGACAGGCAGCTGCGGCCTGGGGCCTCTCCTGATGTTTCTGATAGAGATCCCATACCTGCCCGCAAACAGGGCCCTAGCAGGAACCCCCCAGAGAGGGCCGCCGCCCTGTACCTCCCGCCTGGCCTGCATCTTTGTTGGACTTGGACCCTCCAACCTTAAAGGATTCCCGAGGTCCAAATGGCTACCTGCTCAAATCTCTGACCCCTCCGGCTCCTGGCCCTCTATCAGCTCTGACCCCTCTGATCGTCATCTCTTAGACAGAGGAGGCCTTCCACTGCCTTTTTATGGCCGGATTTCCTGATGATGTTAAGATGGGGCCACAGTGGCGGGGGCAGGGGAAGGACAAGCAGGATGGAACTTCTAGCCTTTTCCTCAGAGCCTGGATACCACCCCTCCTCTTGCTTCTTGATCATGGGGTTATCTTTGAGTAAGTTTTAATTTAAGTATTTTCTAAATTTAATTATCTTTGAATAAGTTTTAATTTTTTTTTTTAGGAGAGGGAAGCGGGTAAGAGATTATTTAAACTATAATAAATTGAGCTCAAAGAGATGTAAAATTGCGTCTTCCCAAGACCCACTGGGTTCCAGCCCTGCTGCCTGCCACTTGCTATGGCATCATCGTAAAAGACTGGCTGCGGCTGAATTCTCCCCTTGCTGGCCTTTAGCAGCCCCGTCCCATGAGCATAGTTTCCATAGAACAGCAACCAACTGGCCGGTGAAGGCAGGAGTCAGAGCTAGGCTCCCAGTTTTCAGTAGCTCAAATGCAAGAGGTTTGGGCAAAGCCAGGCAGTCTTGGAGACTCTATGAACGGGACAGCTGTCTGGTTTGCTGCTGTGATTCCTAAACTTTCATGTGCACCATAATGGAGAACTTGTTAAAAACGCAGATTTACTAGACCCTACAGCCAGAGATTCTTATGCATCAACTGGTTGGAGAGCAGGAAGGTGCATTTTAATGAAAACCCACCCTGGCGGCGTTTCTGCTGCAGACAGTGTACCAGCTCACTGAGAATCACTGGGGGAAAAGAACACACTTCGCTGGATGTGGGTCTGCATCTGGCTCCACAAGGACCCTGGACGAGGCACTTCTCCCTGGGCCTCGGGCTCCTCATCTGTGCAACGATGGGTGCTGGATTGGACATTTTAGACCTCCGCACAGAGGCGCAACATCTGCGGCTGTTCGTTTCTCAGTGAGCCATCAGGGTTGGCTGGCCTAAGAAGGCCGGGTGCAGATGGGCCACACCAGCAACCTGCGTCCTCCACTGCCTGCAGTCCGGGCAGCTACTCCGCCTGCCCCGTCAGCCAGCCTGGCCGTGACTTCTGACAGCTGGGCCAAGAACTGGCCATGCTGTGCTTCTTGGCAACTTCCTCCAACTAATTTGGTCTAAATTCAGTGTCCCTCCCCATGCCCCAACGTTTTAATTTTTAATAAACTTTTGTTTTGTTTTTGGGTTTTTTTTTTTTGCGGTACGTGGGCCTCTCGCTGTTGTGACCTCTCCCGTTGCGGAGCACAGGCTCCGGACGCGCAGGCTCAGCGGCCATGGCGCACGGGCCCAGCCGCTCCGCGGCACGTGGGATCTTCCCAAACCGGGGCACGAACCCGTGTCCCCTCCATCGGCAGGCGGACTCTCAACCACTGCGCCACCAGGGAAGCCCTAAACTCTTTATTTTGGAATAATTTTAGATTTAAAGAAAGTTACAAAGGCAATACAGCCAAACATCTTACATTATCATGACCTAGTTGTCAAAATCAACCACTTACAGAGATGGGTGCGCTACTATTAATGAAATTCCAGACTCCACTTGTATTTCACCCGTTTTTCCACTAATTTCCCTTCTCTGTTCCCTTCTCTGTTTCACCAGTTTTGCCACTAATTTCCCAACTAAGGCCAGCAGTCCATTTAGTTGTCAGGTCTCCTTAGTCTCTTCAGGTCTGTGGTACCGTCTCAGTCTTTTCTTACTTCCTGTGACCTTGACAGTCCTGCGCAGCACCAGCCTACAGCAGAACGTCCCTCAGTTTGCTTTGTCTGATGCTTTTCCTCATCATTACTCTGGGGTTAGGGTTTTGGGAAGAAGACCGCAGAGGAGAAGTGCCCTTGCCATCCGATCATATGACTTATCACTGGTGATGTAACCTTGAGCACTGGGTTAAGGAGTGTTTGCCAGGTTCTTCCCCTTTTAAAACTTTTTGGTGAGCTCCAAGGCAATGAAGCTTTAACTCTCATCACCAAGAGTTAGCTGGATAAACTGGAATAGGTAGAAGTGGGTACCTCAAGCAGCCTCTGTCACTCTCCCTGCTTGAGGATGAGCAGGGTACAGTGGGGTCATCCCTGACCTTCACTGAATTCAGGTTCTCCAACACAGAGGTGAGTGCATGAATCACCAGGAGAGCGCTTTGAGAGTTTCCGATCTGGCAGGCTTGGCATGGAGCCCAGGCTACCGTATTTTAATGAGTTCCCAGGTGATTCGGAGCTACACTAGCTTTTTAGAATCAGCTGAGATTTTTTTTTTTTCAACTGAAAATATCCACCCTGGGTTTCACGCCAGTATTTACACTTGCCGGCAGGTGGAGCCAGAGGCTCATGACTCAATCTGCTGAAGAAAACTAGGACAAATTCCAGGCAACAAAGCATTCCGCACTGCAAGCAGAATTAGGGTTATTCTGAAACAGATGGGCTCTACAGAAGCCGTCGCACTGAGTATTACGCAGTTGTTCATTGTCTAGATGGTCTGAAACCCGGGGACTATTCGCCAGCATCTAGCAGTTTCTGTGTCATATCAGGTTTCTTCCAGAGCAGAGGAGACTGACAAGACCCTGGGAGACAGATGTGGTTATGGATATGGATGTGGACACAGGTATTTTAACCAGCTCTGAACTCAGGATTTACTCCTGCTTTGGTGCATACTGCCTTGCATAGCTGACTGCATCTTCCTGGAATGATCAGGATCCCTCTAACGCCACATCAGAAGAGTAGATACAATAGATACATTTGGATACACACATACCCAAATAGATACAATCTGTGATGATAAGACAACAAATCCCGGATGCAATAATTCTAAAACTGCTTTACTTTAAGCCTAATCAAAGTGGTCTGTTTCCTGGTTTACATTTTTACCCACACGCCCACTTACACTTGGCCCCATCCTCTTTCCTTCTGCCCCTCTCCTGTGCTACCCCAGCTGGCATTAGCAGGGAGGAAGCAAGGGCAAGGAAGGCCAGCTAGCACGCACTTGACTGTGCCTGATGCACTGGTCCACAGTGGGCAGGACCAGGGCTTACAAATGGAGTATTCTGTGAGTCCTGGAAATCTACAACAGCCTCCAAGCGCCAACGGTTCCTCCGTAGAGAATGTTTTCAGTTCCTTAGCCTGTGATCCCAGGCACTCAGCTGCTGCTGTGCTGGTCAGCCCGGGATCAGAGAGGCCGTGAAGGCGTCTCTGAGGTTGGCAGCCTGGGGACGGGTGGTTCAGCAGGTTCTGCTGTCTCTGTGCTGGACAGACCCTCAGTCACCTGAGGGGCGCACAGACGTGCTTCCTGGTGGATAAGGCCCTGCTGTAAGCAGTGGGTTCGTAACTGCCTGGCACAGCGGCTCCCTCCCTCCAATGGATAAAACGTCAGTTGATGGTGCCCCCCCTTTCACGAACAGGGGCAGGTCCCCCTCTCAGAAACAACAAAATCCCCAACGTGCTTGCTCTTTGCCCAGATTCTCAGACGGAGGCAGAGAGAAGCACTGTTGGTGACATTTAGACCTGTTTCATTTTTTTCTCACTCCCTTCAACTTGAGTTTCAAATCAGAGACAGCCCAATGGGCAGCTTTTTAAGCAACAGCCCAAGGTAATGTTTTCATTGACTTTTAAAATCATAGCCCATTTGGAATTAGCCCATATTTCCCACAGAAACCTCAATCTTCTGAAAATACCTTTTAACCTTTGGGCATAGAAAAATATAAGTAAATATCATCCCAAGAAATCAAAGAATAAGAAAGAGAAAAGATGGAGAGTCAAGAGGAGAACTCTGGAAAGGGACAAAGAAACTTAGATCGGGAACTTCTGCCAAGACCAACCACTGAGGGGTAACGTCCAGGTCACACTGGACAACTGTTGCCAGTGACTGTTTGTCAGGAGAAACAAGGATGTGGAGCCTGGGAGGGAAGGGGTTAGGGACAGCTGACCCTAGGCTTGGTGGCCGGACTGACTGGCAGCAAATAAAATGAGCCACGTGACAGGCCCTACACCTTCCCACTGCTCGCATGTCACAGTCCTGTGAAACACGCAGCAGCACGTCAAAGCTCTAGAGACTAGGTACTGGATCTAGAAGAGTAATTTCCAAACTTTCATGTGGATGAGCACGGTAAGAGGCAGATTCTAGGTTCTAACTTGGGAGATCCCAGATCAACGGCTGTGGTGAGACCCAGGAATCTGCATTTTTCAGAAGCACCTCGTGTGAGTCTGATGCTACCAGCCCCACTCTGAGAAACTGGGATCCGAGGGATGCCGTACTACATTCTGGGGTTTTGTTTGGTTGTAACTAACGATCAGCACCAACACGGCATCTGGTTTTGTACACACAGGTCTTTTGTTACATCTTCCCTGAGCCAGAAGCTCTGGTGGTTTCCCAGGTTGTGCCGTGCTCAATCCTGGATGACGTGAATTTTAAAAGTAAGACACCAACGCAACCCAGCTCTCCTAAAGATTCTATTAGTTATAACATGAGAGTGGACGAAACTGGCCACTCACCCAGTCGTAGGAGCAAAGCCACTCACCTCTGGATCCCAGGTGCCTGGGACCTGGTGGGCACGTCATAAATGTTTGGTGAATGAACAAAAAACCAACTAATATGCTATCAGGGCTGAGCAGAGAGGGGGCCAGGAACCAGGGGCCCAGGCCAGGCCAACGGGGCTAGAGGACCGTGACAGAGATGTGGGTAAATGGTGGCAGGTAGGGAATTTCAAGGCCCAAGAGTCTTGGTTTCTGGCCTCAGCCAACAACCAGCTTTCAAACCCTGAGACACAAGTGGGTGAGAACAGGCGACAGAATACAATTCAGTCTATTTGTTTCCTCTAACAAGTGCATGAAGTTGGTCTGGGCTCTGGGGTTCCGTTACATTAGAGAACTTCAGTATCCAGAAGTAGGCCAAGATATGAGATGTACTATGTACATCCATGTTGAATGCTGTAAACATTCAAATTATTTCTATTTTTCAGATATCATAAGCCTGACTGGTGCATAAGTACACATCAAGAGATACCGATATCAACGCATAATTATGAAAACAATCCCTGACCTAGGAAACTGTCCCTGAGATGTTGAGACGCCAAGGAGAACACCATGGTTCGAAGCTCTCACAAAAGCTAGAAGCTGCCGGCATGCTCCTCTCTCAGGTGGAGACAGAGGAAGATGAACTATTCTGGGAAAAGCCTGCAGTGAGCGTGCGTCACAGCTGGTCTCAAAGGTGCATGCATGTCAGGGTGAAGGTGGGGCGAGCACCCCGAGAACCACCGGCTCAACCCCACAAGGAAACAGCAACGCAAGGGGCTCGGCAGATGCACTTGCTGGGTTAAAAAAAAAAAAAAAAAAAAAAAGGCAGGAGAGGGAGGGGGCGGGAGAGCCAAGAGGGAAGGTAACTGGAAGAAGAATGACATCCTTGTCAGCGGCCCAAGCCCCACGAGTTTTGAATGGTTGGTGGTTTAGAAAACCAGGGTGGGCTCCTCGGCAAAGGCCTAGATAAGCTGGGAGGTAAGGACGACACAAGCGTATCCCTTCAGAGCGGACCAGCTCTGAATGAGATAAGCGGCAGGGTGAGAGCATCTGCACAGAACGCCAACAGGCAGGAGCCTTGCTCTCTGCACCAGAAGCTGAGAAATGCTTCCTGTGGGTCAGAGTTGGCCTAGAAGTGGGATGGCTGTGAAGTTCTGGGATGCGATAAACTATCCCGGAAGTAGGACGGTCATCTTAAAAACACGCTTCTTTTTGTATTTGGTGGTATTTAACCAGTTACCTGGCGGTCCAGTGGTTAGGATTCCACGCTTTCACTGCCAAGGGCCTGGGTTCGATCCCTGGTCACGGAACTAACTTTTTGTTCTTTTAGGTCTGATTAACCCACTTCCACCCACACCAAGTTCTGATCCACTAGTGAGAGACCGTATGTGTGTTTGTGTGTGTACATGCACCCTTGTGTGTGGTCTCGAGTATGTGTGTTACAGACACGCCTTGTGACTGAAACTTCTCCCATAAACAAGCCCTCCCAGCCTCAGGAAGAGCCGGGGGCTTTCTCAGACCGCTGGCACACAGTCTTGAAACAGCCCGCCTCTAACTAACCTAGAATGGCTCAGAAATGATTCTAAAGTGGGCTGTGCTAGGGAGAGAGACTCAGTAACAAAAATGGCTTATTCTTACATGTCTGTTAAATAATTTCTAGTACAACAAAACTTATTTTATGAACAGAAAGGGAGACCACAGAATGAAATTTTTTGAACTTTCAATTCCAAGTTAGGAATCTAGAGCGAGGCTTACCTTGGATAACTGATGATTTAGATAAGTGGGGAGGAATATGTTGTTCTCTGAGCATCTTTGGAAACAGATGTTTCATCTAAGTGTTTGCTGTAGCCAGAGAAAAAGCGAGTACTACAAGGCCTACCTACAGTCTTTTTTTTCTTTATTGGAGTATAATTGCTCTACAGTGTTGTGTTAGTTTCTGCCGTACAACGAAGTGAATCAGCTATATGTATACATATATCCCCTCCCTCTTAGGTCTCCCTCCCAGCCCCCCATCCCACCCATCTAGGTGGTCACAGAGCACTGAGCTGAGCTTCCTGTGCTTTACAGCATGTTCCCACTAGCTAGCTATTTGATGCAAGGTAGCGTACATATGTCCATCCTAGGCCTACCTGTAGTTTTAAGAAAGAAGCTTTAAAGACACCATGGCAAGTGTGGAAAGGAGATTCTGTGTGAGATGCATCCAGCGCATCTTAAAATCAAGGATTTTCAGGACTTCCCTGGCACACACAAGACTGTGTGCCAGCGGTCTGAGAAAGCCCCCGGCTCTTCCTGAGGCTGGGAGGGCTTGTTTATGGGAGAAGTTTCAGTCACAAGGCGTGTCTGTAACACACATACTCGGTCCAGTGGTTAAGATGCTGCGCTTCCACTGCAGGAGGCGTGGGTTCGATCCCTGATCAGGGAAGTTCCACATGCCTCACGGCGCAGCCAAAAAAAAAAAATCGTGGATTTTCAGAGCGGGGTGGGGGAGGACTTGGGATGATGGAATCCAATCTGCTCAGTTCAGAGCCCAGAAACGGAAGCCCAGAGAGGGTAAACGGGTCTCCCATTTTGCACAACTAATGGGGGCAGAATCAGAACCCAGGTCTCTCAGTGCTCTGGTCATGTCACCAGACTTCATTGTTTTCCCTTTTAGCCATTTCATCCTGAAGAATCCAAACCTCCCTTTCAAGTCCGGAGTGGACATTGGTGTTTTATACAAGTGCCTTCTGCTACCCGGCTCTGTGGGCAGCACGGGAAGGGAACGGGCTCTGGTGCCAGACAGAGCTGAGCTTGTACACGGGCTCTGCCCCTTCCTCTGTGCTCCTGGACAAGTCACTTTCCTCACCAACCCTCTCTTTTCTTATCTGTGTGGATGCAGGAACCTACCCCTGGATTGCTCTGAATGGAAGGAACTAAAGGACGCCAGCACCTGGCTCAAAGCAATCAAGGGTCAGTGGTTCCTGCTATTATGCTAAAAACCCCTTCCAGGTTTCCCCACCCCGGGAATGTCCCCACCATCCATCCAGCTAGTCACACACACCCAGATCCCAGTCATCCTAAACAGCTTCCCCTTCCTCATGTGCCACCTTCAACCCGCCACCAAATCCTGTCATTGTAACCTGAACCTTCCCCTAACTCGTCCCCCCTTCCCTGCACCTGCCATGTCACCAGCCCTGCCTGAGCCACCTGCTTCGTGAGCCTACACTGGTGCCTGAGCCCCTAGATGATGTCCTGCCCTTGCTCTGGTCTTCCAACCAGCCACCCTCCACAGGGGAGCTGGACAGCTTTGCCAGAACACGCATCTCATCCACTTCATCCTCTGCCTAAAGCCCTCCAGGAGTTTCCTTTCATTCAAGGACAAATATCAAACTTCGTACGCAGCCCAGAAAGCCTGCCCTCCCACAGCTCCAACTCCCAGGGACCCCTCCCCGCCTCCCCAAGCTCTCAGGAGAGTGGCCGCATCCCCCTTTGCCCTAAGTTCTCCCAGGATCATGTCCCCTTTCTCCCAAGCACACGATGCCACAGTTAGTAGTTACGTGGGACTCTGATGATCCCAGTCAAGTGCATCCTCGTTAGGTGGTGAGCTCTGTGGGGTGAGAACACGGCGGGTTTGTGTTCACCTTCTCCCCAGGGATGAATAAATGAACAAAGCAGCAGGAATGGGCAGGAGGGAGATGTGGAGGAGTAACTACTGTCCTCATTTTACAGATGGCCAGACTGAGGCTCGAGGAAGGCGTGTGACTTCCCGAGGTCAGAGCCCCCAGGAACTGGATGGAAGCGCAGTGGTCCTCACACACCGCCCACCACGCCGCTTCAGAAACCAGCTCCCACATTTCTCCTTTACCATCCAACCTTTCTTCACAGTAGCCAGTGGCTCAGCAAAAAATTAGTGGGTTCTTTAAAAAAAAAAAAAAAAATAGGAGGCTCTGAGGGCATGGGGGGCGGGGACTATAATTGTCACATGGAAAAAGGAAGAAATTGCAAGTTAATAACGGGGAGATTTTGAGTTTAAAAAAAAAAAAGACCATCCAAAGCTACAAGATTTCTTGCCATTTAGACCAAATGGAACAACATTTCCAGAATTGTCTCTATGGATCTGAAGATTCTAGATTAAGGGCAAGTGACTTGGCCAAAGGCTTAGACCTGTTTTCCGACACAGGTACTCTTAGGGAAGGAAAAACAAGAGCGGTAAAAGCCCCAGCAAGGTTGCTACACCAGTATGACTGATCTAAATGGAACACACTTCCATGAGTCATTTGTAGCTTTAAATACTATAGAAAAAAGAATTTATGAAACATGCCCAAACAGTCTCCCTTTAATGTGGCGAGCTCTTTTCAAACCACATTGTTCAAATTTATGTTAAAATGCAAACCCTTCATGTTTACAATGGTACTCTTGGAGGAATAATATAAAAGTACAACTGCTAAATTTCAAAGACAAGACTTATAACCTCAGAACAATGGGGGCATTCCCAGCGCAAATTTATGAGCTGTTAAACCTCAAAAGGTTTCCTCAATTAGCAATGAAGGTTTTGACATATTTGCAGCCTGGTATAGGGGCTGCTTTTTATACAATTTGGGGTGTACCGCTTTTATCGGAACTTTTCCTTACTTTTATTGACCTCGGATGACAACTATTGTGCTCCTCCCTGGGCAGCGTTTGATCCTGCTAATTGTGCCGTGGAGCCGGGACGGCATTTCACGGTTTACCATTGCTCCTGGGGCGCACGACAGATTATACATAATGCATTGCGTTGTAATTGCTGCATTGTGAACTTGGCTCGCCTCCCCAACATAAAATACCGACATCCAAGTAGTTTTATTATAAAAAACCGTAAGGGATTCTTTTGGATTATAAACATCTGAAGACACAACGTTCTCATGAATTCCGGTGGCTATTTTGGACCCACACAGGGCGGGTGAGGCTGAAAAGCAAATCAAATGTACTTCACATGAATGTTTACAGAGAAAAAGAGGAGGCAGTCACGAAGGCAAGGCCATACGGAATGCAAAACAAAACGGAGTAGGAGCTGAAGGGCAGACAAAAGTCCAAACTGGGAAATCAAAGAGGCAAGGTCTAGTGATGGCCCTTCGTCTCCCTGGGCCTCAAGTTCCTCCTTTTGAAAACAAAGGCACAGAACAAAATGACCACAAAGGTCCCTTTTCCATGAAGATAGGAGCCTCAGGGGGGCAGTGACCTGTTTTCCAAGACTGATTTGTCAGCACTAGAAACCTGTGTCTTGTACCAAACACACAGCTTCTCACCACTGCCCTGTTGGTTTGGGGCCTCTTAGAAAAAGATGATGCCTCTTGAAAGGGCAAGGGGCAGAATAAATAAAGCACAAGTTTTGTATGTGCAATATGATCAAGTGCAAAAAAAAAATCACACGAACAGTACAGTGATCACTCTAGATGCCCACAGCAGGCCGCGGCCACAGGACCTGCTGCAGATCTGGAAGCAACACCAAGGCACCAGGGGGTGCCCTCTTAACCCTCCCTTCTCTCCTCTCCCTGCCCCGGGACAGCAGCCTGATATATGAATTCAGGGAAATGAATGTCCTAGAGGAGCCAGAGGTGCTCCAGCAAGATTTCAAGCACGAGGGGTCACCTGGCAGCTCAGCCGGCCACACAGGTAACACATAACTGGACTGTGTTAGAACCGTGGCTTCTCTTTGAAGCCAGGCCACAGACAGTCCAACGTGCAGTTGGTAGGCTGTTAACCTCCTGCCAAAAAATTCTGTGTCCCTCGACCGACTTCTCCTCCCACCTGGTTCAACAGCAAGCAAATGGCCCAGTCAATTGCAAACCGAATTTAAGACTTAAATTTGACAACGAAGTATGCTTAGAACTTTGAGCGTTTGGCATAGGAGGGTCAGAATTCTAACTATTTACTTAAATTATGACACCCAGCGCTGCATAAAAGGCATCCTGGATGAGAAACACACCGGCTGTCCATCTGTCAAGATTGTGGAAAGCCTGTGAGGCAGTGTGGGCCTCCTCCCCCAAACCCTCACGTCTACTGTGGGCGACGTAGCCATTCTGCTACCAACTAGTTCACGTGAACAAAAGGGGACGCTCCGGAGTGGGCAGCTAGGGGGGCAACAGTCAGGATTACAGTTTTAGGACAGAATACTCTTATTTATTGGCTCTAGAGTTATGCTAAGGCTCACAGACATGTTACCAGGGAGATACGATCAGCTGTGATTTTGTCAGTGAATGAAGCACATCAAGGTTTTTCTCTGGCTATCACTCCTTAAGAGACAATAATAGGGAATTCCCTGGCGGTCCAGTGGTTAGGATTCTGCACTCTCACTGCTGAGGGCCTGGGTTCGATCCCTGGTCAAGGAACTAAGATCCCACAAGCCATGTGGCGCGGCCGGGAAAAAAAAAAAAATGCAGGGACTGGGCAGGGAAAGTGAGAGGCCATATCTAGGAATTGTTTTTGGAAACACTCCCAAGGCAATGGACTTTGCTCTAAATAAAGAAATACCAATCTTCAAAGGGGGATAGTTTTGGGTAAATGGCAAAGCATGAGGAAGCTGAGTAGCAAAGGGAATATGAAAATACTACCTTCCCAACAAATACCATATGATATCACTTAGACGTGGAATCTAAAATATGACACAAATGAACCTATCTTTGAAACAGAATCACGGACACAGAGAACAGACTGGTGGTTGCCAAGGGGGAGGGGGTTGGGGGAGGGATGGAGTGGGAGGCTGGGGTCAGCAGATGTAAGCTATTATATGTAGAATGGATAAACAACAAGGTCCTACTGTGTAGCACAGAGGACTATATCCAATATCCTGTGATAAACCACAATGGGAAAGAATATTAAAAATGCATATATATATATATATCTATATCTATGTATAACTGAATCACTTTGCTGTACAGCAGTAATTAACACAACATTGTAAATCAACTATACTTCAATTTAAAAAAAAAGAAAACACCACTTTCCCAACTTCTTTAGACAAAACTAGGCCTGAGGTCCCCCCCGTCAGGCAACCACTTCGTAGTCACGAGCATCTCCAGTGCAAGAAAACATCTCACACAATACTGTATCTATGTATAACTGAATCACTTTGCTGTACAGCAGTAATTAACACAACATTGTAAATCAACTATACTTCAATTTAAAAAAAAAGAAAACACCACTTTCCCAACTTCTTTAGACAAAACTAGGCCTGAGGTCCCCCCCGTCAGGCAACCACTTCGTAGTCACGAGCATCTCCAGTGCAAGAAAACATCTCACACAATTTTCTTGAGTAATTATTTCCCTAAATTGATGCCAGGAAAATCTTGTTCTTTCTCTGGGGAGAATATATTTGGGATTCCTGCCACAAGTTAAATGATCTAGATGAGTTTAGAGAAAGATCATTTAAGGACAATCAAAAAAATTATACACACACACACACACACACACACACACACACACACACTGGAAAAAGAAAATAACAAACGTGAACGAGAGTGCCTAGGTTGGAGGTCCAGGTAGGAACCCCATGAGGAAGGATAGTGCCAGGGAGACAGCAGAAACTCAAGAAGGGTTCTGCATCCCTCTATTTTGAAGTCCAGGTCCATCAAGAGATCTTAAAAGAAATACATAAAAAGAATACAGCAGTGGAGAAACTGAAGTTTTACATTTCCAATTTTTATGTTATAGGCTTCCTTCCCCCCCCAACTTCAGTTTATAAACTGAAGGCTTCAGTCTTTTGAATACACAAGGACACTCGTGCACACACAACCAAATCCAACCAAGAAAAGAGAAATAAAAACCAAAGCCATTTCAAATATACCTCACGCAAGAACTTGATGGAGCGTCTGGACTCCGGAGACAAGTCTGCCTGGTCATGGTGGTATTCCCAAGGCAGGTGGCCAATCAGAATTTGTTGAATGACTGAACCCCAAAGAGTTTTCATGGATGGAGGGTTAAGTTCCACCATTTCCAGCTCCTGCCTTGACCCACAAACTCAGCCATCCAGGGGCGCTGCAGGTTTTTGGTTTAGCCCTAGTCTGCCCTGGAGCCATCCAGTGAGATCCAACTAGAGACCCTGGGGATCCAGATGAGCTGACAGGAGAAATTGCTCCTGGTGTCCATTTACATAAGAAAAATGAGGATCCACTTTTCTAGGGGTGAGATCAGGGCTGAGGCAGAAAAGGATGGCTCTTACACAATCTTCATCTCTCTCTCCCCTCTCATGTAGTCCCTTTGTATTTCTTTCTTTCACAAGAAGGGGGCTCTCTAGCTTTCCAACATGTTCAATAGCTACCAAATCCAAGAACTCTGAAGACAGACCACGAAGATTCACCCTTGGATTTAAAAAAAGTCACATCTCGTGAAAACACAGATATCACAATGAGAAATACCTAAGAGAAAACACTTAGAATTCGAAACAAAACAAAACAAAAAAGACAGGCACTTCTTTGGTTTTGTCAAGAAACTTATTTGAGTATTTGAATATTAATAATAACCACATTTATCCCACACTTGTAAGGCAAAGCAAATAAACTATAGCAATTAAACAGAGAAAAGAATTAACACCCTAAAGTAGCTACTCCTTCCTAAGAGCTACCAAAATGCAAATAACTTATAGCCTGTTCTTTCTTGTGCCTTAGCTGTAACAGAGGAGAAAACTGGCTTGGAAAAGAACAACGACAGAAAGACAAGGACTACGTTTTGAATGCACTGTTTGGGGGACGTCCACCATGACGGCCGTGTAAAAGAAATAAGCCATCCAGGGCTGACATGGGCTTTAATATAATGCCAGACTTCACCACTTATTATTCATTCGTTTGTTCATTCTTTCACTCTTTCTCTTATTAGGTGATCATTCATCCAACAGACATTTATTAAGCACTTTCCCGGGGGGTCTGTGATAGGTGTGGGGTGCACAGGAGTGAATAAGAGCAGGGGCATGGCTTTATCCACTGTAGAAACAGTGCTCAGGGACGAAGCCTGTGAAAACGTCTGAGATCTCAAAGTAATTAAGTGGCTCCCTCAGTGAAAAAAAAAAATCTATAAAACTGAAAAGTAATAACTATTTGATTAAATGCCTATGAAACGTACCATATCAATCATTTATATCTCAACTCATAAATATGACATATATATTTATAGTCGTTTACTTAAATATATATTTATATACTACGGATGGGCTGTCACATGTTTCAACACGTGAAATGACACAGGGTCGGGGTGGGGTTTCTAAAAATAAAAGCCCACATAAGTCCTCAAAAGTCCCCACAGGATGGACAGGACATCTGTGCTCTCCCGGAGTTTATAGTGTAGTGGAGACAGAGGCACACGCCAGTAGCCACAATCACCTTGTGAAATATCTAAGAAAGTACCCCTCTGAGCCTCATTTTCTTCATGAAAAAATAACCTACTGAAAACCAGAAACCATGGCCTTTGGGGCAGTTCTGAGGTCCAAGTTAAAAATAAAAAAAGATGGGAAAGTACTTCATAAGTTCAGAGTGATGAGAAGTAAACTTTTAACCCCTTTGGTCTTTGCCCCTCCTGGTAGTAAATGCCTCTTACCATGTCGGATGCTACACCTGCCGCCTACCTGGGAACTGGTGCTCAGACCAGAGACAAATCTCTACCACATCCTAAACATAAGGCTGCTCTGGTGCCCTTCTGCAGCCCACAGATGTCTCTGATGGACAGACACACGTAAACCAGGACGCTTCATGTAAAGATAAAACTTGGCCTGTATCGTGAGATTCCAAAGAGACAGAGGTTAAAAAAAAAAAGAAAAACAAAAAATCAAAAAACCGCCCCCCCACTTACGCTGGTAAAAATGAAACCATTTTTCAATTAGCTCAGCCCTAAGCAGACACCATCATCTATTTTGCCCTAAGAATGAAAAGCTGTGGACTGCTCCTAAAGTCAATTTTACTTCTCTCTTTTGTAGACATTTCATGAAATACCTTAATCTTCCCAGCAGGAAACATTAGTAGGTAAAAGAGGAAAATGAACTCAGTTTTGGAAAGAAAGGATCATGTGGTATAACACAGAAATATATCCTAGGAGGCAGTCTGGTTCTATTATTTGTCCTTTTTCCTATTCTTCTTCATGGGCTCCCTTTTAGGCAGCCAGCTGGGATGGGGCTGGGGCAGGGTATGACCAGGTTAAAAGCAGCCCAGGACACAACATCATAAACGGAAGAGGGATAGCAGTTATAAGCTTCTGCAAATAGAACCTGGCCGCTTCAAATGTGTACGACTAGACCCTCCTTCTGGCTTCAAGATTTCCTTTGTGTCTCACCACGGGATGTGTGTTAGGATGATGTACAACGTGTTTAAATAAAACAAGAAAACAAACCAAGAAAAATTCTGCATGATGAAGAAGGAAAATCTACTAAAAATACTTTACAATGGCTTCAAACATGAAATCACATTTACAAATAACATTTTCATGACTTGGGCCTAAGTGACTCAGGAGCATATGGATTAAATTTCCTTCAGAACGCACAGGGCTTTAAAAATCAAGCAGAAACTTGCTTGGCAAAATTAGTTTGTAGAGCAGAGCTCTGGGGAAAAAAAAGAAAAGAAGTTTGTCAGACGGCACTCGCTTTGGCATCCCTTCTCTGGTGCTTTCTTTGATGACCAAGTCAACTGGCTACAGTGGCCATTGCCTAGGAACAACTTTCTTGGAAATCGTTTAACTCTCTTTCCCTATTTAGGCAAAGTATTCAATAACTTTATAATAATAAATGACTCTCCTTCACCTCGACTATCTCAAGCATCAAAAATCGTGGTCTAAGGTCCACTTCTGTAAAAAACGTTGAGCCATCTTAGGCAGAGAGCAAATGGCTACCGCATCTTTGCGGCAATCAGGTATGACTGCATATATAGGGATGCTTTTATTTCCTATTAATCCATTTGAAACGAAATACTTTTTCGCCCAAAATTAAAGACACACATTTTAGACAGAGCCCACAACAATCAGGCTCTGTTTTACCTGCCCAAACTTTGTGGTTTCTTTCACCACACAAAGTTCACACACGAATACTACCACCACCAACATTGCTATAAAATAACCTTAGCATTCACAGGGTTTACTGTTTCCAAAATGCACCCTCAAACATCACCTCATTCCATTCTGGGGGATAGTCATGACAAGTATTTAACCCATTTTTAGATGAGGAAACTGAGATTCGGAGAAAGGTCATATAGCAACAACTAGCCATTCTTCAAATACCAATTGTACTTTCCTGTCTCGGCATCTTTTATTGTTTATTTTGATAATTTTTAATAGTCATGTTCTCTAGAATACCTATTCCCTTTATCCCCACTGACCAGAATCTCCCATTCTTCAAGGACCAGAACATATACCACACCTTTCAAGATGTGATCCCTGAACACTAAATCTCCAAGCAGGATGGTCTTTCTTATGTATCAATTGGGCTAGGCTACAGTTACCAATTATTCAGTCAAACACTAATTGGGGTGTTGCTCTGAAAGTATGTGGTAGATGTGATTGAGTATCTAATCAGTTGACTTCAAGGGAGATTATCCTAGTTAATCTAGGTAGCTGAAATTAATTAATTAGCTGAAATTAATTAATTAATTAATTAGCTGGAAAACCCCCTAAGAGCAAAGCTGAAGCTTCCTCAACAAAGAAGAAATTCCACTGATGAACTGCAACTTCAGCACATGTCCCAGAGTTCCAGCCAACCCTTCCCGGAGGCCTGCCCTACAGACTTCAGACTTGCTGGTTCAGCTCCCACAGTTGTGAGCTCCTCAATGAGTCAGGCACTGCTTGTTACTGGATCATGAGAAAACAGATTTTCATGAAGTTCATAGGGCACATTTGGGATATCCTGACTTAAAATATCTGTCCTGTGGCATTTATGGAATTCACTCTTGGGGATCTGGGGTCGCCTCACAAAGAGGTGGTCCATTTTCTACATCAGGTTCTCAAAGTGATTCCCAGACCAGCATCAGAGCGTCACCTGGGAGCCTGTTAACCAGTCAAGTTCTCACACCCCATCCCCAAACCCATTAAGTCAGGAACTCTGGGGGTGGGGCCCAGCACTAAACACAGGAAACCATTCTGTTTAGTGTGTAAGAGAATCACCTGCAGAGCTCGTTGAACTAAAGACTGTTGGGTCTCACCCAGGACACATAGCTATTTACATGTAAATGAATTTAAAAAAGCAGTGCCTCAGTTGTACTAACTACATTCCAAGTGCTTAGCACATGTGGCTAGTGGCTACCATGTCGGACACTGAAGATAAAGACCATGCCCATCACTGCAGAAAGTTCTATAGGACAGTGATGCTCTGGAGCCACTGAGAGGGACCCCTGGGAGAAACCCCTCCAACACACGTCAGGTACTACAGGCAGGGAAAATAATTTCCATTATTAGCCTTACGCCGAAAAAGCACAAGGCCAGATGGTCCAAATCAAAGGCAAATGTTCCTTTGTGGTTACGTTGCTTCTCACGTGGGCGATTCTCTGTAGCTTAGGAAGAGTAGCTTCAGGGACTTATGTATTCAACACTAGTTAAACTAAGGCTGGGGAACCCAGCAGCAGTAGCGCAGGCTACGTGAGTCATCAGAATCCTTTTTTTTTTTTTTTTTTTTTTTTTTGCGGC